>NW_023270320.1:41074622-41083050 GCF_011800145.1 Mirounga leonina
CAGCACAAGCAGGTATCTGAGATATTTGTAAGTATCCTATGATTAACTCAAGAGAGTGCCCCAGTCGGGCGCCTGGGTGGCTCAGTCGGTTAAGCGACTGCCTTCGGCTCAGGTCATGATCCTGGAGTCCCGGGATCGAGTCCCGCATCGGGCTCCCTGCTCAGCGAGGAGCCTGCTTCTCCCTCTGACCCTCCCCCCTCTCATGCTCTCTGTCTCTCATTCTCTCTCTCTCAAATAAATAAATAAAATCTTTAAAAAAAAAAAAGAGTGCCCCAGTCGTGAGACCTGGTGCAGACAGGAGGTGGGGGCTAACCTAGTGACCCCCCCCCGCAGATTGTCTTTTTTGGGGGGAAAGCACAATAGCCTTCAGCAATTCCTGCCAGATTTAAATTCCCCCCAAATGAGCCCCTGTTTCTCACCTCTTGATTTTATCTTCCTTTTAGCTATTTAAATATCGATTTCCAGAAAATAATATTAAGATAGACTCCAGATATTAGACCCTCTCCTTTTTTCTCCCTTTAGCAGATGTTTCAAGAAATACATTCCTAGAGAACAAACGCCCTGTGCAGAGGCCTCCTCCCTCGGCCTGTGGTGGGCGCGTGGCTGGCCACGAACACTCTCGCTGGGTCACCCAGCCCCTTCTGTTTTGCAAGAGAAGCTGGTGGCCAGAGGCTGGGGTGTGCTCAGGTGGGAAGTGGATGGTGAGATGTAGGTGTGGGTACAATGTGGGGGGAACGGCCTGTCGGCATCCGGGTAGAGAGAAATCACCTTCCGGGAGGATCTCGGGAGAGAGGTGGTGTCTGAGCCATTCCTGGAAAGACAGGTGGGAGGAAGACGTCTGGGAATCCGGGAGGAGGACCGGGCCTGGTCATGGGTCCTGTGGCTGTTTTCCATCGGCACCAACAAGGCTGTGCTGGGACTCACCAGAGCTGACAGACCTTTGCTGGAAATTACCGCAACAATATCTCCCTGTCAAATTTCATCACCACCACCCTTGCAGGAAACGCGCCCGTCTGAAAGTAATTAATGGTGTCCTAAGGGATTGGAACATTCCAGAACGAGCGTGGACAGTAACTGACGGCAGCCAGCCGCCCGAGGCCGTGCCAGGAAGCAGACTCCCGGTGACATGCGGCAGCTCCGCGGGGGCGCATGCGGTGTTACTGCCATGGTCTGGTCCAGGGGCCTTTCCAGGAGGGACGGGGTACCCACTGTCTCGCCATGCACAGGACACGCACGTGGCAGTTTCCCAGGTGCCGCTTGACCTTCAGACGTCCCGGCGAGCACGAGACAAGCCTGCGCAGAGCCCGCTCCGTTTGACGTTGAACAGAAGGCAGCTTTCTCGCGTCTGTCAGGAGTGAGCTTTGCCGTGTCTGCGGGGACAGTGGGAGGACTGCTCGTCCCGCTTGGGCAGGAAGCTCGTCACCAGCAGCAGCAGCATCCCAGGAGAGGGAGACCAGACGCGGGCAGGGGGGTGTGCGCGGCCCCTAAGGACAGATGCCCCGATGTCGGGTCGCATGAACCGTGTGGGGGTGAAATGCACATTCACCGGGGCCGCTTCGGGATCCGGCACCTGTGGACAGCGAGGATGGGTGCGTGTTGCTGTTTAAAAGGAAGCCCATGTTGAGGCGAACTGTGAATGGGGACAGAGCCACGTGGGGGGCTGAGCCACGGGGACCCAGTCTGGAGAAGGCCCACAGGTGAGGAACCTGGGTCCCTGGGCCACACCTGGGGCAGCCAGCCTACCGAGGCCTGCAAAGGAAAGGTCCGGAAACAGCCCGTTCCTGGGTCCTCCGTCAGCGGTCCTGAAGGTCGCTTTACAGAAAAAATACCCCACGTCAGCTCTTGCGGGACAAGAGGTAATTTTCATGGCCTTGTTATTTGGCTAAAGTACGCTTGGCAAACTGAGAAAAGACAAATGGGAATTTCCCGCAGGCTCTATTCATAAATAAAACGGGGCCTGAATTGTCGTTATTCTACTGAAGTTGATTCGGTGTGCAGACGTGAGGGTGTGGCAGGCGTGCAGGCTGGCCGGAGCTGGCCCTCGGGGTGCAGGTGCTCAGGCTGGGGTGCGGCGGCCTCCCCTGTGCTCACGGAATGCAGGAAGCAGCCTTGCGCTCTGGGACGATGGGCTTCCTGGGAAGCCAGGCCCCTCAGCACAGAGAGCAATAGCTCCCACCACCGGGCGTTCAGGGCCAGCAGCCCTTGCGATGCTATACACATCGGAGGCCTTTTCCCACCTTCCCATCTCTCCCTGAACCTGCTGCTTGGGAGCCGCCACCAAGGCCCTCCAGCTGAGTGACCGCCCTGTAAGGGGGCTTCTTTAAAAACAGAAGCTCCCAACTCACGATGATGAGGAGAAGGGAGAGGAAGCAAGGGCATCACACCTTCAGAAGCCAAAGAGCTTAGCAGATCTGGAAAATCAAATCCTCATCTATTAGCACAAAAGAGAGTGAGTGAAAGAAAAGGCCATGTGCAGATCAAGAATGATCATGAGGGATAAAGTGAGCAGCATGATTAATTCAGCAGCTGGGGTCCAAGACACAAAGGAACAGCCAACCAACCACACTACCACACCCTAACCAACCAACCATACAAACACACACCAACCAACCAACCAACCACACAGCCAACCAACAACACACCAACCAACCAACCACACAGCCAACCAACCAACCACACAACCAACCAACCAACTACACAAACACCCACAAACCAACCAACCAATCACACAAATACTCAACCAAACACATAGACAACCATACAACCAACCAACCAGCCACTTAACTGATCAACTACATACCAAATAAACAAGCACACAACCAAACCACGACAGAGCAAGCTACCCAACATGACGGGTATGTGGTTTACCAGAACACTTAGAATTTGGAAACATGAGATCTGTTCTTTTATAAAAATTGGAAGTCTCTGAAAGAAGGGCAAAAGAAACTAATGAAATTCGTATTTGATTTTTTAAATGTCAAAAGATTCCGAGAATCCTGGATATGCTAATAGGCACACACAAAATTCTCTGCAGGCTTAATTATTATTTACTGTGTTGGATTCACTTACAGCCAGCTGTAGCTCTAGGATGTCTGAGCACAGGGATAAAGGAGAATTTAGAAAGTAAGTTGTAGCTACAGCCTCGGGTCTAGAGACAACAGAGGCCTTGTCTGTTGGAAGATGCTTGGCCAAGATGAAGAGCAGAACCAAACATGGCCACTCTTCCCAAGGACCAAAGACACGTGCCTTGGACTTGGGCTGACACTGGGTCCAGCTGTGAGCCCAGGCTCTGCGGAGACACTTCTAAAGACATAACAGGGAGGCTTCTGGTTTACTAGTCTACAAAGCTCTCAGCAGCCTTCTGTTGTGTGGCTAAAAGGAATTTCTGAGAATAAAGTGTATTCTTTATTGCCAAGTTGCCAAGTTGGAAAATTGTTTACTTTTTAAAAAAACCTCCTTCAGATACTCACTCGTGTATTTATATGTATTCTCTTTTCTTTTTGTTAGTAAGATAGATTTTACCTATGTACATAGCATTTTCAATTAGGACAAATTCTACATTTATTCATAAAATTATTAACCAACATTGAAAAGGGGCTCAGGGAGTCATGTTTCAGTGACAGAATGAAAGGGAAGACATGAGATGTTCCCAAGGATCCCACACAAGGTGGACCATCTGCCACTGAGCCATGTGGTGGAGCAGGTGGGATTCAGTCCTGCATTTGCCTTATGTTTTCCCCTCTCCCAGCTTGCTGAGGGTTGCCTTTGTGTTCATAAACTCTCCTACTCCTTGCTCTGTTGGCCTCATGATACACGGAAGCCTGGGAAGGGCCTGACGGGAGGAGGCATGGAGAGACCACGGCCCAATGGCAGAGGACGTAGCTGCTTGAGCCATGCCGCCCTGGGTGGGCCGTCCACAGGCTGAGCAGCGGCCCCGGTGCTGTGAACACTGAGCCTGGACCAGATTGAGGCCCCTGAAGGACAGGCTTGGTCTTACATGCTCGTACTTCCCCATCACCCCCCAGGAACAGCTCCAGGCATGTAGGAGGTGCTTGCTGAAGATGTAGAGGAGGTTAGAAAGCTTCTCCTCTCCCCCCTGGGTTCCAGGCAGGGGCCCTGAAGGTTCACCCACGGAAGACAGAATGCCATTCAGAAAGAGTGGAGTCTGTTAGTAGGTGGATTACCCACCCTCGCAGGAGAGGCTCCCAGGAGCAGCTAGGGGGCTTTGGAACCCAGGCTCACACACATCTGAACAAAGAAAAAACATCTGCAGCCAGGTGACAACCCAGAGGAAGGGGGTTAGGCTTTCAGGGGCAGCAAACAGGGATGGTAGACTTTGGGGAGCTAATGAGGGTATGGTTATTCAGGACCCGTGTGCCTGCTCAGGGTGAGTGGGAGTCTAGCACCTGCCCTCCTCTTGCTGGTCTGGGAAAGGGGGATGCCAGGGATTGATGTCCTGGCTTTAGGCAAATGGGGCGGGGCAGAGAGCTGCTCTTTCTCACGTGTCTTCGGCTCAAAATCACCAATATGGCAAAGTGGCCTGTGTTGGCGTGGGTGTTGTGGTCCCTCTAAGGGACCCTCTGGCTCCTTCTAGGGCTGTCCGGCTGTGGTGCAGGGTGCCAGGGGCCTGCCAGGAGCAGGCTTGGAAGGAACAGGTCAGGGCTCGAGGGAGGAAAGACAGGGCGCGGGTGGGAACACCTTGCACGTGGTTAGCGGTGCTGCTCCTGGAAGTGGCGTTGTCCGCTTTGTCTAGAATTCCCTACAAGCTTCTCGAGAAGCCTAGCGGACTTTGGGCAAGAAACAGAAATATTATCTCTTCTTTTTTTTTAAGATTTTATTTATTTATCTGAGATTGAGAATGGGAGACAGAGAGCATGAGAGGGGGAGGGTCAGAGGGAGAAGCAGACTCCCCGCTGAGCAGGGAGCCCGATGCGGGACTCGATCCCGGGACTCCAGGATCATGACCTGAGCCGAAGGCAGTCGCTCAACCAACTGAGCCACCCAGGCGCCCGAAATATTATCTCTTCTGGGAAGATCAGAGCCAAGGGCCACGTCCCGGAAGAGAAGGCTCCTTGTGTGCCGAGATGTTGTTTCCTCAGTTTTAACTGATTAAAGAACAAAAGCACGGACCGTGTTCCTTCCCCTGCAAGAGAGCGGGCGGGAGGGGCGGCAGCAGGGTCTAATCCTTTCCTGGAACAAAGCCCAATCTGTGTCCTTTGCCCATTTGTTCATTAAACTGGTTTTGTTTGGTTGTTTACCACATACTTTTTAATCACTTCTATGTCCTTCGAGCCTTGTGACCCAGGTCTGCGTGCCACTTGAATTCTGCAGACCCGGCATCCTCTGGGGATAAGGTCCCCCTCTTACCTAAGCACCGTACCATAAGGTATACCTGCCTGACCTCGAGTGACCACGCAAACTGTGTCCCATGCGGTGACCGCGTGGGGAGGGGATGTCTCTGTCCCGCTCCTGCTCCATCCGCAGGTGCTCTCCCCTGCTGCCCCAGAGATGCCCTCCAGCCAGGACCCAAGCCACGGTTACACTGAGCGTTTGGCTGTGTCTTCCTTCAGCACCCATTCGGGAGAAACGGGTCAGTTGTCCCCAGAGCGGCCCACGTTCTCCACGAGGCCACTGTTTGCTCTCTTCTGAGCCTGTGTTCCCATGGCCGGGGGTTAGGTGGGAAGGCCTCTGTCTCCATGGTCAGTGTGTAAATCCAGTGACGCTTGGCACCTCAGGCATTCTGTCCCTGGTGCACTCCCCGGATTTCTCATGCCGTTCGTGATGCTTTCCTGCACCAGCCACACACCCGCTCCTTCCCTACTCTGCCTCCCTCCCCTCCCTCCCAGTAGTAGCCAGCTGCAAGGGAGACTGGGTATGATGGTCATGTCCATGGGGATGGGCAAGGTGCTCTCTCTCTGTCTCTCTCGCCCCATTATGGAGTTTCCTTGAGCCAACAGGAGCCCATCAAGCCGGCCCCTGTGTCCTTCTAGCGGGCTGCATCTTTGAGTGCTTCCCCACTCTCTGAAAGCTCAGATATGCAGGCGAATCATACTTTCTATGCCCCAGAGTTGGGATCATCCATTTCTCCAAGGAGCAAAGGGGTGATTTTTTTAAATACAGATTTCAGAATCAGAATCAGTATTTTTCAAAATCCTTCCCCACAGGCCTCCACCCAACACGGTTCATAATATCAGGTATGTTTAGGGTGCCCTCACCCCTAAAAAACCTGCACTGTTCCTGGCATGCATAAGGTGCTGAATAACGAAAACCAGAATGTCAATTTTCTTCCTGACCCTAGACTGACAACCTGAGCTGAACCAGAGCATGAATTTCAGCACAAAACAGCCCGCATTGACTCGCAGTGTCTAATTCAACTTAATTGAAATACCAGTTTTGTGTTGACTGTACCCATTGGAAAGAAAACATAACAAGACAGGGAGACACAGGCCCCGAGCTGTGTATTTTTCTAAGATCACTGAGCACAGGCGAGGCCAGAACACCAAGGATTTAGAATGCGTGAATACACTGTTGTTTCATTTGGCTAAAATTACTTCACTCCATTTTTCCCCCTCTTTTAAGCCACCCTAGAGATGGGATCCCAGATCTATTTCTAAATCACACTGAAGGAGATTCCACTGTCTGCTTGCATAATGCATCCCAGTGTTTTAATTTGGGATCTTCTCATCACGAAGAAGCATATTTTCAGCCTCCTCCTCTTGCTTCATAAGGAAGATGCAGCGAGCTAAGACCACAGCCGCCCCCGAGCTCCGCAGACGACGCGGTGCCGCGCGTCACAGAGCCCGTTCTCACCGGGATGGCAGCACAACACTGAGGTCCCCGCGCACCCAGCCCCCTAGTGGGTTTCCAGTCCGCCACAGCGTCTGCTCAGTGGCTGACAACTGCCTCGTCGGCGGGGGGTGCCGTAACCAAGCACCGCCCAGGTCTGTTCCTCGCGCCCTGGGGGCTGGATGTCCAAGGTCATGGTGCTGGCTCGGGTCCTCACGCGGCGGAGAGAGAGGGCACTGGGTCCTCTTCCCCATCCTGTAAGCACAGCCACCCTGGGTCCTCATGGATCCTCGGTCACCTCCTCCCCGGCCCTGGGTTCACGGTCCTGTGGGGGGTCAGGGCCCCACCTGTGAAGCTGGGGGGCACTCGGCACAGAAATAACCAGCCCTTAGAAAATACTTCATCCCTCACAGCGCCTGTTTTACAGATGTGCGGATGGATGGGTAGACGGACACAGAGGCGGCCGGGAGCTGGAAGGTTGGGCCAGGAGGTGGCAGGGCCCTCTGAAGTCGTATCCCGCGTCCTTGCCTTCCTCGAGCTGTCGTCCTGAGAGCATGATGCCCATGCTCGTGGGCTCTGAGGGCAGCAGACGCCCAGCTCGTGCCGGGCAGCCCTGTGTCCGTGTTGGGCCGGCACCAGGGACCCCCGCTTCCGGATGTCTGGTCCTCGAGCCGCACCAGCAGCTCCTGAGGAAAGTGTCCAAGACGGAAGCTGGGCTCGGATGGAGAGGCGCGGCTTTGGAGTCAGCCTCGGATGGCCCCTAGAAGCCCACCTGGAGTCAGCTCTCAGGCCCAAGGCAGAAGAAGGCTTCCCTGATGCATCCTCAGACCAGGACGCAGCCCCGGCATTTGGAGCAGAAAGGGTAGACACCCGGAGCCAGGCCCCCGAGGAAATGGTATCCTCACTCCTCTGAACAAGACAGCTGTGCCATGCGTCCTCCACAAAACTGGCAGGACAAGCCTGATGCCGCGGGGCCAGCTCCCCACGCCCATGCTGTCCCACGTGGGTGCAGCCACGTCTCAGGTGCATGGGTGCCACAGGGGTCAGCATTTCCCCAGGGGTCACAGAAGGTCTCACGGATGCATGGACAGGGCGCCCCCGGTGGGCTCACCCCACACAGCACAACACACCCAAGGATGCCCTTGTGGGCACCACCTTGGAGGCCACGGGGATGTGCATCTGGATCTGCACAGAGCAGGACCCCCTCACCCCACCCCTGCCGCATATGCTCCAGAATGCCCACAGGGCGGCACACCATGCCCACCCCCACTTAGCACACACTTCCCTGCCATTTTCCCCCCTCAGATGGTGTTATGTCCCCTCTGCTCACTGGTGATTTGAGCAAGGATCCTCACATCGGCCTCCCTGGAGGCTGCTCTTGCGGGATTGGGCATCCCCATCACTCCTTTGTCTCCAATCAGGTTTCCCCTTGTCCTCGATGATGGTTGGGGCTTCCTGGAACATTCTGGGCACAGATCCCTTCTCCATTTCAGGCACTGCTAGACTTCCTCCAGCACTCCAGACCTCCTCCAGCATTCCAGACCTTCTCCAGCATTCCAAACTTCCTCCAGAATTCCAGACCTCCTCCAGCATTTCAGACCTCCTCCAGAATTCCTCCAGACTTCTTCCAGAATTCCAGACT
>NW_023270320.1:41083060-41089087 GCF_011800145.1 Mirounga leonina
CAGCATTCCAGACTTCCTCCAGCATTCCAGACTTCCTCCAGAATTCCAGGTGTCTTTTAGTGGGGCTCCTTGGGTCTTCAGCAAACACATCCACCAATATCTTGCTTGATAATTTGTACCCTTGGGGTTTTGGTAAAAAACACTTTTCCATTTCCAGAGCTCAAAGACCTGCACTTCCGTCTCTTACTTTATGATTTCACCTGCCACATCAAGTGTTTAATCCAGTTCAAGTCTAGGTTAATGATGAAATTAAGGATCAGGCTTCATTGTTTTCTCCATATAATGAACAAGTTTCTCAATCTCAACCTTTAAAAAAATCTGTCCTTTCTCTGTGGGAGATTTGGTATGTCATCTTTATTACATATCGAGTCTCCCATATGACTATGGGTCCATTTTTTATCCTATTTTCTTGTATTGATCTATCTGGTCCTATGGCAATCCACACAGCCTGTATTAGTTTGGCTTTCTAGTACGTTCCACTGTGAGGTAAGGAGATTTACCTTTTAAAACTGACTTTGCTATTCATGTATTTTCATTTTTCATATAAATTTCAAATGATATTTTTGAGTTTACCTAAAATTCCAACTGGCTATTTAATTTGCATTGCAAAGAATGCATTTGAGTGGTGTTGACATTTTTACAGTATTATATCACATCCAAAAATATGTATCTCTCTATTTGTCCAGATCTTCTCTTTTGTCCTTCAGTAGAGTTGAACAGACTCCATAGAAGTCTGGTGCATTCTTTCTTTGGTTATTTCTTGATTCTTCATCCATTAGACATTCATTCCTTTAATACATACTCACTGAGTGCTTTCAGAGTCCTTAGCACTAGGGGCAGTGATGAAGAAAACAATCCAGTTCCTAGCCCTGTTGGGGGTAAGATTCCATAGGAATATATGGAATATAAGGCATATGCTACAGCTCTATGAAGATATTTTTATTCTTATTATAAATGATTACTTACTTATTTACTATATGTTTTATTTTTTACTACATTCCTACAATATTTTACTGTAAGAGCATGTATATACATTTATTTATTTGCTATAATGTTTCTAGCTGATTATTGCTGGCGTAGAGGAGTGGTGTTGATTTGTAAGCTGATCTTGGATCTGGCAACCTTGATGAATTCCTATTAGTTCTAAAAGTACATCAATTCTATTGAGGGTTTTATGTAGATGAGCTAATCAACTATAAACAATAACACTTTATCTCTTTCCATCTTTAATCTTATTATTTTATTTTCACATCTTATACCTTCAGTCAAGATATCAAATGTTATATTAAACAGTACCAATGATACCAGGCATCCTTATCTTGTTCCTGATTTTAGTATGAATTATATAAAAATTGTCCATCAAGTATGATGTGTTTATTATAGGTTTTGATATATTGCCTTTTACAAGGTAGCAAATGTCCTTCTATTTTTTGTTTCCTGAGACTTTTTCACAGAAGAGTTAAATGTCACTATGGGAATTTTCTGGATTTTTTTAGAACATGATTTGATTATTCCCCTTAAACCCACTGTGTGGTATGGTTGTTTAAGAAAAGTGGTCATAGTTGTCTGACCATCTTCCCACTGAGAAGCAGGGTCTCTGTTCCCTTCCCTGGGATCTGGGACAACATGATTTCTTGGACCAAAGAACATGGTGGAATGACTCCATGGTAGAATGATGTTGGGTGGACATGATGTTGGGTGACTCTCCAAGGCAGGAGAGTAAGTCTACCTCATTCCCTGGGTTTTCCTGTCTAGGGGAAGCTGGCTGCTATGTTTGAAAGTCTGAGAGTACCATGCTCAGGAGGCCAATGCTGGAACTTGGGTCAAGCCCCCAGCCATCAGTCAGCATCGACCTCCTGCCATTAGACTGAACTATCTTGGAAGTCTGTATGGTTGGGTTTCCACCGTAAGCCGAAAACGTTGCTCATGGGGCTTCTCCCTGAGGGTGGCTTTGCAGACTGGCGGGCCCTGGACGCAGAGGCTGAGGCTGTCACCTCCATGCTGATGGAGCCGACATGCGAGGCGGCTGCACTGCGCGCTCATGCCTCCTGAGCCCCGTGGGAGCCTGCGTGCTGTCTCCCTCTGCCTCTTTGTCCTCTGTCATGAAGCCGTTCCCTGCATCCGCATCTGGCCCAGTGTGGGCGACGCAGAGCTCACCCTGCGTTTTCATGACCCTGAAGCTCCAGCGAAGGTGACACACTCACCCTCGAAAGCACAGAGGAGGAAGGACGCCCTCCATCACGGGATGCTGCACAGAACACAGTGTGAGATGGTTGGCAACAGAAATTATTGTTGTAAATCCAGATAGCGTTTATAACAGAGCCCAGCAGACGTGTTTTAAAATCCTTGTAAAATAGGGGCGCCTGGGTGGCTCAGTTGTTAAGCATCTGCCTTCGGCTCAGGTCATGATCCCAGGGTCCTGGGATCGAGCCCCGCATCGGGCTCCTTGCTCTGCAGGAAGCCTGCTTCTCCCTCTCCCACTCCCCCTGCTTGTGTTCCCTCTCTCGCTGTGTCTCTCGCTGTCAAATAAATAAATAAAATCTTTAAAAATAAAAATAAATAAAAATAAAATCCTTGTAAAATATTAAAACTGATGGAGGAAACTCGTGACTCTGACGGCCAGTGCGTGAGGAGCCCCTCTGGGGCTGGGGACCACAGTACAGAAAACGCTACTTCCAGCTCATTGTTAGAGGTAGTTAACGTTTCAAGGAAACTAGTCAAGTGTTCCGTGTTTGACAAATGATGAAAGCAATTTTCACGTTAAAGATGTTGGAATAAATCCTGTTCATGCTCCCATGTCAGCAGGCGAGTTGAAGTTCTCTTCCACGGGGGTACGTGGTTTGGGGAAATGCCAGTCCACACCAGCATGGGGGTGTTTTCCGCCGGCTGGGAAATGTGGGGGTCGTGACCTCAGAGCTGCTTGTCCACGAGCAGTCCTTGGTAGGACACGTGTCTTGCCCCTTGGTCTTCTGCAGGGATCCATCTGAACTGCGTTTCCGGTCCTCCTGCAGGTAGGCGGTGTCCCCACGTGCGGCCTAGCATCGGTTCAAGGTCATGGGACGTGGGTCCCACGAGGCAGGCGCTGACATGGACGCCAGACCCTGGGCGCCCGTGGACTCTGGGCTTCACCGAGACCACGGAGCACAGCCCTCAGGTGGTAACCGGCTGTCCAGTGGCCTCAGCGTGGGCATTAAGGACTGTCTGGGTGGACATGGCGGCGTCATTAGATGTAGGCCCTTCTGACCTGGGACATCTGTGACCCAGAAGGGTTACTAGCGTCCCCACCCCATGCAGTCAGCGTGGAAACAGACGCCGTGCGGAGACCTAATGCGGAGACCACGGTGTGCGTGCAGGGTTGCTCGGGCGCTGGGTCTCTGCTCCCTCACCTGGGACCAGGCTAACAGCAACATCGACAGGAGTTGGGTCAGGAGTGGGGGAGACAAGCTCCATGGGGCCCAAGTCGAGCTGCTTTGGGGGTGGGCTCTCAGGTGGGAGCGTCTTGTGTCCCTGGAGGCCAAATTCGCACCTGCACTTCCTGCACTTCTTGCACATCCCGGGGCCCAATGCCTGCCATGCTCCAGGCAAGCACATCGGGGCGCTGGCCCGATTGACCCATGGCCCACGTTACCACTAGGAGCATGCGGCCCAGGCTCTCCCCTGCTGTTCCTCCTCTTTGCAGGGGTGAGGATGCTGTGAGGGGGAGGCTGCTGGGGCTAGCCCTTCGAGGAAGAGTGGGGTCTGGGATGGCAGGCAGCATCTCGCCTCCTGGGAACAGCAGGTGACGGGGCTCGGGAACAGAGCAAGCGGGTGGGAAGTGCAACTGTTTGGGACCATACATCAGTCCCTCCGATGCTGTATCTTACCTTGATTCTGGTTTTCATTAAATGTCAGTTTGGGCAAATTCCCAATTTTAGTCTTTGTGAGATCTGAAGATTTTTCTGGCACTTCCCTTGTCACTCTTGATGATTTTTTTTAAAAGATTTTGTTTATTTATTTGACAGAGAGAGACACAGCGAGAGAGGGAACACAAGCAGGGGGAGTGTGAGAGAGAGAAGCAGGCTTCCCGCGGAGCAGGGAGCCCGATGCGGGGCTCGATCTCAGGACCCTGGGACCATGACCTAAGCCCAAGGCAGATGCTTAACGACTGAGCCACCAGGTGCCCCGTGATGATTTTGTTTTTAATCTGCGGAGGTATTACTCTGAATATATAAGATAGCTGCAGGTAAGGAAAAACTTTTCTAATTTTTCTCCTTCTAATTACAGCTTTGAATGCCATTTCAATTTTGTTGAAAGTCCTTCTCACTTGTAATTTAGTAAAACTAATTCAAGTGAACACAGACTTCTCCTAGTTAAGTCTCATAATGATTCATGAAAGTCTTAATTAAGCATCTGCTAAGAAGTAAATGAGTTATGATAATTTGGGTAATGGCTATCATTTTGGAATAGCTAATGCCAAACATTTGGAAAGAATTATAATAGCTTTAACTAAATGATAAACATTTCTCCATTAGCCTTTGTGAGGAAATCACTGCATGTAGGACGTGGTGAGCATGGCCCCGAGCCACATCACCTGCATGTGGCCTGTCACAGGTTCAGTCCACCCAGGCCATGTGGCAATTCAAACAAGCACAAAGCACAGAGCAACCTTCCAAACAAGAAGCCAGGGTAAACCAAACTTGACCTGGATCATAATTAGGGACAAAGTTAGAGTAAGAGACACCACGAGTGAGTGTTCAAAATCTTCGGACTTCCCACCAATTCCTACGTCCACGTGCCCTCCTACCCACGTGCCACCAAGTCCACAGGGCAGATGACACAGAGAATCATGGACGAGAAAATGCCCCCAGATCCCGGGAGACCCTCCATGAGGCACCCGCAGGAGGAGTCTGGTGCTCCAGGCAACAGGAAGTGTCCTTGTCACAGTTCAGGGTGCACCCGGGTCCCACGAGACAGGCACTGACATGGACGGCTCGTCAGGAGGCACGTGGGTCCCACGAGGCAGGCGTTGACACGGGCGGCTCGTCAGGGGCACATGGGTCCCACGAGACAGGTGCTGACACGGACGGCTCGTCAGGGGCACATGGGTCCCACGAGACAGGTGCTGACACGGACAGCTCGTCAGGAGGCACGTGGGTCCCACGAGGCAGGCGCTGACAGGGACGGCTCGTCAGGAGGCACGTGGGTCCCACGAGGCAGGCGTTGACACGGGCGGCTCGTCAGGGGCACGTGGGTCCCACGAGGCAGGTGCTGACAGGGACAGCTTGTCAGGGGCATGTGGGCCCCACGAAGCGGGGCTGACACAGAGGGCTCGTCAGGAGGCACGTGGGTCCCACGAGACAGGCGCTGACACGGACGGCTCAGCAGGGGCACGTGGGTCCCACGAGACAGGTGCTAACACGGGTGGCTCGTCAGGGGCACGTGGGTCCCACGAAGTAGGCGTTGATACGGCGGCTCATCAGGAGGCACGTGGGTCCCACGAGGCAGGCGCTGACACGGACGGCTCATCATGGGCACGTGGGTCCCACGAGGCAGGCGCTGACACGAATGGCTCGTCAGGGGCACGTGGGTCCCATGAGACAGGCGGTGACACGGATGGCTCGTCAGGGGCACGTGGGTCCCACAGGGCAGGCGCTAACATGGACGGCTCATCAGGGGCGCGTGGGTCCCACGAGGCAGGCGTTGACACGGGTGGCTCATCAGGGGCACGTGGGTCCCACGAGACAGGCGCTGATACGGACAGCTTGTCAGGGGCACGTGGGTCCCATGAGACAGGTGTTGATACGGATGGCTCGTCAGGGGCATGTGGGTCCCACGAGACAGGTGTTGACACGGATGGCTCGTCAGGGGTACGTGGGTCCCACGAGGCAGGTGTTGACAGGGGCAGCTCATCAGGGGCTGGTGGGTCCCATGAGACAGGCACTGACACAGATGGCTCGTCAGGAGGCACGTGGGTCCCACGAGGCAGGCGTTGACACGGATGGCTCGTCAGGGGCACGTGGGTCCCACGAGGCAGGCGTTGACACGGGC
>NW_023270320.1:41089097-41089946 GCF_011800145.1 Mirounga leonina
TGGGTCCCGTGAGACAGGTGTTGACACGGACGGCTCGTCAGAGGCACCTGGGTCCCACGAGGCAGGCGCTGACACGGGCGGTTCTTCTGAGACCAGCACCTACGTCTCCACGAGCAAGAGGGGTCTGGGGGGGGCAACCCATCAGCTCTGTGCCTCCCAGTCTTTGTGCATAGGAAGCTCGGCAGTTGAGCCAGCCAGCGAGAAGGGGGAACGAGGGCCTGGGGGTGACGGGGGCCACACCTTTGCCTCAGAGGAAGCCAGTATTACATGTGGCGTCCTGGCTTCGGACACACGTGTGGCTCTTGTTCAGTGTGCTGGGACGTGGGTGCAGGACTGAGTGCCATAGTGTGACGGGTCATTTTTAGCTGAAAGCAAGCCTTGCCAAAAGTAATACACGCACAAAGACCTACTTGGAGCCCTTGAGACCTATTTCTAGGAAGACAGAAATGTTTTGATATTGGTGATGTGCATATCACAGAACATGTTGAGCCAAATGTTTTCTCCTGAGAACAGCTCCCTGGGCAGAGGTGGACACCCTGCACCCAGCGCCTGGGACTGATGGAGCCCCGGGGAGTGTGGACCCCAGGGACACACTAAATATGCACGCTGACCACAGTCACACCACCTGCAAACACAGAACTCTGACCTAACCCTGCAGTCACCAGCAGGAAACCAACCCATCCTCCATGGTCACCAGCCCTGGGGGACCCAGCCCGTCTCCCAGTCACCAGCCCGGGGACCCAGCCTGTCCTCCATGGTCACCAGACCTGGGGGACCCAGCCCATCGCCCAGTCACCAGCCCGGGGACCCAGCCCGTCCTCCACGGTCACCAGCCCTGGGACCCAGCCC
>NW_023270320.1:41089956-41095470 GCF_011800145.1 Mirounga leonina
GACCCAGCCCATCCTCCATAGTCACCAACCCTGGGACTCAGCCCGTCTTCCACGGTCACCAGCCCGGGGACCCAGCAAGCAGGAAGTCAGACCTGTCTCTAGCAATCCATCCAGGAAGCCCGACAATAACCCTGTGACAGTTGGCCCAATGGCCAGAACTTGATCCATAACTGACAGCTTCCCTAATTTTGTCCCCACTGCCAACCTAGGACCCACCCTGGGAAGCCAAATCCGCCCCCGAGCCAGTGGTAAGGGCGACCCTCCTTGCGAGCCCAGTTCGGCTTCCCGGTGCCCGCGGCCTCTCAGGGTGCCCGGCGCTCCCCGACCTTCCCTTTCCCACACGGAGCTCCTCGCCCGCCTGCCTTTGGGTTTCTGCCCCATGAGGCTGAGCCTGGCCCCTCCCCTGGGGCTGCAGGCTCTGAGTGAGTACCAGCCTCCGCCCCTCCCGCCCTGGGCGGCCCTGGTTTGTTTCCACAGCAGCAAAGACAAGGACCTCCCATGTTGATGAGGACACCCAGCCCAGGATGTGTGCCTGCGCTGGGGGAGGCCCATGCTTCCCCCACATCGTACCAGGAGCCCCCTCCCCGCCGAGGGGCCCCCTGACCGCCTGACCTGTGTCTGGGCACCTGTCGGGGTGGGGGAGAGCTGTGATTCCCCCAGGTTGCAGTGTCTGCAGACATCTCGGGTCCCTGGCCCTGCTCCCCAGCCCCCCAGCAGCCCTCGGGCCTCCCCCATCACACAGCACAGACCCTGCTTTCTGGGGAACCCAGACCCAGACCCAGTCTCTCTGCGGTTATTTCACAACCCATGAACATTCCCGAACGGAAGAACATTGACGATCCGGGGTCCTTAGAGGTTATCTCTAATGCAACCTCCGACCAGATGAATTCCGTTCCAGAGGGTCCTCAGGAAGGCCGGAACGGGGGCCTCGAGGTGACTGCATGGGGTGTGGGCAAATTTGGGAGCAAGGCTGGAAATGAGAAGCGTCTCCCGTGGCCTCCTTCATCAGCCCTGAGCTCGCCGGTCCTCTGCCTGGACCAGCGCTGGGGAGTCGGCTGGGCTTCTGAACAGCTGTGCTTCTCACGCTCAGGCCAGCCTGAGGCAGCCGGCCCCACAGACCCGTGCGAGGTGGGGCCGCAGAGGGGAGCTCCCGGCCCCCAGGCCTCCTGCAGACACGGTCAGGAGTCTGAGTGCCCCCAGCCGCTGGGCCCCAGGCACTCCCCTTCCCTCGGCTGTGGGGCTCAGCCCCCGAGTCCAGCCCGCGCAGAGGCTCCCCTTCCCCAGAGCTCCAGCTCCGCACAGTCACCCCCTCCTGCTGCCGCAGCATCTCCACGAAGAGGCCCGCATCCAGACGGTTCTGGAACACGGAGCCCCTCGCTCAGGGCACCTGTGAAGCCAGACGGCGAACACAGCGTATGATAGAGTGTGTGGAACGTGATCCATAGCCACTCGTACCAATAAATCAGTAAATATACATACATACTATACTTACATCACACGTGATAAACATCAAGTTGGCAACCCACATCGCTTAAGTACAAACGGTGGTGCGTTCTGTAAAAAGAGTCATTTCAAAGTCTGGAGGGGCGCCTGGGTGGCTCAGTCGTTAAGCGCCTGCCTTCGGCTCAGGTCCTGATCCTGGGATCGAGCCCCACATTGGGCTCCCTCCTCGGTGGGAAGCCTGCTTCTCCCTCTCCCACTCCCCCTGCTTGTGTTCCCTCTCTCGCTGTGTCTCTCTCTGTCAAATAAATAAATAAAATCTTAAAAAAAAAACCAAAATCAAAGTCTGGAAAGGCTCTTGATTGCGACTCTTCTGTGGGTCCAAGGAGCTCAGGAGCCAGTCCACGTTAGGTCTGGGTGGGCTGGCTCGTGAAACACCTCCGGGGCTGCAGGATGAGATACGGCAATGCCCGAAAAAGCACTCTGCATCCTCTGGGAGCTCCGAGCAACGTGGGTCTGGGTCCTCATGCTGACTCTCGTGACGGTTCCCAAGGGAAGCCGGGTGGCGTTCTCACGCCCAGCCACACTCCCAGGTGTGAACACGTGACGAACGGGAAGATGCATGCAGGATAGAGTCTCCGGATGTAGACGGGCAGACAGGGCCTTGTGACGGTTCTGCTGGCATATTGAGCCGGAGGGAGGGTGAGGCGCGTCTGTCCCCTGTATGTCCGTGTCTCAGAAGGGGCGCGGTGTGCAGGGTGGAGAGGAGCATCTCGCCTGGCGCTCACGGGGACCACGCTCGCCTGCCACGGCTACCCTGGCCCGATTCTCCCCAGCAGTGGCCAAGTTCTAATCAGTGCAGTATCAGGCTGCAGCAACCGCAGACCTACACTGGGCCATTTGAAGGGGGTGCAGCGAGGGGCCACAGCGTGGGGGCCGCGAGGCGCAGCGGTCCTGGGGCCAGGGGGCTGGGACTTGGCCATCAGCTGAGAGGAGTGCAGAGCCTCCCAGGCGTCATGACACCCCTGTGTCCCCCTCCTCGTTCCCAAATGCCCCGGATGATCCGCCTCGTCCCAGAGGGGCCAGGAATGGATCTGCCTTTTAACTCCTGTGGCCCCCATTCCCTCATCCCTCACATGGGACAGACAGGCAGCTACACGCTGTCTGGTTACTTCTGCTGGAGGCGTACAGAGCCCACCACCCAAAATATCTGGGCATACTGAGTACTTGGAGCTGCAGTCGTCCGAGAATGGGAGCAGGATGGGCTCCCTGACTTTATATCAGGAGGTGCATGAGGCTGCGGACTAATGGCTCCCTGAGGCTTCCCTTCCCTCTGCAGACCCCACATGCATAAAACACCTTAAGGAGGTGCGTGTGGCCTCCCTGCTAATCGGCCTTACGTCGGTTCGGTTCTCAGGCAGAGGGGCAGGAGGAGCTTGTCCCCGGCCCTGTTATCTGGCTCATGCTGAGCGGGACACCATTGTTTCTCATACTCGCGAACTGACAGGAACATCATGCAAACTACTCGGCAACCAGTGGGAGGAGGCGCCCAGCAGCCCGAACAGGTGCGGGCTGTGGACGGGAGGAAGGCCCCCGGACGCCCCCTGTGCGGGCGTGGGCCTCCCACAGCAGATCTTGAAGAGGACCATGAGGGCTATTTAGCAACTGACCGTGGGTTTCCTTCACTAACGAGTATGGCTCCGAAAAACAGTCTGATTGCCTTCTTTCGGGGTGGCCCTACACACCGCTAGCCACAAGGCTGAGCCACCTCCGGTCTGGCCCCACGGCTGGAGGTGCTCTGCAGGCGGGCCCACGGAGCAACAGAGGCTCGCTCCCTTACCCGACACCCAAGCCTGCAGGCATTCCAGATGTGCAAGGCCCATTCAGTCCCTCGAACTGACCATATGTGCGCAGGGGGGAGCTCCACATAGACGAGCTGGTGCTGTGTGGAGATCAATGCAGAATCAAGCATTACTGAGAGAAATGAGCCAAGACCTAATCCCAGCACATGCACGGTTGCTAATCACCAGGACGCACTCAACTGTGGTTTCTGTAACTAAAAAGATCACTTCCAGACCTCGATATTCTTTTTAGGGATGTTCTTAGTGGCGTGGAGATGAATCAGGGGGAAGCACATCAACATGGACCAGAGTCTCAGCTTAAACACTGGGCAGTGCGTTCTGGGCTTCAGAACGTCCTCACAGGTGTGGTGTTCCCCTCCCAGGACTGGCTGCCTGAAAACATTCAAGTAACAGGGTAGACAGCAAAGTGGCGATTTTTGAAAATCTGCGCACACACGCGCACACACACCCCTTCCTTGTAAGCATCCTCTAAGAGTGAAGTCATCTGCATGAGCTTTCTCTGCTGCAGAAGGCACATCTCTCTTCATGAAGTTTTAAGCTCAGACTCCACACCCTTCTCCCTGTACAATTAGTCTGACAATATTATTAAACTCTAATTTGAATGATCTTTGAAAAAAGGTCTTACAGATGTGGAGGAAAGGGACCTTTCAAGAGGTGCCTCGGGGTACAAGCTATTAACCTTTACCAAGCTAATTAAAGCCACCCAGAGTTATAATTGTATGTAAATGAACTTTGCTTCCATCAGCTTCTTCCCCGAGGGCCTTAGGGGGTCTCGGGGATTTCTTTTCTTTCCTAATTTTTCATTTTGAAAATGATGCCCTGCCAACACCATTTACATGTGGCCACTAAGGGACATCCTACACAGGATGATTATTTTAATGCCTAAAGATTGTTCCTTTCAGCATTATTAATTACAGGCTTATACCATCTTGAAGATTTTTCCGGCACAAGAATTTATTCAAGGAAATTGGAAAAATAAACTCTTTGTCAGGTTCCAACAAATCATCCCACCATTTCCCACAAGTCTGCGTACATGTAACACTTTGGACCTCAGTGACTCGGGCCCCGAGGCCCCGCTGGTCGAGGGGAGAGGAGAGTCCTGGGAGGGCCTCTCCAGCCAGGCCAGAAAGGCAAGCTGAACTATCCCAGAGCGTCTTGTTGAACTTCACATCTCCCTCAAAACTCACTGAAGCACTTGTTTTGGAGTCTTGGTTGACACGAAGGATTTTTAAGAAAGGTAACATAATTTCTGATTCTTTAAGAGGTGGATTGTTTTAAGCTTTTATTGGCTTCTGTAAAATCAGATGGAAACAACTTCAATCCCAGCAGCGCTCAGACTAGAAAAAATATCCGGTTCTGTTGCCGCAGGAGCAATAGGCAGAGCTGGACCTGAAGGGTGTCTGAGCCCAGGGTCACCGGTGAGGTGCGCGCTGCCCGGCCCGGGGGCTGCAGGCCGAGCGGAGTCCAGTCACCTCCTCCTCCCTCAGCTTTCTCGCATTTCATCTCCACCTGAAACAAAGTGGACAGAAGTACAGAAGCCTACGCGCGGGGCATCCTGGTGGGAGAGCAGCAGTTTCCGGGAGCCGAGGGATGCGGCAGGGTCAGTCTCCTGGGCCTTGGGTCTCAGAGTATTTCAGAGTCACAAAAAGATAACTTCATAAATGGGGGGATGCCCACTCACACCTCCAGGGTGTTTGCATACGTTGCTTCAAAGGAGGTGATGCGGGGCGCGCGGGATGCAATGTGTGCAGGATGCGGGTGTGGAGGGTGTGCGGGGTGCGGGTGCCTAGGGTGTGCGGGTGTGCCCAGGGTGTGTGCCGGTGCCTGGAGTGTGCGGACTGTGGGGTGCGCGGGGTGTGCGGGGTGAGGCTGCCCGGGTGTGCGGGGTGCAGGGTGTGCAGGGTGTGCGGGGTGTGGGTGCCCGAGGTGTGTGGGGTGCAGGTGCGCAGGGTGTGCGGGGTGTGCGGGGTGCGGGTGCCTGGGGTGCACAGGGTGAGGGGTGTGCGAGGTGTGCGGGGTGCGGGTGCCCGGGGTGTGCGGGGTGCGGTGCGCAGGGTGTGCGGGGTGCGGGTGCCTGGGGTGTGCAGGGTGCGGGTGCGCAGGGTGTGCGGGGTGTGCTGGGTGCGGGTGTGCCCGGGGTGTGTGCCAGTGCGCGGGGTGTGCGGGGTGTGGGTACCCGGGGTGTGCAGGGTGCGGGTGCGCAGGGTGTGCG
>NW_023270320.1:41095480-41123999 GCF_011800145.1 Mirounga leonina
GGGGTGTGCAGGGTTCGGTGCGCAGGGTGTGCGGGGTGTGCGGGATGAGGGTGCCCGGGGGCGCAGGGTGCGGGGCCTGCGGGGTGTGCGGGTGTGCCCGGGGTGTGCGGGCTGCGGGGTGTGCAGGGTGTGCAAGGTGTGCAAGGTGC
This sequence comes from Mirounga leonina, assembly GCF_011800145.1. NCBI lineage: Eukaryota > Metazoa > Chordata > Mammalia > Carnivora > Phocidae > Mirounga > Mirounga leonina. The sequence continues at coordinate 41,095,630 of NW_023270320.1, forward strand.
GGGGTGTGCCGGTTTGCGCAGGGTGTGCGTGGGGTGCGGGGTGTGTCGATGCATGGTGTTCTGGGATCGTGGGGGTGTGAGGTACAGGGGAGCGCGGGGTGCCGCGCCTCCTGGAGCCTCTGCAGTCTGGGTTCATGTGTCAGCAGCTCCGGAGCTGAACCGGAAAATGAAAATGAAAATGAAAAATGCCAAAATAAAGAGTTCCTAATTTTGGTATAAAAACGTGGCATCCGCTGCGGTTTCGTGAGCGCCCACCCTGTGCAGGCTCCGTCCATGGAAGTTTTGTGCAAGAACCCGTGGTGTGGCTCGGCTCTGCACTCATGTGTTCGTGGAGCCCATCGGTTCTCCCTCCGTAGAGCGGGCACAGGGTCGCAGCCCCAAGGACGCAGCGAGTCCCGCAGGTGGGAGCCTGGAACACTGCGGTCAGATGTTCCTCCTCATTGTTCTTAGAGCTTCTTGAGAACTTTAACGGGAAACATAAGCTCAAGAAATAAGAAATTTCATGAAGGTCACACCACCAGTAAACGGCGGGGTGGGAATTCAGAACCGGCTTCTTTTCCCCTCGGGCCCTGTCAGTCTTGGTGCTGCCGTCCAGCTGGGGCGGTCGCTGCCCCCAAAGGACACATGACCTGTCTGATGTTTCCCGTGTGTCCAGAGGCTCTGAATTACATTCTTGGTGCAAAGTGCTTTTCCAATCATGCTTCATTTATTTACATTGGGATTCTTCTAGGAAGCTATTTATGCCAACATTATAGATTGAAATCTGCATCGGGGGAGAGTGAGCAGCGTGGCTGGGGCACAAAAGCGCTCGGGTGAGCTTCGGCCGGCATCTGGGCGGGGGAGACCCTCCGGAGCTCTCCGAGGGGCGGAGACAGGCAGTATTATTAGTGTAATGTGAGTCTCTTCGGCTGGAACAGAAAACTTCTCTTAGCCTGGGTACCGCGCGTGGGACGCACAGTGCGCCGAGGCGGGGCCTGGCATTGAACTGGCTTGTGTCAAGGCCTCGGGGAACAGCGGTGAGTGAGTGTCACAGAAGGGGCGGGCAGCGGGTGGGGCGCACCCTGCTGTGTAGACGCCCGGTGCTGGTGCTGGTGCTGGGCTGACGCGGGGTCTCTGGTCCAGGGCAATGCGTATCCTGCTGCCCCCTCATCGCCTCCGTTCCAGATAAACTGGCCTCCAGAGGCCTCCTTTGGGGGAAGGACCGGCTCCCTCAGCATCGTGCTGAGATGTATGATGAGCACCTGCCCCTCGGTCTCCATCAGGTGGAGAAGCCGAGCCGCCGGGCCGCGGCCACAGACCTTCCCAACATGCTGGGGCTCCCACGGGGCCCCCGGAAGGTGAGGGGCAGCCCAGGCGGCAAACACATCCTCCGCCCAGGGCTGACCTTCCTGCAGGTGGCAGGTGGTGTGCGCTGTGACTGGAGGGGGAGCGAGTCCCCACACACAAGCCACACGTGGGACAAGCGGGCTCGCTGGTTCAGGATGGTCTGGGGGAGAACTGCGAGCGGGCAGCACAAGTCTGGCCGCCAAGATCAGGTGCTTCTGCAGGAGTCCATGTGCCGGGAGCACAGGGCGCAGCCTCTCTGCCCTTCCTCTGTGGGTGCCACCACGTTCGGCCGAAGTGGGAGTTCTTGCTGAAGCCCGTCCCTCAGAAGGATGACATGACTTTGGGCGTAACCAGGGCAACAGTGCTTCTTACCGGGGGAAACGCGCTCACCGCCATGGGCCAGGAGATCGGGCTAGAATTTAAATTCTACACCATCAACAGCATTAACTTTGAAAAATGATTCAGAAATTTCCACCACAAGACGACTTCGCTATGTTGAAACAAGGTCTTGGCCCCTGAGAAAGTCTGAAATCCCAGAGCTGAGTACAAGACAGGAAGCAGCCCAGAGAGGGGCTGTCCTCACCCAAGCTTGGGACTGAGCATGCACCCGGCAGCCCTGCGCCTCCCGAGCAGAGCGCCTGCCTCCTTGGTGCGGCGTTCACACAGCCAGACTCGCGGTTCCAGACTCGCGGAAGGACCCGCGGTGCTGCGGCTTCCTCCCCTGGGGACCACGGTGCCTCCGGAGTGCATGTCACAGGCACGGGATCCCGTGCATCACCGAATCGACACCCGCATGGGTAAGACGCGCCCCTATGTCTGCAGTTGCCGTGAGAGCGGGAACCGTCCTCTGCTGGAGCTGCAGCTGAGCTGAGGAGCGCAGAAACTGGACCAGGAGGGGGAGGCTGGAGGGAGGCGGCGATCGGGCTGGACTCGCACCCGGCCCAGGCACCCCAGCACCGTCTTGCACCAGCCCAGCTCGGCTGCAGCGCGGACCAGGGCAGAGTCAGGGTGACAAGGCATCACAGCCACAGGCGGTGGTGGCCCAAGCCCGCGGTGCAGGGATCGAGGCCCTCCCAGGACGGACAGAGCAGCCTGTGCCTGAGTGACTGCAGGCGGAGGGCTGGGGGCTCCCCGGACGAAGGGGCTGCTCTGGGGCAGCACGGACTGGGGGGCAGCCCAAGTTTCAGCAGAGGCCGAGGCCCCCACGGACGGACTAAGGGAGGCCTCCTTCCTCGGGGAGTGGAGGGGGCGCCGGCCTGCAGGGTCCTGGCAGGAGACCCGCCAGAGAAGCAAGAGAGGCTGCGTCTGGAGTCTGGCTTACGCGCCCGGAACCAGCCCTCAGCACGGTGGCCCAGGAACCGATGCGAACGCTGCGAGATGCCCAGGAGCGCATTTCCCTGCGTTTGGTCAGACGTTGTCGGTGACCCTGGGTGAGGGGGCACCTGCCAGGGCGCTGAGCTGGCGTTTTCCAGACCCTGTCCTCATAGCCGTCACCCCCGCTTCGTCCACACTGAGATTTTTCTGCAAAGTCCTCCCCCCATTTATACGTGATGGAAGGGGGCCCAGCAGGAGCGCGTGCCCGCTGCTCCGTTTCTGGGCACTGGGGCGTGAAGGAGCGTCCCTGGGCCTGACGTTTGGGGCAGAATATCGTGCAGGTCTCCTGAAGGCCCACCTCAGTGCAGAGATGGCGAGGAGCTCGGCTGTGTCTTTGGGGAAGGGTGAAGTGTGTTTCTACGCGGAGGAGAGATAGTTGAGGTGCTCCGTGACAAACGGTGGGGAGCACGGAGCGCGTGCTCCGTGGACGGGCTCCTGATTTCATTCATCCGTGCGGGGCCCGGCAGTGCACACCTGTGTCCCTAAGTGTGTGGGTGTGTCCTAGGGCTACCGTCACCAGGGGGCCTACACCGCAGAAATTCACCGACCCGCGGTTCTGGAGCGACAGGGTCCTGGCAGGTGTGGTCCCCCCCGGGGGCTCTGAGGGAGGGTCTGTCCAGGCCTCCCCGCTTGGCTTGCAAGCGTCTTCCCTCCAGCCATGCTGGGATCGGCGTCCACCCAGACAACCTCGGCTAGGTCCGTCACCGGCGTACACCGAGGTCGGAGCGGCGGTCAGAGACTCGGGGCTGCAGGCCAGTCAGGGCTGGAGCCCCTTGGGAGTAAACTGAGTCCCAGATGTCCTTCCCAGTCACAACATCGATGGCACTGTGGCTGATGACTCTCACTTCACAGATGCGGGCAAGCCAACAGCAATCTGGTCTGCAGGGACAGCCAAGCCCGCGTGCCGACGCTTTAAGGCAAAGTCAACATGCTTAATACTCAGGACTTATTCTCGTAGAACCAGCCTGTTTATTTGGGCACATGCTTTGTCTCATCTATGTGAGCAGCTAATGTGTTTGCATACACTGGGTTTTCAAAGTGTAAACACAGTCTGTTTACTCTTTGACCTATTCTGTGATGCTTATGGACAGCAGCTCTTCAATGATAATGTCTGTTTTTGTAACTTTGAGTCAAGCTGGTCAGTGAATTTCTTTCATGTGTGCCAACCTCTTCGGCTAAGATCCACTAATCCAAAATGAGACAGTTCAGCAGGACGACTTACAAACCACCCCTGTCGTGTGCAAGCTTTGGAGGTCGGTTTACATAAGGTGACGGGTGAGCCAGACGCAGACGTGCTTGTTGGTTGGTTTGGAGGGGGCGTGAGTAGGGGGTGGCTGCGTTCTGTCCAGGGAAGCGTCCGTTGGAGAAGGTGACCTCCTAGCACACACACCAGGCTCTGCTCCAGACCAGCTGCTCCCCAGCCACCGGACCTTCTGTGATGTAAAAATAATCATATTCTAGTCTTCATCTCCTAGCTCCTGATGCAGAGCCCCCAAACCCCTTGCAACTTCCTGGGTGGGAGGAGCACTTTTGTTCGAATGAGGTGACTGGGCATAGCTTCAGGCTGGGGGCTGCTCAGTAGAAGCCCCGGGCCGTGGTCAGAAGTGTGGAACCTCCAGCCACACCCCACATCCTCCAAGGAGGGGAGAGGGGCTGGAGATGGAGTTCATGCTCCATCACGCCCACGTGAGGAACCCTCATAAAATTCCCAACAGTGGGGGCCTCGGGGAGCCTCCAGGTGGGTGAACATGTTAGGTGTGGAGAGGGTGATGCCCCCAGCTCCGCGAGGGGTCCTCCCAGACCTCACCCTTCGTGCGTCTTCATCTGGCTGCTCATCTGTATCCTTCATCATATCCTGGGTTCTGGAATAAGCAGGCACACGCCCGTGTGTGGGCTCTGGGAGCCCCCGGAGTGAGTCACTGCGCCCGAGGACGGGGCCGTGGGAACCCCGGTGTAGAGCCACGCGGGCCGGGAGCCCCTGCGGCTGGCGTGTGGGGTGGGGCGGCCTGGGGGACGGAGCCCCCGGCCTGGGGGCTGCAGGAACCCTGGGTGGACAGAATTGCAGGGTGCCCAGCTGATATGGGGGCCGGTGGGTGTGCAGGAAGCCCACAGGGTGTCCTGGGTGAGCAGAGGGGCACGCGAGTTTGCACCGTCTGTGGAGGCCTTGCCTCGCATGAAGACTGGCAGGTGGCTCCTGCTCATCCGCGTGCGGCTGGCCTGTGTTCACGGACGCTCGCTGTCTCCTTACACCGTAGCTCTCCTGTAACAGCCTTGGGGGCCATTTTTCCCAGTGGCGGCTTCTCCCTGCAGATCCTGACGTCTTTGTGATGAGACTCGTTTCTGTTTTCGGAAGTGGAGACAGCCCCCTTCAGCGGAAACATGCCTGGTACAGATCTACACCTGCTCAGCTAAGTTATACCCACGGGCTTTCCCCTGGTCACCTGGAACATCCTACAGGGTGTGGTGCACACTGGGGTGGACCAGGGCACGCGCCCTACCGCCATCATGCCCCGGGACGCACTTCAGCAAGAACAGGCTCCCAGCCATGTGCTGTGGGCCCTCTGTCCTTTCAGCAGAGTGTGACCCCAGTGCCAGAGGTGGTGGGAGGGGGTGCAGCGGGTGTGAGGGGACACAGCGGGGGAGAAGTGGGGGCCTGGGGGCCGCAAGAGCCCAGCGCCTACGGCGGTTCCGGGAACAAGAGTGCAGCCAGCTGTCAACCGGGCTTCAGTAAGAAGAACTACAAGTCAGTTTAACATGAGATCTTGCAACAATCCTATACCTGTCCTCCAGCTTACGGTTCTGTGATTGCTGTTTTATTGGGAAATGCACAGGAGAGCTGAAGCCAGTGTGCATGAACATGCGCCCGGAGGCACTCGTTTCTCTGCAGAAAGGCTGTGATGAGGTCGTGGACATGATGTGAAGTTCACACAAAAGCAACTCAGTTACTGGGCGTGAGAACAGTGTTCATGGAAAGGTGCCCCCAGCTGCAGCCCCAGATCCAGGCAGGGACACAGTGATAGGAGCCTGTCTGTGTTTTCAGAAATAAGCTGGCACACACAGTACATACATGCACGCACATGCACACGGTACCCACACACATGCACACACATGCACGCACATGCACACGGTACCCACACACATGCATACGGTACACACGTGCACACACGCACACCTGTGCGTCCACAGTGTGATTGTTGACCCCTCCAAGCAGGAACCCTGAGAAGCTGGAGGCTCACTCACACAGGGCCACAGCCGCTCCGGCCACTGGGGACCCCTGCTTTGGAAGCGCCCCAGAGCCGTGTGCTGGCTGTCCCCGCAGTGCCCGCATAAAGCAGGAGCACCATCATGACAAGGAAAGCTGGGGACATGGACCCAGGTGGGAAACTCAGAGGAACAGGCTTTCCCGCATGGAGGAGCCCATGGACAGCACTGGGAGCACGTGCTCCACAGCCAGAGCTGTGCCCAAATGGGGCTGAGTGACCCGTGAGTCCCGGGATCCTGGGCAAGCCACGCAGGGTCCGGTACCCACATGCGAGGTGAGGGCTACTGGGGCTCAGGTGAGTGGATACAGGTGAAGCCCTCCACGGCCTGGCCCAGAGCAAGCATCATGTCATCAATACTCCTGACTGAGCGCAGGGGCGCCTGGCTGCACGGTGCAGTGATGTTTGGAGGGATGCACAGGTCAGCCCGAATGTGTTCTGCTCAGCATGCTTTCCTGGGGTCCAGTAAGGTCTCCCAGGTGGTGGGGACACATGGTGAGAACAGAAGGGGTTCTTTCTGCATGTAGCCCCACATGATGGAGGCACCCTTGTAACCCCCTGCCGTGGTCTGAGCACGGGCATCCTCACCCACTGTCCACGTGGAAGCCTAACCTCGGGTGCTGGTGTGAGCAGGTGTGACCCGAGGGTGGTGATGAGGCCATGAGGGAGGGATCAGTGCCCCTGGGAGAGCCCCCGAGCGAGCCAGCCTCTCTGCCCCACTCACCGCAGGTGTCTGCCACCTGGCCAAACCCACACCTGATCCTGGTCGTCCAGCACCCAGATGGGCAAGAAGCAGACTCTATGGTTTACAGCTCCTGGGGCCACAGTGCTGGGTGGATGATACTGCGTGGCTCGTGTCCATGTTGGGTCGTTAGCAGTGATGCTGCTGTGAGCGTTCGTGGACAGGTCTTGTGTGGACATAGGTGTCATTTCTCGAGCGTGTGCACCTGGGGGGAACTTGTAGGCCTCGTGGTCGTTCTGCGTTTACTACTGGGGAACACTAGGCTGTTCTCCAAGGTGGTGGCGCCATGTTACGTTCTTGCAGCAACGTGAGCAGCTTCGCTGGTTTTTCATCTCAGTGGGTCCCATTTCCCCACGTCTCTGACAATACGTGATGTCTGTGTCCTCGGTCACAGCCGTCCTAGCGGGTTGGAGGGACAGCTCAGTGTGGGTTTGCGTTTCCCTAATGGCTGACAAAGCACAACATCTTTTCGTGGCTTATTGGCCATTTGTCTGTCTTCTTGAGGGCACGTTCATTCAAGTCCTTGGCTAATTTATAACGGGCTTTTTTGTGTTTTTATTATGATGTTAGAGAAGTTCTTTAGTATTTTGAGTATCAGTCCCACATTAGATACATGATTTGCAAATATTTTCTCCCATTCTTCTTGGGTTATCTTACTTTGTTCAGATCACTTGCAATGGAAAGTTTTAGTTTTAACATCCAATTCTCTCTTTTGTTGCCGTGCTTTTGGTGTCAAATCTAAGAAACCATCATCTGACCAAAGGTCATGAAGATAAACACCTGTTTTCTCCTAAGAGAAACCTTAGCCTTCAGTCCCCACACTTAGGTCTGGGGTCCATGTGTAGTTTTGTGCACAGGGTAAGGGAAAGGCCTGGCACCGTTCTTTTGTATGGGAACATCGCACCGTCCCAGCACCGTCACTTTGAAAGACTGCCCTTTCCCGGGACTTGTCTTGGGCCCCTTGTCAATAGTCAACTCACCATAAATAGAAGGGTCAGGCTGTAAGAAGTCTCGTCCTGCTAGTTTCATGAGTATTTTTTAATGGTGAAACAGTGTTGGATTTTGTCAAAATTCTTTTCTGCATCCATCGAGATGCAAAAGGACACTGCTTTTGTCCTTTATTACATTGATTGCAGTTGAGCCAGACACACGCGGCTGGCGTAAATCCTGTTTACTCACCTTTAGGATCCGCCTCACGTGGGCTCTCATCTGCGTGTGGGGTGGCGATTTCTGCGTCTGTGTTCAGAGCAGCCCTCGGTCTGCGGCCGTGGGCTCGGGCCGTCTGTGCCCCGTGTTGGCGTCGGGGTGGTGACGAGCTGGGGAGGGTTCACTCCTCCTCAACTCTTTGGCAGAGTTTCTGAAGCATTTAAATGTCAGCGGGAAGCCACCAGGGCAGCTCTCTGGAGTTTCTACGTTATTAGTATTTCTACTTGTTTTATATCTATTCAGATTTTCTCTGTCCTCTTGAGTCAGTTTCCGTATTTGTGTTTCTCTAGGAATTTATCCATTTGCTTAACTTCACTGGCATGCGATTGTTGAGAGTACTCAGTTCTAATCATCTTTTACATTTATAAGGTCATTATTGTATAAGACATCCCTCCCCCCATTTCCCCCGACTTTGGTAACTTAGCGGTTTTCTTTTCTCCTTAGTCAGACTTGCTACAGGATTGTGATTCTATCAACGTTTTCAAAGAAACAGCTTCTGGTTGTGTTGATTTCTCTACTGTTCTAATCTAGACTTCATTTATTTCTGCTTTAATCTGGTTTCCTTCCTTCTGCTGGATTTGGGCTTGCTGTTCTCTTCTAGTTTCTTAAGGTGAAAAGTTGTTGATTTGAGGTGTTTTCTTAGAATAGGCACTTAAAGCTATGATTTTCCCTTTGAGCACAGCTTTGACCACCTCCCGTAATGCTAACATGCTAATTTCCCTTGGGGTTTACTCTTTGACCCACTGGTTATTTAGGATGTGTTGTTTAGTGTCCACATTTGTGAATTATTTAGTTCAGATTTAATATGTTTCCATTCCATCGTGGGTACTGGAGTGTATTTCATGGTGCACCACACGGTTCCCACTGGAGAGCATCTCACATGCCCAACCGCGCCCTCTACTGTTTGGTGGTGGGTCCTGTGGACATCAGGTAGGTAGAGTGGGTTTAAAGTATGATTCCCAGGGTGCCTGGGTGGCTCAGTCGTTAAGCGTCTGCCTTCAGCTCAGGTCATGATCCTGGGGTCCTGGGATCGAGCCCCGCGTCGGGCTCCCTGCTCTGCGGGAAGCCTGCTTCTCCCTCTCCCACTCCCCCTGCTTGTGTTCCCTCTCTCGCTGTGTCTCTCTCTGTCAAATAAATAAAATCTTTAAAAAATAAATAAATAAAATAAAGTATGATCCCAGTCTTGTGTTTCCCTGTTGATCTTCGGCCTGGCTGTCCCATTAATTGTTGGAAGTAGGTATTGGAGTCTCTAGAAGCTGTTGTTAAACTGTCTCCTTCCCCTTCAATTCTGTCAAGTTCATGCATTTGGGGTCCCGCTATTAAGTGCATGTAAGCTTAAAATTGTTATATCTTCCTCATGAATCGACCCTTTTATTATTATAAAATGCCCCATCTTTTCTCTGGGAACATTTTCTGCTTCAAAGTCTGTTTTGTCCTGATGTTGGTACAGCCTCCCTGTTTCTCTCATGGTTGCGTTTCCCGGCTCCCCACTGGGCCCCTGTAGACAGTGTGTGTGTGCATGTGTGGATATGGACCTGGTGTGCAGTGTGGACTCACATACATGTGAGTATCTGCCTCCCTCCGTCCAGACTGGTCACCTCTGAGTCCCGATGAGCTGGTCAAGTGACTCACAGGCAGTGTTACTGTTGGCGTGGTTGGATCCGTGACCACCACCACACTCCATCCTCTGCGAGTCCTGCTCCCCCCTCCTACCCCCATCCCGTACCACCTTCTTCTGCGTTCAGCGGCTCTTCCCTGGCACAGCAGTATGAGTATTTTACTGTGCTATTGAGTTGTTTTCTGAGTGGCTGTCCCGGGGCTTGCGGCATACATCCCGACACCAGGGTCTACGTCAGAGTTGGACTAACCGGGCTCCTGAACGGGACAGAACATCAGCTGGCTCAGCGGCACTCCCCAGACCGCATTCCCATGCTGTTGTGTCTCAAACGCAGCAAGACGTTGTCATAATTATTATTTTATATAGTCTTAAGCCGAAGGGAGAAAGAGCAAATATGTATTTACACAACTTGCCACGTTAAAGTTCCCTCTGGCCATTCTGACTCACTCACTGCTTCCTGTGCTGTGGATGCCCCCTCTGTCGTTCTGTCTCTCCAACGTCCACCTCCCCCAGGGGCTGTTTTCAAGTGTATTACATTTCCGTATGATACAACCAAGTAATACAATTCTACACATATTATCTAGCGCAATTATTCTTAAATCAGTTAAGAGAAGAAAGGGGGAGAAATATGCCTGGTACCATCTGTTAAATTGTCCACGCGATAACCTCTGGTACCACTCTGCCGTACCACGTGAATTTGAATTCTGTCTGGTGCCATCCGTGCTCAGCCTGAAGAGCCTCCTCGGTACCGTGGAAGGTGATTCTGCTAGCAACAAATGCTCTGCTTCTCTGAGAATATGAGATTCTTGATTGGCTTTACCTTCAGCACACTGAGCCTGTCCCTGCACTGCCCCTGGTGTCCTCTGCTTCCGGGAACCCAGCGGCTCGTCCCGTTGGAGGTTGTGGGCGGGCCCTGTGAGGAGAACGTGGGACAGTTCCCGAGTCTGCCCCACGTCCGTCTGTCTCTGGGTCCTGCTGAGCAGGAGCCGCCTGGGGCTCAGGACAACTTTCCACCAGAGACAGACAGAGAGACAGAGGGAGCAAGGAGATCAGGAAGACACGTGTGTGGCGGGGTAAGTCCTGCTGTGCACTCGGTAGTGTGTCCCAGCCCACTGGTGACTGAAGGCTGGGGAACCATCCCAGTTTGCCGATGAGGAAACTGAGGCCCACAGGAGGCAGGGAGCCGGCATCTGTGCCCAGGTCATTCTCGAGCCGCTTGGCTGGCCCTCCCTTCCCGTGGCCAGAAGGCAGACATCCCACAACAGGCGGGGCTGTTCTCACGGGCAGGTGCCTCGATGAAAGCCCCACAGGCATCGGGGACCCTCCCCAGCGCTCGCGAGGGTCCCTGCACAGGAGAGCCCGGTGCCTCCTGACGGGCCTTCCAGCCCCGTCTCCTAAAATAGATGCTTGTTCCGCCCTCCGTCGGGCCAGCCTCATCCTCCCAAGCAAACCCAACATTAAACACGACCAAGGTCTGTGCCGCCAGACACACATGGATATGGAGACACCATTGCTCGTCATCCTACTCTTTGTGTGTCCACACTTTGCTGGTTACGGGATTTCCTTCATTTGTACCCTTAAGTTTAATATTCAGGACTTATAAAAAACCTGCCCATGCAGGGGAAAAGTGACCAGAAACATGACGGGCTTTTCATGGACGTCCCTCCTGTGCACGTCTCTGGACGTGACCTGAACTAAATACCGCCCAGGCCAGGGTGCATCTTCCCGGGCGATTCCTACTGTTTGCATCTTTAAGAAAACAGCATTCTAAGTCGTCCCCAAAACCCTAACTTGCTCATTAAAGAGGAAACTTCCTTAGCATCTCCCTACTGTGTGGGACTGCAGCATATTCACAAAGGAGGAAAGCTATTGCCAGGAAATAGGCGTGGGAAAGTTGTGACAGATGCTCTGTCGGAAGATGAAGTGGGATTTCCTGAGGCCAGCTGCTGCCGCAGAGAGCGAAGGGCGCCTGTGTGCTGTCCGTCTCCCTGCTCCTCTCGGGAGCAGACCCGCAAGCGGTAGAAACCGGGTTCCCCGCCCACATGGGCCCCGAGCTGGTGGAGCATTCCAACCCCTGTTGGAGTAGTTGGTCTTGTCCTTACCCTCGTTCTTATGGTGCAGGAAATGAGAACCAGCGGGACGAACCTTAGGTGTCCCCTCGTCCCCAGGGGTCCGCACCTGTCTGTGGATCCATAAATGTTGAATTAAAGCTGAAGACGACTAATCTCCCTTCACCGCGTGTTTCTAGGAGCTCCAAGCAGATCTAACACCAACAAAATGAGATGATGAAGGACAAAGATATCACCAAACAGACTTACGGGGCTGACCTCAGCTCTCCCAGGTCAAAACTGACTTTGTCTTCCTTTTACTGTAATTGTTTCGTGTAATGAGTTACTTTCTTAGGAAAGAGCCAGGAGCCCGAGACTCAGTGTTGCGGTTGGCTGTACAAGGTGAGGGAGAGCTAAATTTCCATTGGCCCAGGAATTTCAGACAGCTGAAGGCGACCACTTTTCTACCCCAGGGTGGCTTGAATGCGGGCGTGGCTCTAGTCCTTCTGACACTCGTGTCCCTCGTCCCTCTCATACGAGCGGCCCGCAGACCCCTACTCTGTGGCATCATGCAAGCGAAGACCTCCATTGGCTGGGGGAGTCTCCTCCATACCGACCTCCACCGATCCTGAAGGACACCCTCTTCAGACTGACCAATCTGAAAGTCTAAATAAAGACATTAATCTCTACTTCGGATTAAGGAAGTCCGTGGCATCGGGCATAGAGCTGAGCATCAGCTCGTGTGTGTTGGATAAATGAATGGATGGATGAAGTGAAATGAATTGAACATTGACTGAACACTCCTTCCTACTTCTCATTTAGTCCCACATGAACTACAGAAGAACTTCAAATAGGGAAGGGAACACGGGACGAGCACACACCCATCATATCATCAGTGTGTTGAGAGCGTCACCACCGGCAACCTAACACATCTGACCAGTCACCACGTGCACAGCCCTGCACCCGTCCAGACGAGCACAAGGAGGGGGTTGGCAAAACTGGCGCCAAATGACCAAACGTGTGAATGTTACCACGGTCCCAGACTGGAGGAGGTGGAGCGACTGCAAACGTGGGAAACCACACCGGATGGCATGGCTTTCATGCCATGAGTGTTTCTCTTCTCATTTCTGAAAGGTGTGGTCCCAAGTCTCCAAGTAAATGAGTTTCCCGAGGGTCTGAGGTGTGGTTCTGCACACACATCCCTCAGGTGAAGACAGATGCACTCCACTGTGGTCGCGAAGGGAGAACTCGGAAGGCCCAGCATTGTTACAGAGAGAGGTAAGATCTGTCCACAGGCCTTCAAGAGTGAGCGGCCTGTGGTCTTCAGGTGATTCGGGTGCAGAAAGGCACTAACTAGTGTTCGATCCTTGACCGAGCCGCCCAGAAAGGTCTGCAGGGCTGGTGTCTCAGCCGTTCCCGCCGCCGTCCTGCTATCCGGGCCGTGGGAATGCCGGCTCTCTCCGGACATGCTGCCGGAGCGAGCTGGGCTCGTCCTCTCCCCCAAGGACATGCCCCCACTAGCCTGCATGTCCTCAATCAAGTACTCGATGAATATTTGCCAAAAGAATGAATGACCAATAATCAGGTCAATATAGATTTTTTAGACTTTCAGGCCAATTTGGGGCTTTTGTCACTTGTAGAAGATCAGAGGCAGAGAGAAAGGAAGGAATTTTTTATGCAAGTTTCCTTTTTTGTCTTCTACATGTTACACTCGGTACACACAAACACGTTATTGGCCCACAAATTCCATTTATTGTCATCTCATTTTTTTAGAAGATTTACTTACTTATTTTAGAGAGAGAGAAAGAGAGCATGAGTGAGAGGGAGGGCGGCAAAGGCAGAGAGGGAGAGAGAATCCCAAGCCGACTCTGAGCTGAGCGTGGAGCCCGACACGGGGCCGACTCATGACCTGAGCCGAAATCAAGAGTCGGGAGCTCAACCAACTGAGCCCCCAGGTGCCCCAACTGTCATCTCATTTTAAATAAATACTGGAAGTTACATAAAAATAAATCTTTTTACGTAGGTGGGTGATCATTAATGAAAGACGGGACAGATTTGCAAAGATTTTAGTCGTCCCAGGAAACGGGGCCCTGCAGGGCTGTTATTTTGTTAGACAAACCGTTCATTCATGCTCAAGCACCTTGTCCTTTCAGCACTCACCCTACATCTTAAGAGTAAACATTACATTGTGCTACTTTTGTGTTAGTTCTATTCTCAGTTGCCTTTGAGCCTTTCTGCTTAGAACAGAAAGCTCGCACTTGACATTAACGGGAAAGATCCAGTCTGGCTTCTCTAACTAATCCACATTGATCTTGCTTTTGTTCTTCCCTCTACTGACGGTAAGAAATCTTCTTCCCTATTTTTTAAGAGTGGATGTCTTTCTGCTGCAGGGAAATTATCCATCTTGTCCCTGGTAGGATTAACGATTGAGGTGGATTCCGGAAACTTTCACTCCTGTGACTTTCCTTCGTTCAGTGGAAGTTTGTGGGTGTAGACGGGCCTGACGCCTGCCCGTGGCTGCAGTCGCTGGAACCCTTCATGCCCTCGACGGCATGTGTGTCCCGGGCTGCTCTGAGAAGCTTGGAGAAAATCTCTGCAGCAAGAAAGGAGACTCTCCCCAGATTCCCACCCAGGAGTGAATGCCTACCTGTCCTCTGCAACTCAGCCCCTCGGGCCTCTGTAGGGCCGTGCTCGGTCCGTCAGGGCTGCCGGAACAGAGAACCATGGCCTGGGGGCTCAGACACCCCAGAAGCTGGATTCTCGCGGTCTGGAGGCTGGAACTCGGGGATCAAGGTGCTGGCAGGTCTGGGGTCTGCAGAGAGCTGCTTCCCGGCTCCGGGCAGCCGTGTGGAGGGGCTCCCAGGGACTCCGTTAGAAGCACACTAATCCCACCACAGGGGCCCCCCCACACGACCTCATCACCCCAAAGGCCCCACCTCGGGACCCATCACTTCGGGGCTGAGGGTCCAACATGTGGGTTTTGTGCAGGCACAGACATGCAGTCCCTAACGGCCTCGAACAAGCCACTGGACCTTCCTTCCCGTAGCTGTGCCTGGAGGAGAGTGGACCGGAGGGTCTCTCAGAGGGTCCCTTCCCTGACCTCCCTGCCCTTCTTACTTCGTTTCTTCATAGGAAGAGCAGAAGCCAGGAATCCCACCAGATCAGTGGCTTCTAGACGTCGAGCCAGGTAGCTGTCAAGACGACAACACACGGTCAGTTAAAAATGAATAAAACCAGCCGTGGGTAGACGTCTTCACAACGAAAGTACTGTCTAATGCTTGCCTCGGGTACTGGGGGCTGGAGACGTTCCCGCCGCAATCGCCAGCGCTGAGACGGGTCTCGCTCGCGGCGACTTTCCCGTGGGGCTGTCTGTGCTGAGAAAGCAGCGTCCCGGGAATAATGTGTCTGGGGGCTCCCTGGATCCTCCCCATAGGGCGTCACGCACAGCCTGTCTCCTCTTGGTGGCAGAACCCACCGGCAACCTGCATCTCAGAGCAAAGATGAGGGCTGGCTCGTGCCACAATCCTGGTCTCCAAACTAGACTAGTCTCTAGTCACTCACGCATCTGAGTGCTACAAAAAGAAATTCACATAAAATCAATAGCAGTTAAAACACAGTTCATCTTGGCCCACAGAACACAAACAAAAAAATCATTTGTCTCCCAAGTTAATGTAGGTCTACAAACGTCACCCTGTCAGAGCTCTGTTTTCTCAAAAATCAGCTTGGGACACCTTCTTTATGTCTCCAACTTGAGGTTAATTTTTCTCATGTCTTTTTGAACCCAACCAAAATGTCTTTGGACCAACTATAGGCAATGTCTAGGATTTTGCAATTAGATATCGCTCAACGGTCACACAGTAGGAGAGTCAAACAGAAACATCTCTAAGTCAGAAGAGAGAGCTCCAGCGCCTCTTCAAATTAGGGCGCCCAAAAAGATGGGACCAGTAATAAACAAACCGAAAGTGTGGGACACAATGACCCCGGCTGCACCAAGGTGAGGCAACCCTTTGACTTCCTTTCAACAATCCATTTGAAGATAAAATAAGCACAAGTGTTTTCACAAGTCAATGACCTGCAGGCTGTGTGTTCTGGTCCCCCAGCAGGAGAACGATCACAGCAGCTGAACATATACTTAACTGTAAGGCCGTTTATTTAGGAAGGGGAAGCATACTTAGCACTTTTTCTGTTGGGGAAAAAGGAGATGCTATGGTATTTTGCTAACTGGGTAATTTGGGGGGAAAGGTTTTATATTATCTTCAAAGCATCTTTCAAACAGACGGCAGTTCTACAAAAATGCAAATCAGCTAGAAAGTTAAATAAAATAGATAATCGCTTTCTGTTTTGACAAGGAACTGACCTATTAATTTGCCATCTGTAGGCAAATGTGATGCTACACATTTATTACATTCCACTAGATAATGACTCATTAGTTAAACTAAGCAGGCGCAAATGAATTTCAATGAGATTATCTCCTTGGTATACCGTCTTTCATCCGCTAGTGATTCCCACACCCCGGAGACCATGCAGCTCTACGGGGAAGGGCTCATAAAACGTAGCCCAGAAGACACCCCTTCTCCCCACAACCGCCCGGCCACTGCAGTCTCTGACAAGTGTTGTATAAAATGAGGGCATGCGCTGGATTCTTTTCTCTGTCTAAGGGGCCGCACCAATCTTCACAAGAGCCTGTGAAGACAGTAGGTTTGTCCCCCCAGCAGTGGGGGTCTGCGCATCACTGAAGGCAAAGGACAAGTTAGGTCTTCTGATCGGTGCTGGGCTCCTGCCAACTCCACCAGCCACTGAAATCGTCAAGTCCCTCCCCGGAGATTTTTCCTGGACCATTGGTCTCCACGTCTTTACGGAACGATGAAAATCAACCTCCACACAGGCTCTTCAGGTTCCCTCCACATGTGCCTTTGTGCTGCAGGACTTTTCCCCAGCAAGTTGAACGAGGTGAGTATTTTACTGATTTTCAAAAGAATTTGCTTTCCTAGTATACTCTTTGACTAAACAAGCAATAGAAACCACTTCTGGCGGATACACATGAAAAAGGGACTTAGTGAAAAGACACTGGAAGGGTGGCTCACGGGAGCTTGAATCACTACCACAGCCCAGCAAGGCCAATGGAGGCACTGGGGAGTGTGCCACGACCTCCAGTGAGCCCTGGACACAGTCCCCAGAGGCGGCTGCCGTGTCCTCTGCCACATCAGCAGGGACACTGCTCTCCTTGCCCTCCGCCTCCCTCCCCTCCAGACTCAAAATCCCAGCAGGACTCGGTCACATGGAAGTCAGGGCACAGACCTTGCTCGGGGATGTCAGCTTCTGTCTGAGGAGCACAGCCCCCACCCCTGGTCCCCTAGTGTGGGAATTGCCCAGATGGAGGAAGGAGGATCTGTGTAGAAAATCTCAAAGAATCAATTCAAAAAAACCCCCAAAACTCCAGGAACTAATAAATAATTATAGCAAGACTGCAGGATGCAAAGTTAATATACAAAAGTCAATTGTTTCCTTATATACCAGCAATGAACAAGTAGAATTTAAAAGTAAAAACACAGTACCATTCATTTATATTTTCACCCCAGAAATTAAATACTTAAGTATAAATTTAATGAAACATATGCAAGATCTATGGGAGGAAAACTAAAATTCTGATAAAATAATCAAAGAAAGTAAGTGGAGAGATAATGCATGTACATGGTTGGAAGGACTCGATATTGCCAAAAATGTCAGTTCTTCACAACTTGATCTAGAGAGTCAGTGCAACTCCAGTCAAAATCCTGTTATTTTGTGGATATCAGTGAGCTAATTTTAAAGTTTATGCAGATAAGCAAAGGACCTAGAATAGCCAATGCAATATTGAAGGAGAAAAACAATTAAACAATGACACTGCCTGACTTCCAGACTTACTGGAACCTAGAGTAATCAAGACAGCGGGGCATCAACAAAAGAGTAGACAAATATATTAATGGAACACAGTAAGAGTCCAGGAACAGACCTACACAAATATAGTCCACTGATCTTTGACAAAGAAGCAAATGCAATCCAGTGGAGAAAAGATGGTCATTTCAACCATCTTTTCAACCAAGAAGTGGATGTCCATGCGCAAACAAATTAATCTGGACACAGACCTTACATTCTTTACAAAAATTAACTCAAAATGGATCGGAGACCTAAATGTAAAATGTAGAACTATAAAGCTCCCAGAAGAGAACATAGGAGAACACCTAGCTGACCTTGGGTTTGGTGGTCATTTTTTAGATACAAAACTAAAAGCATGGTCCATGAAAGAAAAATTGACAAGTTCATTGAAATTAAAAACTTCTGCTCTGTGAAAGATAGCATTAAAAGAATGAAAAGACAAGCTACAGACTGGGAGAAAATCTTTGCAAAACACATATCTGATAAAGGACTTGTATCCCAAATATACAAGGAACTCTTAAAACTCAGCTATAAGGAATCAAACAACCCAATTAAAAATGGACAAATGATCTGAACAGAAACCTCGCCAAAGAAGCTAGACAGATAGCAAATAAGCATATCTACATCATACGTCACTACAAAATTGCAAATTGAAAAAAATGAGCCACTACTGTGCACCTATTAAATGGCTAAAATGCAAAACATTGAAAATATTGAATGCTGGTGAGGATGTGGAGCAACAAGAACACTCATTTGTTGCTGGTGGGAATGCAAAATGGTGCAGACACTTTGGAAGACAGTTTAAAAATTTCGTACAAAACTAAACACGCCTGGGTGGCGTCTGGGTGGCTCAGTCGTTAAGCGTCTGCCTTCGGCTCAGGTCATGTTCCCAGGGTCCTGGGATCGAGCCCCGCATCGGGCTCCCTGCTCCGCGGGAAGCCTGCTTCTCCCTCTCCCACTCCCCCTGCTTGTGTTCCTGCTCTCGCTGTCTCTCTCTCTGTCAAATAAATAAATAAAATCTGAACAACAACAACAAAAAACTAAACAAGCTCTTACCATACGATGCAGCATTTCTCTTTCTTGGTATTTACTCAAAAGAATGGAAACCTTGTGTCCACACAAAATCTGCACGTGAATGTTAATAGCAGCTTTATTCAAAATTGCCAAAACTTGGAAGCAATCAAGTTGTCCTTTAGCAGGTGAGTGGATAAATAAACCGCAGTCCATCCAGGCAATGGGCTATTATTAGCTCCGAAAAGACATGTGCTATCAAGTCATGAAAGGACATGGAGGAAGCTTACATGCATATTACTAAGTGAAAGAAGCCAACCTAAAAAAGCTATACACTGTACGATGTCAATGATATTACATTTCTGGAAGGGGAGGGGGATAAGTAGGCGGAGCACAGAGGACTTTCAGGGCATGAAACTACTCTGCATAATACTGTAATGATGAATATATGTCATTATACATCTGGCCCAAACCCATAGAATGCACAACACCAAGTGGGAGTCCTGGACTCTAGTCAATAATAATGTATTAATGTTGGCTCATCCACTGTAACAAACTTCCACACTAATAAAATGTGTAAATAATAAGGAAACTGATAAGGGAAAAAGGAGGTATGTAGGAACTTTCTGACAATTTTTCTGAAAACCTAAAGCTGCTCTAAAAAATAAAGTCTATTAAATTTCTAAATGCAATATACAAAACTACAGCATACATAGACTATGATCCAAATTATATGTTTAAACACTGAAAAAGATACACTTAAAATGTTAATTATGGTTGCCTCTGAGTGGTGGATTACGGATTGTTTTGATTTTCTTCTTTATACTTTATGAATTTTCTTATTTTTAGGCAATGAGAATATGATTCTTTTTAGTCATTAAAAAACAATAAAAGTAGTTCATTTTGTTTTGTTTCAATAGGATACACTGTCTCACAAGTCTAACTATACTTTGGGGATAGTGGAGAAGAATGTTGGAAACTGTTACTGTCCCAGAAAAGTCAGGGACAAATGTTTCCTGTTATTACATAGAACACCAAGACCCATTGCATAAGGAACTGACACTAAAATGAGAACAAATGTTGGACAAATTCGTGTGTATCTCTAGCTAGTTCAAGGCCGTAGAAGGTACATAGGTAATGGTGTAGCATTAAGAAAAGGATCTGAACAAGCACTCTGCAATTATTTAAACTCCACTCTGTAGAATAAGCTCCCCCACTGAAATCAGTGGTGAGGACGTGCTTCGACTCCCTTAGGCTCTGTGGACTGTTGCAGTGTGTTTCGGAGGTTAGAGAATGAATGCTGCCTCATTCCCTCCTGCCTACCTACTGGCAATTTCACTGATTCTCTCTTCCACGTAGAGCAGTCCTCGTGTATTTGCTTATTGTCAGTATTTTGAAAGAGCTATGTGTTTTTTTGTTAACTGTTTTGAGTGAGGTCAAAGGGTCTTTTGTTTTTTACATTGGGGTTTATTATGTCCTTTGATTTTCCCAAGTCAGTCACATCTCTTCGGAAGCCTAACACTGGGCAGAGTGTGGATGCTGCTCTGTGCTCCCAAATATTCTATAATTTCTTGACTGTCATTATTGGATGATCATTCTTTTGTGGGAGGGGAGCCCTTGTCTTCAGGATAGTTGGAGTTCAGAATGACATTGGGTAGCAAACAGGGCTTCACAGAAATCAAGTTTGATCAATTTTAGGTATGGACCATGTTAGGTGGAGTGGGTGATGGCAGACTTGGGGAAGAATGCACGCACAATTCAAAAGGCCCAATTACCCCGGTCACCAGGACAAGGAAACGAGGAGTCTGGATGTCTGAATTATAAGATTAACTGCTTCCCTGACTAGTCCTGGCTCCACCAAAACCCTAGCTCTGTGACCTTGGGTAAATTACTTTTCCTTTTGGAGCCTCAAGTAAAATGAGGAGTTTGGATTAGCTCAGTGGTTTTTAAACTGTTTTTTGGCCATACAACACTATGTTTAATGAAATTTAATTACACAGAAAACCAACCTAGAAAAGAGATAAAAGAGGAGTGTTTCAGGCAGGAGTGGGATTCCTGGTGCCCTGCAGTCCCTAAAGGGCACATGTAGAACAAAATTTGAGCACGTTCTTGTCATGTGAAGTCTAAATCTCTTTTAAGCTGGAACATGCCATGTCCTCTGTCAGTCTTCTGGCTTCTCTATCGAGCCTACCACACTCAATTTTAAAAAGTTAAGCTCTCTTCATACTTACTAGGTATTAAGAGTCACAGCTAGAACCAGAAATAAAATGGTAATCTAGGATCAAAGCAGACTGGCTTGGCCCTAACCAACCACTAAACGTGGTGTTCTGATATTGGACAAAGAGCTTCAGCGCGCTCTCTCTGTGAAGAGGGAATGATAGGGCAGCTGTTAACCTGGTGGGGGGGGAGGGGCACCCATCAAATGAGAGTGAGGAAGCACTGTTTGTGAATTCAATCCAGCAGCATCTATTGGGCATCTGCTTTAAGACAAATAGCATGCTGTGTATACAACAGAAGAAAGTGAAGAGGGGCGCCTGGGTGGCTCAGTTGGTTAAGCGACTGCCTTCGGCTCAGGTCATGATCCTGGAGTCCCGGGATCGAGTCCCGCATCAGGCTCCCTGCTCGGCGGGGAGTCTGCTTCGTCCTCTGACCCTATCCCCTCTCATGTGTTCTCTCTCTCTCATTCTCTCTCTCTCAAGTAAATACAATCTTTAAAAAAAAAAAAAAGAAGAAGAAGAAAGTGAAGAAATAACTGAAATATGGTCTCGGATCTGATGTGGCCGTCATAACACCTGGATAAATGTAAGGCGCTGTCTTCACAACTCAAAGTCTACCGTGCAAGAAATTTGATCCCATGGGTTTAAACAAACCTTATGGAACATGGAAGAGAACATTTGTAAAGCTGCTTCCTGGAAAGGATTCTATCTGAGATAAGATTATCTTTGGCACAAAAGCCAAAAATAAAATATTTACCTTTCTGAAAGGTAATGTCCTTTATGACATATTTGTGAAGGTCCCTTCACTGAAAGGGGAGCAGCTCTGATTTCTTTCCTTTCCTTAGAAATGACAGACTAGGACTTCTGCTCACGGGAAGAGGTGGTAGTTGTATTTTTCCCTGTTCTTCGCAACAAGTGCAACTAAAAACCACATACAGCGTATAAAAGAAACAAACAGACTCTGAAAGATGGATAGAAGAGAGAAGCCCGAAGAGGGTGAGGAGGCTGGGTTTTGCTGTGGTCTCCTGGATTGCAGACTTGGAGCTCAGTAGAAGCCCCAACAAAACAGCTCTCCTGGCCAAAGCCCAGGGAGGCGGAGCCCAGAAAGACAGAACTTGAGACAGAAACTGCCGCACGCCAGAGAGGACTGTGGCCACAGCCCCAGCCCCACCAGCAGAGGATGGGGGAGACCCTGGGAAATCTGCAGCTCAGTGCCCTGGCACCTCCTGCAGGTGACAGAGTCAATGAGCCTCGACAGAGACTGAGAGAAACCAAGAAACACAAGTGACAAATATCAGGATGGAGAGGGGGTTTCTGCTACAGACCCTGCCGACGTCCAGGGGACAGCAAGAGAACATTATGAGCAACTGTAGACACTTGCTAACTTAGAGAAGTGGACCGATTCTTCCAGAAACAAAATACCACAATGCAGCTAATATGATATAAACAATTGGAGTAACCCTATAAACTATTAAGGAAATTGAATTCATAATTTAAAAACTCCCCCAAAAGACTCCCTCTCCAGGCTCAGATGGTTTCACTGGAGAATTCTACCAAATGTTTATAGAAGCATTAACCCCAATCCCACACAATATTTCAGAGAATAGCAAAGGAATATTTCCTAATTCGTTTTTGAAGATGGTATTACCCTGGTGCAAAAATCAGACAAACTGCATGAAAACAAACTACAGACCAATGTCCTTCATGGATATAGATGAAAAACTCTTTAATTATTATTTTAGTCTAGTTTATTTAAATTCCAATTAGTTAACACACAGTGTAATATTCTTTCACGTGTACAATACAGTGATTCAACACTTCCATACAATACCTGGTGCTCATCACAACAGGTGCCCTCCTTCATCCCCATCACCTATTTCACCCATCTCCCACCCACCTCCCCTCTGGTAACCATCAATGTGTTCTTTGTAGTTAAGAGTCTGTTTCTTGGTTTGTCTCCCTCTCTCTCTTTTTTTTCTTTTGCTTTTTTTGTTGTTGTTGTTTCTTACATTCCACATATAAGTGAAACCATATGGTATTTGTCTTTCTCTGACTCATTTATTTCACTTAGCATTATACTCTCTAGCTTCATCCAGGTCATTGCAAATGGCAAGATTTCATTCTTTTTTATAGCTGAGTAATATTCCATTGTATGTAAATATATATCACTTCTTTATCCATTCATCTGTCAATGGACACTTGAGTTGTCTACATAGTTTGGCTATCGTGGACATTGCCGCTATAAACATAGGGATGTATGTATCCTTTTCAATTAGCGTTTTTGTATTTTTTGGGTAAATACACAGTGTGATTACTAGATCATAGGGTAGTTCCATTTTAATTTTTAAAGGAACCTCCATACTGTTTTCCAGAGTGGCTGCACCAGCTTGCATTCCCACCAACAGTGTAAGAGGTTCTCCTTTCTCTGCATCCTCACCAACACTGACTGTTTTCTATGTTAATTTTAGCCATTCTGACTGGTGTGAGGTGATATCTTATTGTAGTTTTGATTTGCATTTCCCTGATGTGAGTGATGCTGAGGAACTTTCCATGTGTCTGTTAGCCATCTGTATGTCTTATTTGGAAAAATGTCTATTCATGTCTTCTGCCCACTTTTAAACTGGATTATTTATTTTGGGGGTGTTGAGTTTTATAACTTCTTTACATATTTTGGATATTAACACTTTATTTGTAATGTCATTTGCAAATATCTTCTCCCATTCCATAAGTTGCCTTTTACTTTTGTTGACTTTGCTGTGCAGAGGTTTTTATCCTGATGAAGTCCCAATAGTTCATTTTTGCTCGTTTCCCTTGTCTCTGGAGACGTGTCTACTAAGAAGTTGCTAAGGCCAATGTCAAAAATGTTACTGCCTATGTTCTTCTCCAGGATTTTTATGTTTTCCTGTCTCACTTTTAGGTCTTCAACCCATTTTGAGTTTATTTTTGTGTGTGGTGTTAAGAAAATGTTCCAGTTTCATTCTTCTGCAGGTGGCTTTCCAGCACCATTTATTGAAGAGACTGTCTTTTTTCCATTGGAAATTCTTTCCTGCTTTGTTGAAGATTAGTTGACCATATAGTTGTGGGTTCATTTCTGGGTTCTCTGTTCTGTTCCATTGATCTATGTGTTTTTGTGGCAGGACCATGCTATCTTGATTACAGCTTTGTAATAGAGCTTGAAGTCCAGAATCATGATGCCTGTAGCTTTGCTTTTCCTTTTTTCAGGATTGCTTTGGCTATTTGGGGTCTTTTGTGGTTCCATTCAAATTTTAGGATTGTTTGTTCTAGCTTTGTGAAAAATGCTGGTGGCATTTTGATAGGGATTGCCTTAATTCTGTAGATTGCTTTGGGTATTACAGAGATTTAATAATATTTGTTCTTCCAATCCATGAGCATAAAATGTCTTTCCATTTCTTTGTGTCATTTTTAATTTCTTTCATCAACGTTTTATACTATTTAGATTACAGGTCTTTCACCTCTTTGGTTAGGTTTATTCCTGGGTATCTTATTATTTTTGGTGAAATTTTAAATGGAATTATTTTCTTAATTCCTCTTTCTGTTGCTTCATTATTAGTGTATAGGAATGCAACAGATTTCTGCACATTGATTTTATATCCTGCAACTTTGCTGAATTCATTTATCAGGAAAAGATTCTTAACACAATTTTAGCAAATAGAAGACAGTGACATATAGAAAGAATTACACACCAATGACCAAGTAAGTTTCATTCCTGGATAAACATTCAAAAATCAATCATATTTCTGTTTGCTAGCAATGAACACATGGATACCAAAATTAAAAACACAGTATCATTTATAATCATTAAAAAAGAAATATGTGTAAATGTAACACATTATCTATGAGGCTTGTGTGCTGAAAACTATACAACAACAAAGAAATATCAAAGAAAATCCAAAGAAGTAGAGAGACACCTTATTAATGGAGGAAGGCAACACAGTGAAGATGTCCGTTGTCCCCAGTTGATACACAGGATGAACAAAATTCCTATCAAATCACAACAGGATTTTTGGAGATATAGACAAGATTCTAAAATTTATGTGGAAAGGCAAAGGAAATACAATAGCTAAAAATAATTTTTAAAAAGTAAAGTAGAAGGAAACATCCCACCCGATTTATGACCACCGTAATCACGAGTGTACAATATTTGCTGAGGGCAGGCCCATAAGTCAGTGGGTCAGCACAGAGAACCCAGAGCTAAACCCATGAGAATGGGCCTGATCGATGTTTGATAAAGGCACGAAAGCAGTTCAGTGGGGAGAACATGGCCTTCCCCACGAATTGTGTGGAGAGACTAGCTGCACATCGGCAAAAACTGAACCTCAAAACCCAACAAGAAACAATGAATGAACCTCAGTGTGTCACCTCATACAGAAGTTAACTCAGAATGGATGCCGACTTAAATGCAAAACATAAAATGATAAAAATGTCAGGAAGAATATAGGAGAAACTTTGGGATCTAGAGTTAAGCAGAGTCTTTATATTTGACACCGAAAGCCAAAGAAATGATTTGCAGATTGGACTTCATCAAAATTTTTCAACTTTTGCTCAGTGAAAGGTCTTGCTAAGAAGATGGGGAGATAAGCTACAGAGTGGGAGAAAATATTCCCAAATCATAGATCCAACAGAAGACTGGCGTCCAGAATAGAGACAGGAAGCTCCAAATTCCACAGGACAAATGAGCAGAGGAGCAGAAGAGAATTTCACAAAGGAGGATCTGCTGATGGCAAACAAGCTCACGAGATGTTCGCCCCGTCAGTCATGAGGGAAATACAAATTACAGTGACAGTGAGAGGTTACCTCTCAGAAGAGCTCAAATGGAAAACAGTGACAACCCCAAAGCTGGGAGGACTCGGGGTGGCCCCCTGTCGTTGCTGGCGGGCATGCGAAATGGGGCAGCCACGCTGGAGAGCGGTGCGTCAGAAACTGAACATGAGGCTCCCCTACCGTCCAGCCCCAGCCCTCCTGGGTGCTCTTCCCAGGAGAACAAAGACTTACATCCTCACACAAACCCACACACAAATATTGACCGCAGCTTTATTCATAGAGCCGATGCTGGAAACCATGCAGGTGTCCCTAAGTAGGCAAAGGGCTACGCCAACGCAAGCATTCTGCGAAATTCTGCTCACGGTGAAGGGACTGAACATGATCCACACAACAACCTAAAAGGTCTCCGGAGAATCGTGCCGAGGGAGTCGCATTAGTCCTCAAAGGTTAGAGGCTACGTGATTCTATTTATACAACATTCTTGAAATGGGGAGATTGCAGAGGGTGAGGGCAGGTGAGTCGTTGTCGGGGTTGAGAAGGACGTGAGGATGTGCGGGCCACGCGGAGGACCCCTTGTGGCAGACGTCCTGTGTCTGGGTTGGAGGACGCTCAGCGAGGCAAACGCTGGAGTCTCTGTGTTACTTCTTGCAACTGCATGTGAATCTACAATTACCTCAAAGATTAAATGTTTAATTAAGACGATAAATTGCCAAATCTCTATTTATGTAACCTTTTCTAGCCTAATTTTGAAAGCAATTAGACATAATGGGAATACCACACACACTTCCTCTCAAGTGTGTTATGTATATTTCTTTACTCTGAAGCCCTACCATGTTTTAGGAGTCACCACTGGAAACATGAACTCTGATACCATTCTTTAAGGAATAATTAATAATAGTAATAAACTTTTGAGCTTCCTGGTGCCTCAGAATTTGTGTGAACACAGAAGCCCTATTCCCATTCCCACAGAAGAAGCGAGAAGATACAACAATTTCCTCTGTGGAGTCATGTTTGTCACGGTGAACTGTGGTGGATCGAAGTTCCTTAACACCCACATGGCATCCTCACCTGGAATGTGCCAGAAGGCACACCCATCTGAGAGGGGACACGCTGTCCCCAAGGGCACGAGGGGCTGTCCCAGAAAAGAGCGGCCTTCTTGCTGCAAAAGGCAGAAAAGGAGTCAGCAGGAAAGGAGCTGTTTTCTTCTCAAACGAAGAAAGCTTTGAGAAGACAGCTCAGCTCACAGCGAGCAAGGTGGGGTGATGGCGCTCTCCACGGCCCCGCCGCCGGCCCCGCCGCCCCCACCGCCTGACCCGCGCCTTTGCCCGCCGACACCTCTGCGGGACGTCCAGGCAGCTCTGTGGGCAGCCACGGGGGAGCCCTGGGGGCGAGATCCACGTCTGTCTGGGGATCTGCCCCAGCTCCAACCCTGAGGCAGATGCACAGCAGGCGAGTTGACTGGGCTGAATGTCATTTCAGCTCAAGAGTCCTGTGCACCTCACAAGGGCGGACGGCCTCGTGAGCACAGCTCTCCCCGCACCCACGTGGCTGGCTCGGTCCCCCTCTTTCCAGAGAGAAGCAGGCATTCCCCGAGGGGAGCCTCTACGAGCTGGTCTGGGGTTTGTCCCCGCCGCTTAGCTCCCCGGCACTCCCGCCACGCACCTGGGCACACGTGCCTTCCATGCAGCAACTCGGGGGGCAAACGCACTGCCCCACTGTTATGATGTTCCCGTGATGCTGCGTGTCGGTCTGGACGGTGAGATCGTGGGATGTGCAGCAGGACAGGCCCCGCGACTCGGGGAGGTCGACAGCACCCACGTGGCCCTCCAAGGAGACAGCCGGCTGCAAATCCTGGCTCAGCGGTGTGACCGCGGCGTTTTTGAGCACGTGCCAGGTTCTCCTTGTCACAGGGGGATGACGCTCCATGTTCCTCATAGGATCGTCGGGAGTGTCAAACGAGCTGATGCAGGTAACGGTGTTTGGGACAAGGCCTGGAGTGCAGAGGACTCCCCAGGCAGAGACCCATCGTCCACGGCCTTTCTCCTTCTCCGCAGTGGTCTCTGGGAGGTGATGCAGCGCAGGAGTAATCCACAGGCCACCCTGGAGTCCTCATGGTTGGAGGAGGTGCCTGCACGAGGGGTGGGCTGTCCCAACGTGGACCAGAGCAGCGGGAAGCCCTGCAAATAAGGGCCAAGCAGGGGCTGGGTTTGCAGCGGGCATTTCCCCCAGCTCTGCCAGGGCCGCGGCCTTATTAGAACCGGTGGTAACCGATGTTTACCACCCTCTCCAAGGAGAGGTTTCCAGAAGGCTCTAGTTACTGTGCTATTGTATGATCTATCCAGGGTCTGGAATTCATCTGTTCCCACCCCCTCAGGTTGTAGTTAGAGCCCCACTCAGCATCTTGAAGGGAAACCCTCCAAACCCAGCGCCTCGCGCCGCCAGGGGGCCAGGCTGCTCAGACCCTCGTGGGCTGGGAAGTCACTTCAGGGAGCCTGGACCGGCATTTCTTAAATGATAAAATAGAACAGATGACATAAAAGTACAAGCATGGCATTGCTGTGGTTCCCCTGGGTCTGACGTAAAATGGGTTTCGTGGCCTGCTTCGTGGTCACAGAATTGGAGCCTGTTGCTATAGGGTCTGCAGCTTCCAAGAGAATGTTTGTTGAAAGTGGCATCTGCCGCATGCCTGGATCCGGTGTCGGGAAGCTGGCTGCCCGTCCCCGGGCCTATCCGGAGCTACTGAAGCCCTCAGAGGTCACGGGGCTCCCCACCACCCAGGTCTCAACCAGGCCCACGTCTGAAACCCCCCCGATTTTCACAATCCTCCTGCTGGGTCCTGCTCTCCAGGGATGCTGGTCCTGGAGGGATGCT
>NW_023270320.1:41124009-41128886 GCF_011800145.1 Mirounga leonina
CACTCAACGAACACTCAAAGTCCACGGTGTGGGACGTGTCCCTGCTCCGGAGGGAGCCGGACAGAAGGGGAGAGGGTTCTAAAGTGACACCAGTGGGATGTGCTCTTTGTCACTTGTTTGGGAGGTGGGCGTGGATTCAGTTAATCCCACCAGAGTCGCTCCGGAAGACCCCAACCCCCGTCAGGACGGCGGCTTCCCCCGTGGCGCCCAGTCTCCTGAGCACGGTCCACTGTGACACCCAGAGCCCCCAAACCCTTACTTTGTCAGGAATACGGGGTCCTTCTGGTTTTCTTCGACCCTCTCGGGGTACCTGGCTGGGTAGCCGACAAACACAGATTAACGGGAGAGCTGCACACGGACTGAACCTGGACGTGCACGTGAGCGCCTGCAGGGAGGGTGAAGGCTGGTGGCAGCGACCAGGGCAGGAAGCTTGTCAGCCTTTCAGACAAACACACACTGATCCGTGCAGAACTGACACGTGGGGTGTGAGCTCAGGGTGGTCAGTGGTGGACACTCACTCGGAAGAGGACGGCCGGGTTAACGGGTTAGTTTTCGAGATGTGTGTCTCCCTCCTCCTGGTCCAGGAGGGGCACCTGTCTCGCAGCCTGTGACCTGCTTCATGAAGCAGGGCTGGAGGGCCGAGCTCCTTTCCCGCTGCTCCGTTCCCTCAAACTCCTCCAGCTTCAGACGCTCGAGATGCTGGACCCCGCGCCTGGGGCCGTGCGTCCTGAGCCCCTCGACCCCATGGCTCCCTTTGCCTCCTGGAGGCAAGGGCCCTGTTTGGCTTCTCGGCGTCCAGCAACACCCAGCCTGGGGCCCCGGGGAAGCTTGCTGCGCTCCAGGGCCGGAGGGCCTCCATGGAGGGAGGCGGGAAATCTGATGAATGAGACTGGTTCTGTGAAAGACCAGAGGCTACCGGTCTTCTTTCAAACGATACATTTTTCAGACGAACAACAGACAAGAAGCATTTCTTACCGCGAGTGAGGGGTTGTTGTGGGGGGAGAGGGTGGACGGAGAGAACTGGCCGCCCACCAACAGGAGAGCATCCCCCGAGGAGGCCCCGAGATGCGGCGACGCCAGGTCAGAGGTGCTCGGCTGGCTCTGGGGCGGGATGTCGGGGGCACAGCACTGGGATCCCAGGGGAACAGAGGGCTGCTCCAGCTCCTGCTTGGGGCTGCATAGCGCCAGACTGAAGGCCGGGGGCGTGGGGCGCGGGAGGGAGCGCACATCCTCCAGGCAAGGACGTGGTGGGGCCCGAGATCAGCCCCAGGACTACAGCCCAGAGCTGGGGCGCTGCGAGGGCCCCGCTGTCAGGGGCCAACGATGCTTGGATCCCCGGGACGCGCCCGACACCGTTCCGCCACCTCAGCTCCCAGCAGCTCCCACGGTGCTCCCCCCACCCCGAAACCTGCAGAATGAAGAGGACCGGCCCCACTCATCCCCGCATTTCCTAAGTAAAAGTTTCAAAGGCACGGCTGGCTGCCGTCCGGCAAGGTGGTCTGCGAGCAAACCAAGCAAACCCGAACCACAGGCTGCCACTGAAGCGACTCCGCATGCGTTTGTCTGTCGCTGTGGCTTTCTTGCCTCGCTCGCGGCGACTGTTGAAGCCCCGGTAGCACCAGGTTTACGGGGAGAGGTCGCTCCCTTATTCTCGAGTTTCACTCCCCACCGCGTTGGTGGTTCCTCGGGGCTTCTCCGTGGGGCCGAAGAGCACGTCGTGTTCCGAGGTGTTTTAACGCGGGGACCTCGCCCGCCGCTTCCGTGGATGGAAAGGCACCAGCTGTGTCTGCTCCCGCGCCAGGCACCTCCCCGTGTCTGCAGGGGCAGGGGTGGGGTGCGGCACCGAGCCCATCCCCTGCACCCGCATGGCTGCCCTTCGAGGCTGAGCCGCACCCCCACCCCTGCCCCCTGGGGTTCGGAGCTGTGGCGTTTGGTTGTCATTCTAGCTACACTTTCCAACGGGAACACAGAGCCCGCTGGGGAGCCAAGCACTGGGGTCAGCTGGCGGCGCCCCTTCTGCTTAGGGGGCCCCTGGAGAACGCGGCCTGCGGCCCCCGCGCCGGCCCAGGCCGCCCTCCCGTTCTCAGAGCACACCCTCCGGCAGCCCAAGTGGGGCGTTTCGACCGCGACCCCGCACGCTCGGAACGAAGATGACGCAGAGCTGCCAGCATTCACCGGGCTGTCTGCATTGGGGCTCCTGGCCTGCATTCTGGAACTTTCTGCTTGGATCCTGCGGGTTCCCCTCTGGGTTTGGGGGTCTCTCCGTGTTTCCCACGAGGTGGGCGCAGGCTTTTCTGGGCTGATTCTGTTTCTTTCGTCTTGTCCCTCAGATTCTTCGGGTGTGTAAGCTCTATCTCCAGGAGCTGTAAGCAACGCCCACGCCCAGCGTGTGTGCTATTCTCAATTCCGACGGTCCTTTCCCTCCCAGAGGCCTGGGAAGGTAGCTCTGTTGTCTCCCTTCGGCGAGAACGTTCTGGGTTTGTTTTCTGCTCCCTCCGTCGACTCTGCGAGTTCTGTCTCACGTTTGGATCCGTCCGGTCCGCTATCCTTTGTCTCTGCGTGCGGACTCGCCCTGCTCCTGCCAGGGGCCACCGCGGGCCTCAGCAGGCTCCCCTGTGGGGGCAGGACGGCGCAGAGGCCACTTCTGCCCTGGGGTCTGTCCCGCTGGTCTCCCTGCGTGCGGGTCCGTCCGCGGAGGACGCCGCCCTCTGTGCTGCCATCCCTGCAGGTCCTGGCGAGGGCCCCACACGCATCCGCTCAGCCCGGGAGCTGCTCTCCTGCTCACTGCCTACTCTTTCCATCCTGAGTTCCTTTTCAGGGATTGCTTCACCGTTGTTCCTTAATGAAGACTCCCAGATTTACCTGATTTACGTAAGTCCGTGTTCCTGCCAGGCCTCTGACTGATAGAAGCTTTCTTCCCATTTCTCATGTTGTTGGCTTGCCACGGATGCTGGAGACCAAGGCACCTGTTTGCAGGATTTGGGGGCTTGCTTACCGGTGGCCCTTCCCGTAGAGGATGCCTTCATTGGGGGGCCCCCAAATGTGAACATGTGGGGATTTTCCCTCCTGGCCGGTCCTTCTCTGGGCCCTTCTGAGTGGCTCTGTGGGAGCTTCAGGGGTCTCACCATCCAGCAGGTGCTGCCCATGCCCCGCCTGCGGCCCTGGAGTCCCTGGGTTTCCTCCAGAGGCACAGGCCGACCTGGGTTTGGGGGTTGCTGCCTCCGCTCCCACAGACCTTCCAGCCCCTCAGGCCACGTGCACTAGTGCTTCTGAGTGTTTCCTGCCCTGCCCCCCCCCCCCGGCGGGGACCGCCTGCCTCCTGGCTTCTCCACTCTGGAAACGTCTGGGCTCCCATGTGCCCGGCTGCCCCCACCTCCCCATGCAGCGGACCACGCCTGTCCTCTGCATCCATCCTCCAGGCCTCACAGTGTTTTGCTATTTGGGGGTGGCTGTTTTTTGCCTTTGTGACTATGTATTTGACTGACTGGGGGAAGGATCGGAGGTAAGACATGGCTGGTGGACAAAAAATACTCATTAAGCAAGAACAACCTGGTGTCCTGGGCATTTACTAAGCGATGAGGGGACACCAGCTCGAGCCTGAACCATCACCGAGGCCTACGTCAGCTCGTTACAGGAACAAAGGTGAGGCCTTCGGGAGCAAATTCACAAGACGCTGTTTTTGTCTTTCTTGTCATTACTGGCCGATGAAGAACCAAGAAGTAAATTCTGATCACATCCCAGAACAAAGCCAGCGTTGATGGGGGACAAAGACAGAGACCACAGTGATGTCCCTGCTGCCCGCAGCCCTGGGTCCAAACCCCACAGAGAAGGGGTCTCCTCGGGATGGAGGAGCATGGGCCACTCTTCCATGGCACCCAGAAGCAGGGACCTGCAGAGGGTCCCCACAGCCTCACGAGGCCACGGACACGGTGGCACCTCAGGGGTCGGCCGTTGAGGGCCCCTCCTCCTTCAGCAGACATGGGCCATTTGCAGAGGCCACTGGCAGTGACGCGGCTCCACTCTCGTGGGCACCGCGAGGAGCACAGAGCCACAGAGCCGGGAGCTGGAGACAGACAGAACGAGGGCCAACGTTCTGCAGCACGCAGTCCACAAATAACAGGCTCGCAGTCCTTCACCCCTGCTGGGAAGCTGTCTCCTCATGCTACCCCTCCCCTGCTTGCGCCACCCTCCCAAACCCAGGTCATCCCAGCCTTCATCCTGTCCCTCCTGTAGGATACTCTCTCCTTCCCCCAAATCACAGACTCAGCCCCGAAAATATCAAAGCAAAAGAGACTTGAGAGACAGTCTAGTCCAGTGGCTTTTAATGCAGGCGGCGACTGGAAACTTGCCAGAGTCCGCGTGTTGGTGCAACGTGTGAACACGTCCCATCGGCAGAGGCGAGATGTGAGGAACAGAGGTGAGGGAGCCTGGAGACGTCAGACAGGCTGTGGCTGGGTTGGAGAAGGGACGCGGTTTGAAGGGGGGAGGGACGCCTGTAGAGGACGCCAGGCGTGCACGCACACGTGTGGGTGTGTGCGTGCGAGTGGGTGTGTGCACATAGGCCTGCATGTATTACGTACATGGGTGTGTATATGTTATGGTGTGAGTGTCAGTGTGTGCGTGTGAGTGTGCACTGCGTGGATGTGTGCACGTGAGTGTGTATACGTGCGTGATATGTGTGCATGTGGGTGTGTGTGCGTGTGTGCACGTGGGTGTGTGTACGTGCGTGATGTGTGTGCGTGTGGGTGCGTGTGGGTGTGTGTACTTGCGTGATGTGTGTGCATGTGTGCACATGGGTGTGTATACATGCGTGATGTGTGTGCGTGTGGGTGTGTGTGCGTGTGGGTGTGTGCACGTGGGTGTGTATACGTGCGTGA
>NW_023270320.1:41128896-41129075 GCF_011800145.1 Mirounga leonina
TGCGTGTGGGTGTGTGCACGTGGGTGTGTATACGTGCGTGATGTGTGGGTGTGTGCACGTGGGTGTGTGTGCGTGCGTGGTGTGTGTGCGTGTGTGCATGTGTGCACGTGGGTGTGTATACATGCGTGATGTGTGTGCATGTGTGCACATGGGTGTGTATACGTGCGTGATGTGTGTGC
>NW_023270320.1:41129175-41135781 GCF_011800145.1 Mirounga leonina
GTGTGCATGTGTGCACGTGGGTGTGTATACATGCGTGATGTGTGTGCGTGTGGGTGTGTGCGTGTGGGTGTGTATACGTGCGTGATGTGTGTGCATGTGTGCACATGGGTGTGTATACGTGCGTGATGTGTGTGCGTGTGGGTGTGTGCACGTGGGTGTGTATACGTGCGTGATGTGTGTGCATGTGGGTGTGTGCACGTGGGTGTGTATACGTGCATGATGTGTGTGCATGTGGGTGTGTGCACGTGGGTGTGTGTACGTGCGTGATGTGTGTGCATGTGGGTGTGTATACGTGCGTGATGTGTGTGCATGTGAGTGTGTGCACGTGGGTGTGTATACGTGTGTGGTGTGTGTGCACGTAGGTGTGCATACGTGCGTGGTGGGTGTGCATACGTGCGTGTTGTGTGTGCGTGTGTGCATGTGTGCACGTGGGTGTGTGCACTGTGTGGGTCTGTATACGTGCGTGATGTATGTGCGTGTGAGTGGCGTGTTCACAGGCGCCACGTTTGGTGGGGAGGCAGGGGACGTGGGAGAGGTAGTTAATTTTTATGGTGCACTGTAAATATAATTTCCTCTCGAGATTTTGAGAGCAGTTTCAGAAGAGATTTATGTGGCCTTCGGATTAATGGCCCCTCTTTTGTCCTGATGAGCATCACTCTGCTACCGTGTCTTCAAGTACGACCTCTGCGTGCTCGCAAATAAGCCGTAAGCTCCTGAGGGCTCTGACTTCGTCGCGTCTCGGGGTCCGGCGGGTGCTGTTCCCCCTCCTCGGACCTTCTCTGGCCGGGCCGCCGGATGTTGTGACCACCGTGCCTGGTTCCCTGGAGGCCTGTCGCTCCGGCTCACGTGCGGGGGCGCCCCGGTGCCTCGGGCAATCCCAGCCCACGGAGGGCCAGAGGAGGCACACAGAAAACGTGCGAGGCTAATCAGGCCACAACCCGGGGAGCGTGGAGGGGGCGCCTCACTCGGTATCCGGAGCGCGCTTCCCTCTGATGAGATACAGCATGGGAGTGGGCGCAGGTAACTCCCGTTTACAGCAAGACATAAAGATCGTAAAGACCATCTTGTGCGTGAATCCTCTCCCCTTTCATGACCCTAATAAGTCAAGCTTCAGAACGGAGCTTGCAAGCCTGGCTGCACCTCGAGCCTCCAGGGACAGCCTGTGGTCCTGCTGTTCTCTGCCTGGAATCGGCCAAGGGTCCTTCTTTCCCAGCACGGCAGGTCCAGGGGCTCACAGCAGCCCCAGCTCTCGGGCAGAGTTCAGAGCCTAGCGCTGGTGGGACCGGAGTCCCTGTCTCACCAGCCGTCCGCCAGGGGCCGCTCTGTTCCTTGAGTCACCGGTGTTCCTCTCACATGTCCCCACCCTTGGCCTCTGGCCTCCCTGCCGCCGCCACGGGGGGACCATCTGCTCTCAGACTCCGGTGACCAGATGAAGTCCCCCTGGATCACCTCCCTGCCAGAGAACATGGAGCAGCACCGGGGCGAAGGTCACGGGGACGTCCCCGGTGCCATCGCCACCCCTGAGCGGAGGAACAGGAGGGGACCCGCGGCAAGCTGGAGGGGTGTCAGCGCAAGGTCCTTTCTGGGCCAGAAGCGCTCTCCGAGGAAGGGGAGGAAGGGCCCCGACCTCCCTGCCTGCCTTCCTGACCCCAGCAGTGTGGCCGTCGGGGTCAGCCTCCCTGGCGGAGGCTGGGAAGGAGGGAGGCCAGGAGGGGGCAGAGGAGTGAGTAGCGCCCTGACACGTGGCCAGACACCACGGTCTGTCCTTCAGGACTCACAGCGGGTCATTCGCGAACGTGAAACACCTGGTGGTCTTGATTGTGGCCCACCCCCCTCTCCAGATGGTCCTGTTGTTTGACGTTCTTTCCCAGTTGATTCTGCCAGATTTTCTAGATTAGGAAACGAAAAATTTCCTCATCTTGTTATTGCCGTTTTTTGTGGTAAAATACACACAAACTTCATCATTTGTGGCAGTTGGTGCATTCACAGTGTTGGGCAATCATCACCCTGTCTGGTTCTAGGATTGTCATCACCCTCCCAAAAAGACTGAAAAAGAAAGAAAATTCTTCCTGTCCAAAGAGAAGTCAAGGTTAACTATATAGGAACCAAGACCCAGGTGAGTCATGGCTGAATGCCAGGAAATCGTGCGTGGCTACAGCACAAATAATTTAAGACCCACAGTTGCTGAAAATGGGATTTGCTTTCCATCTCCCACGTGAGTGCCTTGGTCTTGCTTCTTCTTTGTGGCAGGTTCTTTTCAAACAGGGAGTTGTTTCCCACTTCACCTGGCCAGCGTCTGTGCACCTGACATGCTTGGCTGTTCCCTCGGAAGGGAAATGACCTGAGCCTCACAGCACCTGGTGGCCTGGGTCTGGGACACACCAAGCGGGTGCCAGGGTTCCTTGCCAGGGCGGGTATTTACTCACAGTCTCAACAAGGATAGTTGTGTCTACTCGTGCATCTGGGCTCCATCCATGGGCCACACCTAGAGCAGACAGCCCCACCCCAGCTCTGGAGGAATTCGCGACTTTCTCTTACGTCCTGGGGGAGGAGTGTGGCCATGTCAGCGCTATCCGATGGGTCTGTAGGGTCCTCGCTCACATACGTGGTCAGAAGCTGAACCACGCGTGTGCTGGCAGAGCCAGAGAATAAACATTTCGGGGGGCAGGAACTCGGTCTGAGACACACAGGCTGCTACCCTGGGCTTCGCTTCAGGCTCTGAGTTGCTGGGGTGTGTGTTTCCACGTTCTGGCTCGTTTGCCTACTCGCGGGAACAGAAGCTTGCTCGCAACGTCAGTGCCACGGAAGGTCCTCGGAGGTCTGTCCCCTCCTACCCTGGCCTGTCTCCTGTCCCCTGGGCTGCCCTCCGTTGCCCCTGGGCTCGCTGGGGCCCCTGCAGCTGCACACGCGGGATGAGAACTCTGTGAGGGCAGCTGTTGGATTGGTTTCATTCCCTGCTGAGGCACCAGCATCCGGAACAGGGGACATGCTCCCTAGGTGTTCGCTGAGTGGCCATGCAGTGGTTGATGTCTGCGTGTTCGCTTCACGAACGGCACTGAGCTACTAATTCTCGCTGTGCTTTCTTCTGCTTCTGTGTAAAGCATCTACCACGTGCTACACGAACATCTCGGCTTCTGCTTCCAACAGCTGCTCAGGATGCCAGGGAGCGCGCGTCCACCCTTCTGGGGAGCACCAAGGTTCCCTCCAGGGCCTCCCACCACCTGCCCTGCAGGGTCTGCAGACCAGTCCCCTTATGTGCCTGCTCCAGGTTTCCCTTGAATCCCTTTCCGGAACTTTCCCCACCTCCACTGTTCCCACTGTCAGACAGGATAGGGTATGAGGTGTGGCTTGAGGCTGTGTTTCTCTTATTTCCCTTGTCCACTGGATGCTTTGTCATCCCCCGTGGCTGCCGTTACAAATCCCCATAAACACAGTGGCTCTTATTCTCTACTACAGCCTCAGGACAGGGCAGGAGGGGTTCCCCTGGGCGCTCTGCGGAGAACTCCTTTCCTTGTCTTTCCAGCGTTTAGAGGCACCGCAATCCTTGGCTGGTAGCCTTGCGCCTCTGTTTCTGTTCCTGTCCTTGGATCTTGTGTTCTGACCCTCGCGGTTACACGGAATCCACCCAGATAATCCAGGACAATCTGTGTCCTTAACATAATCACATCTGCAAAGTCCCTGTGGCCACATGAGGTGAAATATTCACACATTCCGGAGATTAGGACCTGGATGTCTTTGGGTCAGGGAGGTCATCACTCTGCCTACCAGAAATGCCTTCCATATTATTTGCCAGTTTTTCTGTCAGGTCTCCTGCCTTTTTCTTGATGATTTGCAGAAGCTCCTTGTATGTTTGAATGTAATATAATCCTGGTTGTTTGAAATACTGCAAATATCTTCTCTCTGCATTGCATATGAGCTCTGTCTATGGTGAATGTAAATTATTCCTGTGGACTTTAGATTCTGTTTTTCACTGTTATGGACTGTGCTGTGGGAGTCTCATTTCCCCACCTACAAAAATCCTTACTAAGATCATTCTTGTTTCATTTTTAACATTTAAGAATTAACTTATCTCGAGTCTACCTTTGCATAAACGTTCTAATGTAGTTGCTAGTTCTGTTTTCATCCTTGCGATGATTTTTTCAATGCCACTGACTAAATAAACCTATCTTCCCCTTGCTTTGTGATGTCTTGCATTTATCTGGGTCAATTTCTGAACTCTCCTCATTCCATTTGTTTGTGAAGATGTTCCCATGTCAGCATCATACTGAATTTAAAATAATTTTCACCATTGAAATTATAGAGCAAATACAACAGAAGAGAGGTGGTACAAATACCCTCCACGTGTCCCTCCTGAGCTTCGCCAATACTGGGTCTGTACTCACATCATGATGTGGGTCTAGGGCAGTGCATCCAACCCATCATCTGGTGGGTCTTCTTCCCCCTGTTTTCTCCTTTTGGATGAGGTCATTGTATCTATCAATGAGCATTTCTGCTTTCATAGAAGTTTTGATGACCTGAGCAGGTCATCAAAAACCCAGCTGGAAGAGGAAAATTCATAGCTTGAAGCTCATACTAATAAAAAAGAATGAAAATAGATTAATTAAGCCTCCAACTCAAAAAGCTGGAGAAAGTACAGCAAAATAATGTGAAGAAGGTCAACATGGTGTTTTGTGAGGGAGGAAAGAGGGATAACTGGTAGACCTAGACAATAAATTGAAAAGCCAGTTCTTTAAAAAATGAAGGAAGACAAATAATTGTTTGGAAGAAACCCAGGTGAGAAAGCATGAACACACGAGACATGAAATGAGGTGGTGAGGGCAGCTGTAGGCGCAGGTGGACTGACAGTAGGAAGAGGTCACCTGCGCTCGCTGTTCAAAGCCGTGTGAGATCTGCCTCGGGCAGCAGGGCCGCTGCCGAGCACCGCCGACCTGGGGGCTTACACGCAGCCCAGGGGTCCTGCTCACAGTTGTGGGGACTGCAAGTCCGAGGCTCTGTTCCTGCCCGCCCACGGCTGCCTTCTGACTGGTCCTGACACAGTGGGGAGGACGCTGGGTCTCTGAGGACACTCACGTGATGCCAGGGGCCCCACCTCCAAATGCCATCCCACTGGGGGCTCGGGCTTCCCTGTGGGAGGGTGGGGGACGCATGCCGTTACCTGCGGGCCGTCATCTGCACGGCTGCAGTGCTGAGACCACTGAGCAGACGCGTGGCCTGTTCTGTGACTGCAGTCCATGCGGCCCCCCTGCGGCGCTGGGAGGGTCTGCGCTCCTTTGGGGTTGCTCCCACTGCTTCGGGGCTGTGGCGGGATACCCGGGGCCTCGCACGCTGTGGCCACACTGTGACGGAGCTGCAATCACAAGTGGAACCTTGGCTTGTGGGAACACGGGGCCCCTGGTGCTACGATTGCTCTCCAGGAGCCGTGACCCATCCCTCTCTGCGGAAGGGGACCCACCCTGATGGAGCATGGAGCTTTGGGGTGCTGTAGAGTCTGCACAAAACAAAGCATCTGCCGGCCGAGGGAGGCACTGGGAAGAGGGTCTGCCTACCCGGGTCGGACCGCTGCGAACTGGATTACGGGCGCCCAGCACTACCCAGCCTGTGTGCTGTCGTCTCAGCTACTCTGGGGAGAAGCCTGAGAGATACCCAGGAAAGTCCTCTTATGCACTTGAACAAAGAGAGTGCCCAGCAGGGACAGGTCATGGGCGAAGGCCACTTCCCTGGCAGCCGGAGAGTCCCCATGTGTCCATCTGCTGTGGCTCACACGCGGCTCTGGGACGTGCCGTGCAGAGGTCAGGGAGGGGCTCGTGCTCCTGAGCCCGAAGCCCCGTGCATGCTGGAGGCCTTAGCGCATCGGCTCTTCTTCCCACAGGCTCACGGGCAACACTTCCCCTTTCCCTGGATGGGCTGGGACCTGTGGCGTCAGGCATCGTCCACGTGGGGTGTGGTGGGGCTGTGTGCAGAGCCAGATCACAGGGAGCCACCCCAGGGTCCCCTCGTTGGGCAGCAGATGCTCCTGTGTGGGTGGGAAGGGTGAGCGTGGCCGGCGTGGCCAGTGGCTTTAGCTTTGGGTGCACTTGCATGTGTCCACGGAGATAACCGTGATCCAAAGCAGTGCAGGGGAAGGTTCCGGAGTGGGGCTGGGGACTTCCTGTCCCTGGCGCTCAGGGACATCAGTTAACACCGCAGGGCAGACGCTGGTGTCCACGTGGAGCAGGGGCACTCACCCCGGCACGGCCCCTGCACACCCCACGGGCGTCTGCGTGTGAGTGCCGAAAAGGCTCAGGGGCCCAAGTGTGAAAACACGGCCCTGCTTCTCCTGGCCATGGTGTGTGGAGAGACCCAGCTTCCACCCCACTGAACTTCCAGCCGGTGAGCCCCGCACTGCGCGAGGGCCCACGGGGCTGCAGAGCCTGAGGGTGCAAGTGAGAGGATGGGGCCAACATCTTGCCTCAGTCGGTGGGTCAGGACACAAAGGGCATCCTGTGCAGGCACAGACGCACACGTGCAGATTCGCACATGCACACACACTGACATATGCTCACACGGACATGTGCACACAGGCATGCTGATGCTCAGACTGTGCACACAGACTTGCACAGATGCAGA
>NW_023270320.1:41135791-41137860 GCF_011800145.1 Mirounga leonina
CAGACTGTGCACACAGACTTGCACACATGCAGACACACAGAGACATATGTACACACATGTGCGCGCGCACACATGCACACACAGAGACACATGCACACAGACATGCACATGCAGACATGTGTGCACACACGGACACGTGCACACCGGCATGCTGACGCACAGACTGTGCACACACAGTGCACACAGACATGCAGACACAGACACGTGTGTGCACACAGACGTGCACACAGATGTGCAGACACACTGACACACAGAGGCACATGCACACACACACGGACAGTGCACACGGGCACATGTACATGCAGGTGCACACACATGCTCACGCATACACCGTGCACGCATACACCGTGCACGCATGCAGCCGCGGCTGGCTGGGGCGCCAGGTCGCGGTGGCCACGGTGTGGAGCTGCCCGCTACCTGCCCGCCCTGTGTTGCAGTACCCAGCCCTTCGTGGCTGACGTCGTTCAGGCTGCTTGGCGTTTGCATGAGTCCCTAGCCCACAGGGCCCTGCGGGCGAGCCAGGACACACAGGATGACAGGCCTGGATGCCTGGGGCAGGGAGCTAAGACGGTGTTGGCACAGGTGGTGGAGCAAATAGGAATAAGGAAAGTCCATCTTTACTAAAGATTCAAACAGGACCTAGTGGGAGTGTGTAGCAACCCCCCAAACTCCCTTCAAGCCTTCCTCTGAGTGGTGTCATTCCCCTTTCCATAAGGTCCTCCGTCCCCAGCCTGCCTACGCAGTCACAGTGCAGTGAAACTAGAGGGAAGGAGGACAGGGTAGAGGTCTGTGCCATGTGTCAGGGCCGGGGGCAGAAAGGTTTTGATTTTAAGGAGAGAGGCGTAGATTTGTGGAGCATGTCAGGCGTGGGGGGATGTGGGTACAGGGCCGCGGGGTGCAGAAGCGGACACAGAATGTGCAGCCAGGGAGGGGCTGTGGCAGGAGCGTGGGAGGGGGCAGAGCTGACAGAGGAAGGGCACAGGGACTCTAAGGACACCTCACCTCGAGGAGGCAGGGGCCCGGGGTGTGCAGCTCAGGGTGGTCTGCGCTGCTGGGGAAAGTGGAGGAAGGAGGTCTCGGGAGAAGCAGCCTGGGCTTCGGTCTCATATTTTCCGTACCTCATATGTGCTTCCGTTCAGGAACCATCCTGAGACCTCACGGCACCAGGTCTTCAAGCCAGCTTCCCCTACCCCATAGTCCTCATCAACTTTAATTTATACGGCTGTGACTTAGTGATAAATTTCTTTTTAATGAAGTTGTAAAATTGAAAAAAAAAATCTGTCTTTAGGTTTTGGTGGGGAGTTTCCAGACAAAGGGTTTTTTCTCTCACCTTTGAGAATTCCTGTCACCCCAGGCGTCATGAGACCCATTCTGGCTCAGAGCCAGGGCTGGTGACCATGGGGTACAGAATAGGATCACCACCCAGCGCAGGCTGTCCTACTGCCCAGGGCCCAGGGCTGTCCACTGCGAGCTTGCAGTGGGATGCACCTGCTACCAGCAAGGTGAGAAACACCTGCCTTCCCTGGGTGGGAAGGCCCCCCGTGCGACCCCCGTCCTCTGAGTGCACAGGGCCAATAACTGGTGCAGAAACAAACCAGGGCCGACCAGGGCCACCCAGGGCCGGACAGGCGGAGGCTGCGTACTCACTCAGAGCCTGCAGCCCCAGGGGAGGGGCCAGGCTCAGCCTCATGGGGCAGAAACCCAATGGCAGGCGGGCGAGGAGCTCCGTGTGGGAAAGGGAAGGTTGGGGAGCGCCGGGCACCCTGAGAGGCCGCGGGCACTGGGAAGCTGAACTGGGCTCGCAAGGAGGGTCGCCCTTACCACTGGCTCGGGGGCAGATTTGGCTTCTCAGGGTGGGTCCTAGGTTGGCAGTGGGGACAAAATTAGGGAAACTGTCAGTTATGGATCAAGTTCTGGCCATTGGGCCAACTGTCACAGGGTTATTGTCGGGCTTCCTGGATGGATTGCTAGAGACAGGTCTGACCTCCTGCTTGCTGGGTCCCTGGGCTGGTGACCGTGGAAGACGGGCTGAGTCCCAGGGTTGGTGACTATGGAGGATGGGCTGGGTC
>NW_023270320.1:41137870-41151353 GCF_011800145.1 Mirounga leonina
CAGGGCTGGTGACCGTGGAGGACGGGCTGAGTCCCAGGGTCGGTGACTGTGGAGGACGGGCTGGGTCCCAGGGCTGGTGACCATGGAGGATGGGCTGGGTCCCCCAGGCTGGTGACTATGGAGGCCGGGCTGGGTCCCCAGGGCTGATGGCCAGAGAGCACTGGGGATCTTTCCCAAAGCAGTGTCTCCCCAGCAACAGAACCAGGGACGTTTTAGGCTAAGAGGCACATATATCCAGGAAGGGTATTGTTCCTTGGGAGTGGAGCATAGATTTGGGGCAAAAGTCATCCTAAGGTGATTCACCCAAAGTCATGAAACAGCAGGGGTCGGCACCCGCCCTCCGGCCCCAGTGGGTCTCATATCTGTGTGCTCAGAGGGGTTTTGATGTAGATCCCACAAAGATGAGTGAAGTGTGCGCGAGGTCAGTGTTCAGTTCTGCACGTGACAGGTTTCTCCTGGCTTAACAGTGGCCGTTTGTTCTCACAGATGTCACAAGATGGCCTGGGGCCTAAAACGACTTTTCTCCTCTAAGGAAAGCTCTGTCCCAGTCTTTCTGCTTCCAGTGACTGTGAGGGATGGCTGGCCCCCAGGGCTGAGGGCCAGGGGCTTCTCCGTGGCTCTGAGTGACCGAAGGCCTGTTCTGCATCCCCTTCTCCTCCCTGTTCTTGCAGGCAGCGCCGAGAGGCAAACTTCGCGGGGCTGCGTGTGTGAAGAAACCCCACTCTGCTCACATGTCTGCATTTTCCAGCCCCGGGAGAAAGCCCGCCAGGCCAGGCCATGGACACTGCAAAGCCGCCACACGGAAAGACACAACCGTGTTTCTGGAAAACACCCTCCTCCAGATCTCATGATACGAGCAATAGCAAGCAGCCCTTCTTGGAGACCAAGTCGGAGCCTCTGACTGACCAGCGTCTGTATCCTCACCTCATCCTTCTCAGACAGGACTTCTCGAGGGGATTTCACACCAAGTGCCAATCGGGGGCCGTGTTCCAGGCAGACTCCCCAGCACATGGGAAAAACTCTGGTGCCACCCTCAGGACAGCGCGTGACTGCCCCGCGTGGCCCGGAAATGAAAATCAGGCGTATTTGGAGTTCACGGCCAGCATCCTAATCACCACCTTTGTGAATACAAAATTCACCCGTAGGCTTATAAAATAACCCAAATCCTGTGACAGATCAAACAGCCCTCCTTCCTGCCCTCGGGAGGGAAAGCATTCCAGGAATTTTCCCTGGGCCGCGAGGGTGGGAGGGGCAGGTGAGGTCCCAGCAAACCTTCATCCCAGAACTTGCCTCTTGCACTGAAATGTTGTCTCAGAGTCAGCGTTTCCTGTCTCTCTCCCAGAGAAATGTCTTATTCACTTGCAAACCAAAGCATTTCTGAATGAAAAAAAGTAATGCTTTCACACAAAATTAGCAATTCAAATGGTAATTGAAAAACCTCCGGAAGATATGCCTGTCAATTTTATACTGGCTCTTAGGAATCAAGTACGTTTTCTGAAGCCTCAGCACTCTCCGTGTCGTGGGGTCACACTAACAATTGAAACGTGCAAACAGCACCCTGTCTGGAAGAGGGGAAACTGAGTCCTGCTCTGAAAGGCATAGGTGGGCAGGTGTTCCCGAGGAGGCTGAGGGCAGGGCCTCCTGGGGACCGGGCCCCAGTGGACGGATTGTCCAGGCTGGAGCCAGGCAGAGAGAGGGCCTGGCGAGGCCAGGGTCTGGGACCAGCCTCATCCCACACCCGTGTCCCACCACGTAGAAGACGCAAGTCGCACTCAGTGACTCTGAAGGAGGCACATTCTGGAAAAAAGGTGTTTGTGATGTATTCTGAGGCCCTGAGACACAAAGTAGAAGGAAGACTGAGCACTGCAATCAAAAGGCTGTTTCACCCATCAGCACTTACCCGTGGAGAGGCTCAGTGGTTCACCGGAGCTCGTCACCACCGTAGGGTACATATGACAGCAATAAAAACCCAAATACAACACCTCCTTTGCTTGCAACGTCTTGCTAATTTGGGCAGTCCCAGGAAACAGAAGAACCTACTGTCCTGCAGAACCCCAAGTGTGGTCACCCTCCCTCGGAGCTGCCCTGGGTTGCGCCGGCCACCTCTGAGCTCAGTGCAGGTCATCTGAGATCAGCCTCGCCTGCCAGACAGTGAGGATGATGATGCTCCCTGTGGGAGGGGCCAAGCGCCCTGGTCCTCTGCTGGGGCTCCGTGTTCCCACAGACACTCACACTGCAGGTCTGGTCTGGGATGCAATTTTTCAATGGGCTGATTAAAATCAGCGGTCCATTAAAG
The DNA here is from genome assembly GCF_011800145.1 of Mirounga leonina. Taxonomy (NCBI): domain Eukaryota; kingdom Metazoa; phylum Chordata; class Mammalia; order Carnivora; family Phocidae; genus Mirounga; species Mirounga leonina. The sequence goes on from NW_023270320.1 coordinate 41,140,167, forward strand.
GACTGCAGGGTCCTCTGCTGTCATCCTTCTGCAGAAAGCTCCTAGAACTTGGATCTGGAAGCTCATGGGGCCGCGGCAGCAGCGCTGGTGATGAGCAGGAGGCGGGCTGAAGACAGAGCAGGAGCCGAACACCCCGCAACCTCCCCCCACCCCCACCCCTGGGTGGGACGTGTAGGGCTCTCCCAACTGTCTTAATGTTAATGCCTCGCCGGAGGGGAAAACAACCTTAACTTGACAACATCAAAGCCTCCGGTATCTTGTAGGTATCTTGTAGGTCCATCTTCCTTAGCATATGAAAATTCTTTTGAACCCTCCCTTTTTCTCACCTCCCCCAACTCCAGAGTATATAATCACCACCCCTCAAGACCCAGGGGCAGCAGCTCTTTCTGCCCAGGGGTCCTGTCCCCTTGCTTTAATAAACCACCATTTTGCCCAAAGACGTCTCAACAATTCTTCTTGGTCATTGGCTCCAGACCTCACCCCACTGAACCTCCCCTATATTCCAAAACCCCATTACTGGGACTTGCTACCCCTCTTCCCAGGACAGCCCCACGCCTCCCCAGTCAGAAACCACACGGTTCCCATGCCCGCTAGCGTGGCAAGCATCACCCTTCCCACTGTCTGCCTTTTCCGGATAAAAAACTAAGACCCACACAGGGAGCCTGGCTGCCAAGTCCTGTGGCCACTTTGTGACAAGGACCAAGGACCTGATAGCATTCAAGAAAGACCGCCCTCATGCCTGGGTGGCTCAGATGGTTAAGCCTCTGCCTTCGGCTCAGGTCAAGATCCCAGGGTCCTGGGATCGAGCCCCACATCAGGCTCCTGGCTCAGCGGGGAGCCTGCTTCTCCCTCTCCCTCTGCCTCTCTCCCTGCTCATGCTCTCTCTCTCTCCCTCTCTGTATCTCTGTGTCTCAAGTGAATAAATAAAATCTTTAAAAAAAAAAAAGAAAGAAAGAAAGACCGCCCTCCCGCCTGGGTGGCTCAGATGGTTAAGCGTCTGCCTTCGGCTCAGGTCATGATCCCAGGGTCCTGGGATCGAGCCCCACATCGGGCTCCTGGCTCAGCGGGGAGCCTGCTTCTCCTCCCTCTGCCTCTCTCCCTGCTCATGCTCTCTCTCCCTCTCTGTATCTCTGTGTCTCAAGTGAATAAATAAAATCTTTAAAAAAAGAAAGAAAGAAAGAAAGACCGCCCTCAGAGAATGGGCAGGCAGCCATTTGCAAGGTGATTCTGAACCACCCATGCATGAAAGCAAGCCTTCCCATGATTTGCTATATAAATGTAATGCATTTATTATTGCCATGGACTGTCTTTTTACAAAGAAAACATCGTCAATGATATCTCTGACCGCCCACGTTTGTGTTTGCGTGTTTAGGCTTTGCAGTCTAATGACTTCTAGGATGGATTCGTTAGTCCACACGATCAAAACAACACACAGAACAAAACTCGATAAAATGGCAGACATCACAGTTTGTGCTGGTGAGCAGCCTGGTGAACTGCACATAGCTGACCTCATTGTGAACTGGGTGTCTCGTTCCTAGAACTGGAGCAAGGCACCTTACTTTCTGAGTAAAATTATTAAACCGAGCGTGTTTAGCTGATCCCCCACTAAATGTGTCTGCTCATTCACATTACGGGAGCTCTGGGGAAGGCAGGAACGCCGCGGGCGCCTCCGAGCCTCCGTTGCGGACCCAAGCTGAGGTCTGTCATCAGAAATGTCCCGCGTGGCTCCCAAACTGGCCAAACTAGAAGGTAATTAGAGCAACACCTATGAGAAATAGTTGACCGGCATTTAGACCGCCTGCCCCCCGCCCCCCGGGGATCAGCGAGGAGCAAGTGGGGGCTGGGGGAGACCCCACGGTGGGGGGTGCCCGCCTCCAGCTGACCTTCTGAACCAGACAGCCCAGCCTCCTGGACCCTCAGGCCCTCGGGCACCCCGTCATTCCCGTCACTCCATCACTCCCGAGTCTTTTCCTTTCTCGGTGAACAAGAATGTTTCTGTCCGGGAGTGTGAGAGCCCACCTTTGCCAGAGAAGGCAATGCAATTATTTCCAAAATCTCCGACGCCTGGATCCCCCAGACGAAGAACTGCAGAGCACAGACAGACAGACAGAAGTCCTGTGTGTGCAGACAGAGATCTCCCCGCCGCTGTCCCCAGCCCATGGGGCGGGGGTCCTGCTCACAGACCCTCCCTCACTCCAGCTCCCGCAGGAACACGGCTCGGGCTCCAAGCCTGTTTCCAAGTCTGAGAAAGAGCTCCTCTCCGGCGACCTGTTTACAGATGAGAACAGAGACCGAGGGAGAGAGATCAGGCCCAGTAAGCTACTCTGACGGGAAAGGTTCCAGAACATGAAGACAGCGAAGATGAATGTCCTGGAGGCCGGCAGCCCCGCAAACGATGGGTTTATTTTCAAACGGGAACCTCTGGGCCACAGCCAGACCGTTCTCTTTATCTTAACGGGTAGATTTTGCCTCCAAACGGCCGAATACCGTTTTCAGCTCCCTCTCCTCCTGTGCACACTTGTGTGTAAAGCCCGGATTGCACTTTGTGGCACAGCCCTTCCGCTAGCCACGTTCCGTAGACAGTCGTGACCACAGTGACTTCTGCTCTTCCTTCTTCTCGGCCCAGTCCTGCCACAGAGAATTAACTCCCGCCTACTTTAAAATCTGTGGGCACCCACCTGACTTGATCACCGAGCTCGACACGTGGAATTCCTGGCTGATCTGTCCAGTGGTGTCCGAACCGCGGCTGGGTCTGCCCTGGAGGCGTCCCTGTGGCCCCGGGTCCTTCCCTCTCACGTGCGCCTTGGCGTACTTTAACCTACGGGACTGAATTTACCTCCAGAACATGAGTGCAGAACTGAGAGAGAGGGGGAGAGACAGAGAGGAAGAGATGGGGGGAGTCAAAGAGACAGAGGGAGACAGGGGAGAGACAGGGGAGAGATAGAGAGAGACAGAAGGAGACAGAGGAAGACACAGAGGGAGAGACAGACAGAGGGAGAGACAGAGGAGACACGTGGGGAGAGACAGGGGAGAGATGTAGGGAGAGACAGAGAGGGAGAGACAGGGAGAGAGGTCCACTGAGTTGGGGTGAGCTGCCCACTGAGTAACGTCAGCTGTGAGCAAGACCCCCCCACCCCACCCCCCGTGGCAGGTGCACCCTTCCCTGGAGGTGCAGTGAGATTTGTCAGAGAGGCCTCCTGCAAGGGTCTGTGTGGCTTGTGCGGAGGGCCCACATGGCCCAGAATGCCGGGCGGACGCTGAGTAACAGGAGCTCCTGACATGGGCAGAAGGAAGGGGACGCGGCTCGGCGGGCTGGGGTCTGCCTGTGGGCAGTGGGAAAGGGGTGGTTGCTGCTGAGTGGGAACCCCTGCGGACGCAGGAGCATTGTGAACTCAGGCCCTGCAGGGAGGCCCCAGGCGGGTTTGAGGGGAAGGAGCGGGGAGGGGCAGGGCCTTGGAACACATTACATTTAAAACCGCAGAACATGGCAGGACCAGGTGCCATTTGTCCTGCATTTGAGGTGCCAGGTTGCTTGGCTTGATTATTAACTTATTGCAAAGTGGATGATGTCTAATTGGTCTGTGCTCTTCATTATCTACCAAGTTGCGTACTGTAAACACATATTATTCTTGTAAGCACAAAAAAATAGCTATTTTTAAGAAGATACTGAATATTTTAACACCGGTATAGTAAATCTGTCACTATTGGCCGAATGGGAAGGAACAGGCGAATTGTAGAAGACTTGTAAACGTACGGTTGTAAAGAGGAGACGGAAGAAAGGGAAGGAAGAAAGAAGGGAAGGAAAGAAGAGCGCGGCAGGGACAGGGCGGAGCGGGGAAACGCAGGGCTGAGGCTGCCGGCCTCTGAGCAGCCCGCAGAGGTGGTGCGGACCCGCGCAAGCGTCGTGGCTTTGGACGCCTCGCTTCCTGGGACTGTCCCCCCAGTGCTTTCTGAGCGCGCCGTGAGGCCACCGTGGCCGCCGTGGTCGAGACTTTGCTCCTCTGGGTTTGGAGTTTGCACAGGGCGGGAAGGTCGGCAGCCCTCTGTCGTCGGCTGGAAGGATCGTCCTGCCGTTTTCTTCTTAAACCATTTTTTCTTTACATTTAACATCTTAAAAAAAATGACAGATTCATTGGTGAGATGCGGTTTCCTCATGGATCGGGGAAGCTCAGTATTCCCTCCAGGCCGGCACAGCAGCCCGGGACTACCTGCCTCCCACACAGGCCCCCACGAGCCCAGGGCAGAGGCAGGTTTCGTGTACTGCCAGGGGTGCGTGGGGTGCGCGCGTGTCTGTGCGTGTTCTGTGTGGTGTGCACATGTGTTCACGCATGTCTGCTGTGGGGCGGTGTGCGTGGTGTGTAAGTCGAAATGGGCTGAAGGCCCTGCACGTGTGCGCTCTGCCGGCTGAGCACCCAGACGCCCCGAGTTTGGACGCCCCTTGGAGCGCTGCCCGAGCTGAGTCCTTGCAGAAAGTTAACTGCCTCTGTCCCTGTTTCTCCATGAAGGAGTTTGGGACACAGCACCCCAAAACGTGCTGCGTGGGTCCACTGATTATCCTGAGCAGAAGGCACCGGAAACACAGCAAGTCCTGGAGAGGCTTTCTCTGAACGCCCCTCATCTGCCTGAAGACGGACCCTCCGAAGGGACCCGGGTCACCCATCCCCTCCCTGGAGCCTGGCCGGCCAGGACGATGGACGCTTGTCACAGGCCAGGAGACTGGACGTCGACCCACCCCAGACTTTGGCACCAACGGCCACACCTCCCCAGTGCTCTTCCCAGGGCCCCGCGTCCCCTACATCATGTCTCTCCCTGGAAGGCCCGCACCCCTCCCGGGTGAAGCGGCCGAGGCCCCACACCACTCTGCCGCGGGACGCCTGAGCGCGCAGGCTTCCAAGCTCAGGAACTCATGCCCTTTCCTCCTGTTACCCTGCCCGTTTCGGGGGCCAGCTCTGGAACCCAGGAGGCCTCGGGGTGGGGGGGAGCCCTTGCTCCCCTACAGCTTCCCGAGACTCCTTCCCCTCAGGCCACCTCACCGCTTTCTGCTCAGTTAAGGACTGTGTGCAGGTTCCAGAGCAGGTGTTACTACCTTGGTGCTGACGGGTCAGGGAAGCGGCAGGACCCTCCCTGCCCCCCAGCGTGTCCCCCCACCTCACGGCTCCCCCTGCAGCCTTTCTGCTGGAGCTGCCTGACAGGGGCTGCCCCAGAGAAGGAAGGAGACTTGGTGCAGAAGCGGGGCTTGCCCCTTCCCGCAGGAGTGGCCCAGACGGTGGGGTCTGCGGGAGGGGGACACATGCTCCCCACAGCCTCCCCCACCGTCTGATCCACCCCAGCTCCATCTCCTGGTTGTTCTGACCTGGGTGCGGCTGTGGATGTTCAGGTGACTGCCCGCAGGTCCTCGGACGCTGGTCCTAGGGGCTCAGCACTGACTGCACCAGGCACTACGTCAAGGCCCCCCCAGCTCCCCCAGCAGGTAACACCTCGCATTTCTCCAGCCTCACGTAGGCGGGAGGACACCGAGGCGCAGAGCCAGCGGCGGGTGAAGCCTGCATTCCCAGGTGGGCTGCTCAGCTTACCTCGGCTATCTTGTCCGCGATAACCGCTATTTACAAATGTTTGAGTTTCAGTTTCCATATTTTAAAGACGTATAAATATAACTAAATACAGAGTAACCTTTTTAAATGATTGTAATTTAAAAAGGAATAACTCAGACATGGGCGGTGATTCGGAGGCACCAGGCACAAAGAGCCTTGGAAGTGAAGCTGGTGGGGAGGCCAAGGGCACCTCCGGCTCTTGCTGGTGCTGTCCGTGTTATTACAGTCCCCACACCTGCTGGCGAGGAGTGGCAACGAAGATGCGCTGGCCTTGGGTCTGATGACAGAGGAGGGGCGCTGACTGAGGGAGGGGTGACGGTTGGGGGCAGAGAAGAGGTTCAATGTCCCTGTGGCCCTCCCGCTGACGTTCGGGATGTGGGGGGTGAGCGCCGCTCTAACCAAGGCCGTGTCTCCATCCCTCTGCACCTCTGCTTAAGACAGGTTCTTCTGCCGCGGGTGCTGAGGGTGGAACGGGGCTCCATCTGCATGACCAGAAGGGAAGTGGGGTGTGCACCCCAGGAGCATGTGGGGGCACGGAGGGAAGCCACGGAGAGGAAGCGTCAGGGGTTGGGACTCTACCAGACCAGCCTCGCAGGCTTCTTGCTGAAGGCGAGCCAGACGATGGGATTCATCTGGGGACGGGGTGCTGAGGCACCTGATCAGACGTGGGGGGGTTCTCCCTGAGATTGGGCAACACAGGCCCCACGGGCTGACACTAAAGGTCAGGAGGTGAAGGCTGAGACCCTGGAGGAGCCTCGCCGGAGTTTGGTCAAGGATAGAGTTCTGTTGCCTCACACGGGGTTTGTTTGTTCCTTGAGCAACGAGTCAGACTCAGGTCAGTAAAAGCAGGTGCGTTTGCCCATCTGCATCTGAGACCCAGAAGCAGTGATCCTGGGAGCTTTACCAGCAAGAGGTAGAGGAATCATGCTCAGGTTACAGACCAAACTCCAAGGATCAGAGAGGGTTAGTGACTCTCCCAAAGCCTCACAGCAAATGCATGTCCTGTCTGTTGCAGGCAAGCCTCCCTGTCTCATCTTACCGCCTCCACTCATCACCTGTGAGGCATTCCTATTCCTGTCCCAGGGGGAGCAATAGCTCCAAACGCTCGAGGGGCCCAGAGTCACAGGCTTAGTAAGTCAAAGGGCAAAGTTATTTATATTTGCCAAGGGAGTTTTTAATCTGAAAAACATAGAACAGTACCAAAGCAGAAAACCAATTTCACTTAAATACGTATGTGACTCTTTGTAATATTTATGGCGTACATTATATTTAATTGCACGAATGTGAGTTTTTATATATTTGTCATCATTATGTATATATTTGGATATAGTCACTGAGGTCATTGTAGGGTTTTTTACATGAAAAATAAGAAATGAATTAGAATAAATCAATCAGGACGCCTGGGTGGCTCAGCATGATGCTGTTCTCAGCATGATGCTAGGAACGGATGTACGGGAGGGTATTTGAGAAGCTCCAGACAAGGTATGACGGGTACAGAACGTCAGTTTATTCTGTACCCACAGGGAAGGATCCGGGACCTCAGGCCGGCGCACACGCCTGCCTCTGGGGCTCCCAGGCATTTGAGGACAGAGTCTGAGACTGGAAACACGGCCCACGTCACTGGAAAACACGATTTCCAAGTTGAGAAGAGTGGCGGTCCTCAGGGCAGCCCCTGCTTTACCACCTCCGGGCCGGCCGAGGACCTCACTCTCTCCTGAGGCTGTTCCTTCAGCTTCCAGGGTCCTGGGATCACACCTCGCATCAGGCTCCCTGCTCACGTGCTCTCTCTCTTAAATAAATAAATAAAATCTTAAGAAAGAAAGAAAGAAAGGAAGGAAGGAAGTTCTATGTGGTACCCCAGAGCATACTCTCATTTAAAATTAATTTTGCTAGAATAAAACCTCACTGGGCGCCTGGATGGCTCAGTTGGTTAAGCGACTGCCTTCGGCTCAGGTCATGATCCCGGAGTCCCGGGATCGAGTCCCGCATCGGGCTCCTGGCTCAGCAGGGAGCCTGCTTCTCCCTCTGACCCTATCCCCTCTCATGCTGTTTCTCTCTCTCTCTCTCTCTCTCTCAAATAAATAAATAAATAAAATCTAAAAAAAAAAAAAAAAAAGAATAAAACCTCACTAAATTGAGCCTTCAGACTGGGATGGGAGACTTGACTTTTAATAAGTAAAAAGAGTTTCTCCGCTAGTGAATTTTCAGGGGCTCTCTTAGTCAATCAGGGAAATTCCAGCTAAAGCAGCTTCCTCCAAAGGAGGTCTCAGTACCCGAAAAGGGTTTTCAATCACGTCTTGCTGGATACAGAAATGAACTCTTGTGTGTAAGGTTGTCTTTTTGTGACCCCGGATTGTGTGAACTGCACTACTTGTGAAGTTTAATAGCACCACTTAATTTTATAAAAATAATAAATGAGTGAATAAACGACCCACAGGTCAGCTTGCCAGAGGACGTGCGGAGCGCCTCCCAGGAATTGGGAGGGTTCTGGAATGCCTTCAGGAATGCCCCACACAGAGGGTGACCACCTGCTTCGCTCTCCTCCTGCCTGCTTGCTCGGGGTTCCTGGCCTTCCACCTCCTGCCACCCTAGACACCCTTCCCAGCCGTGCTCTCCCAGAAATAGCAGGGATGCTGTAAATATTCTGGGAGTTAGCCTTTTGATTTAGAAGTCTGGCCTTCTCCTTCCTGGATTTGCAGGGGGCACGGTTGAACTCACAATGAAGATTTTAAAAGCACAGGAACGTGGATGCAGCAAACTGAGAGGAAGCTGGCGGTCTGAGCGCAGGCCCCAGCCCCTCTCCCCTGAAGGAAAGGATCTGTGTTATTTGTTGAAGTGTTCTGAGTTGGCTTTCCACGTTTTGTTTGGAGTGTCCTTGAAAGGGCTGTGTTTGGATCCTGGCTTTGTTTTGTAACCTCTGCTTCATGGTGTTTGACTTTTATCAGTGTTTGTGCTTGGACCGTGTTTATTGTGACAGTCGCCCATGGGACTCAGAGTACAGACGGGCACATTATCCATGCACTGGGGTTTCTTAAGACTTTCCAGCCCTAGGACCAAATTTGTTTGACCTGGTTTGAAAAGGTGTGCGTATATACACATTTTTTTTTTTAAATTTATTTGAGACAGAGAGAATGAGAGAGAGAGAGAGCACATGAGAGGGGGGAGGGTCAGAGGCAGAAGCAGGCTCCCCGCCGAGCAGGGAGCCCGATGCGGGACTCGATCCAGGGACTCCAGGATCATGACCTGAGCCGAAGGCAGTCGCCCAACCAACTGAGCCACCCAGGCGCCCCGTATATACACATTTTTAACATTCTTATACATTCCCAGGAAGAAGGAGTTCTTAAATTTAATTCCTACCAGTGATTCTTTAGTAAGTGTTCTGTGGTTTCACGGGATTCTGTAATATTTGTGCTTGGTGAGTCCAGAGATATTTGGGAGTGGGTGGGGTAGCTGTATGTGTGACTGTTTATCTGCTGATCCTTGTGACCTACTGAGAATGTAAGGGGAGGATCTGTGGGTTCGTTGCCACATGGTCTTGCTTCCCAGGTAGCCGGCTGCTATTTAAAATTTGACTTTATCCTGCTCAGCAGCTTGGCCCCTTCCAGACCTTCGCCACTAACCCTGTAAGGGCCCGTATGCCTGTCTCCAGTGGGTCTGTTCTTTGTGCTCCTGCAGACCCTTCCTGAAGACAACTCAGACCTGCTTTTCATTTTAAATGTTCTGCTGCTAATCACTCCTGGAAAAACCCCAAAGGTACCCTTGATTATTATTATTACTTTTAGAGTAGTAAAGTTACAAAACTTAAGAAAGTGTTTACAGAAGCCAACAACTCTGGATTCCTTTTATAAAATATGTTTTTAAATTACTCAAGTAATACATGAATATATATTTGGTGTGAAAATATAAGCACTATTGAAGTATATAGAGTAAAAAGTTTATACAAATTGCTGAGCAGGAGGGTATGCACATTAGACTTTTGACAGCTATTAACAAATAGATCAAATTTGCCTTCTAAAAGTTCATACCATTTACACTGCTGCCGGGAGTGCCATGAGGGCTTCCCTACCCTGTTCCCAACACTAGATGTGTCTTTATAAATGTTTGTTATACCCACTTTGACAGGTGGGTATCTTTTTTTACTGAATTTTACATTTTAATTCCAGTATAGTTAGCATAGTATTATATTAGTCTCAGGTACACAATATAGTGACTCAACAATTCTCTGCCTTACTCAGTGCTCCTCACAAGTGTCCCCTTCATCCCCATCACCTACTTCACCCATTCCCGCCCCCCCCCCACCTCCCCTCTGGAGACCATCCGTTTGTTCTGTGGAGTTGATAGTCCGTGTCTGGGGTTGTCTTTTCTCCTGTTTTTTTTTTTTTTTCCTTAAACTCCACATGTGCGTCCGATCATATGGTATTTGTCTTTCTCCGACTGATTTCACTCAGCACCCACTGCTAGGTAGGTATCTTGATTTGCACTTCCCCGATGACAACCCGGTTGAGTGTCTTTCTGTGTTTCATTCGTCCCTTTCCAGAGACAGGAAATGCACGTCATTTCGTACTTCGGCATGTGTAAGAGGGGCGAGAGATCCTGTCGGTCGAGACGGGTCCCCTGACTGTCCCGCTTGGGGTCCAGGCCGGGGTCCTGCCACGCCCCCGCTGACAGTGAGGGTAAGCTCTCTTGGCTCAGAAAAGATCACCTGTGAAAGCCCCTTCTTGCGAAAGCCGGTAACCTGCACCCACCCATCCTGTCCGTCCGTGGTCCAGAAGCCTGAGAATCCTGTCCCCACTGCCCCCACTGCCCCCAGCAGCTCGGCACTGCCGAGGGGGGCTTCTTGCGCGCGCGGGGCCCGCGGCTTGCGCGACCGGCCCGGCCCGGCCCCCCTGCCGCCTTCTCCTGGACCCGATACACCGGGGAGCCTCCCGAAGCGCCCCCGGCCCGGCCCGGCCCGCGTCTGGACGCCGCGCACACCTGCGGCCGCGCCCACCTGCCGGAGCCCGGGAGCGGGCGGGAGCGGTGCAGGGCAGGCCGGTCCCCCGCGCGCCCGGGTTCGCCCGCGGGAAGGCCGGATGCCGGGCGCCGCCGCGCCCCGGGGCGCCTGCGACCGCAGGCTCGTCCGAGCCCAGCCGCCGCCCGGGGCGCAGGGCCCCCTAGCAGGCGTCCAACCCCAGCCCCTTTGCTCGGGGGGCGGGGGCCCGGCGGGCAGAGGGCAGTGGGCATGCGCGCTGCGCCCGCCCCGCGCCCGGCGGCCGTTGCCACGGTGACCGCAGCCGGCCGCCCGGGCCCCGCCCCCGCGCCACCGCCCGGCGGACCTGGCCGCGCCCCACGGCCGGGTGAGGGGTTGGCCGGGGTGGGGTGGGGGTGGTCCCGGGGCGAGGCGGGGCCCGGGAGGAGGGGCGGCCCGGCATGGGGGGTCCCGGGCAAGGGGTCACCTCGGGGGACAGGGCCGGAGCGGGGGGGCCGAGGTGAGGGGGGCGTCCCGGGGTGAGGGGCTCCGCTGGGGGCAGGGGACGGCCCGCGCGGGGGGGGGGGGGGGGGGGGAGGCGGGGCGGGGCGCGGCCGGGTCTAGGGGTCCGGGGCCTGCCGGGCGCGG
>NW_023270320.1:41156353-41158793 GCF_011800145.1 Mirounga leonina
TGGGGGGAGGGCCGAGGGGGGATGCCACAGGAAAGCGGTGGTAGGCGGTGGGGGGCCCCGAGGTGAGGAGTGAGCCGGCCCCGCGCGGGGGGCGAGCGGCAGCGCGAGCAGGGGAAGCCGGGGTCGGGGAGCCCGAGGCCCTGGGGGCGGGGCCTCGCGGGGGGCGGCGAGGGGGCGGGGCCGCCGCTGGGGGGAGGGGAGCGTGGTGCCGGGGGCGTGGGGGGGAGCGGAGGCCGGGCGGGGCGCGGCCTGGTCTAGGGGTCCGGGGCCTGCCGGGCGCGGGCGCGGGGAGGCCCGGTCAGCCGGGTGGGCCGGGCCTCGCCGCCCCGCCCCGCCCCGCCCCGCCCCCCTCGCAGCGCCCCGGTCCCGCAGGAGCCGCAGGCCGAGCGTCGGCGCGCTGCGGGCCGGCCGAGGAGGGGCGCGCGTCGACGCCGCGACCCCGGAGCCGCCCGGAGCATGTGGAAGCTGAGCCGGAGCCGGGTGCTCCTGGACGAGCCCCCCGAGGAGGAGGACGGCCCGCCCGGGGGCCCGGCGCCGGCCGCCGCCGCGCAGGTAGGGGGAGGTGCGGGCGGGGGGGCGGGAGGTGGGGGCCCGGGCTCCGGGCCGGCCGGCCTTGCTGCCTCGGGGGACGCGGCTGCCGGGCGCCGGGGGCCCGGGGCCTGCCGCGCGCGGACCGCGCGTGCCTGTCGGCAGACGCGTTTCCCTCAGCCCCGGTCCGGGGGAGAGGGCGGCTGTCCGTGCGGGAGACGGACGGGCGCGGCCCTGCGAGTCGGGAGACGCGCGGGAGTGCTCGGACTTTCCTAACTGAGAAGCACCCGGGGGGCTGGGTGCGATAGCACGTGGGCCCTTGCCCCCCTCCCGGTGCGGTGTCCTTTTCCTCGCGCCGTGAAATTGAGGTCCGAATTCAGCTTTTCCTTAAGTCAGGTTTCCTTCTCTCTCGCCGTCTCCTTCCTTCCTCGCGAACCGGTCGGAAACTCCGCTGCCGTTGCGGCTCTTGGCGAAGTCCGTGGGGAGCAGTGTCTCTCCTTCTGCGAACGTGTGGACCGTCGACGACATGCTTCTCCTCGGTCGGGGGACACGGCTTAGCCCCCAGACTGAGGGAGCTCATCCCGGCAGGACTTGGATGCATCTGATGCATTCGTTAAATTCGGTTCCTACCCGAGCTGGCCTTCCACACTTTACCCTTTGATAGTGTTGGTGCTCCTCCTGCTTGCAGCTTCTTTAATCCCCAAATTCTAGGATTGCTCTAAACAGCAACTCTCTTAAATGTTGAGAGTCTTCACGTTGCTCGTATGTGGCAACAGAATTATTTCGTACAATTCTTACTGCTCAAAGACTAAAAATACTGTTGTTTCCGGATGAACGCTTAAAAATTTAAATTGATCCTTGCTGTGTCCTGCTTCCACTTACAATGAATCCTAAGACCCATTTTCTTTCTTCTTACAGAATTGTCCTCTTAGCTCGCAGTGTATTTTTTTCTATTTTAATAGACTTTAGGTACCCAGCAAAACTGAGCGGAAAAGACAAAGTGTTCCCCACACTCCCTGTCCGCACACGTGCCTGGCCCTCGCTCGCTGTCAGCCTCCCATTTGTTGTAATCCGTGAGCCTCCGTTTTCCCAGGGTTCGTACGCACTGGCGCTCGCTCGGGGTGGTACGTGCGGTAGATTTCGACGAACGTAACGTGAAATCTGTGCACCGTTAGAGTACCAGAAGAGTTTCACTACCCTACAGACTCTGTAGACCTCCTTGTTCTACTTACTCATCCCTCCCTTGTGCCCGTGGGTCTATCTTTTCCAGGAGGTCCTAGAGTTACAGTCCTACAGGATGGAGCCTTCTCAGACTGGCATCCCCCTCCTTTAGCAATATGTGTTTACGGTTCCTCTGTCTCTTCGAGGCTTGAGAGCTCTTTTTTTTTTTTTTTTTTTTAGCCCTAAATAACATTTCATTGTCTGGTTGTACCGTGTGTCCATCACCTGTGGAAGGGCGTCTTGGTGGCTTCCAGGTTTTGGCAGTTAGGAACGAAGCTGCTTGTTCTAAATAACCTTTATGCAGGCGTTTCCCTGGACATTAAATTTTTTTTTTTAATTTTTTTTTATTCTTATGTTAATCCCCATACATTACATCATTAGTTTTTGATGAAGTGTTCCATGATTCATTGTTTGTGCATAACACCCAGTGCTCCATGCAGAACGTGCCCTCCTCAATACCCACCACCAGGCTAACCCATCCTCCCACCCCCCTCCCCTCTAGAGCCCTGTTTGTTTTTCAGAGTCCATCGTCTCTCATGGTTCGTCTACCCCTCCGATTTCCCCCCCTTCATTCTTCCCCTCCTGCTATCATCTTCTTTTTTTTTTCCTTAACATATATTGCATTATTTGTTTCAGAGGTACAGATCTGAGATTCAACAGTCTTGCACAATTCACAGCGCTTACCAGAGCA
>NW_023270320.1:41158893-41172908 GCF_011800145.1 Mirounga leonina
CCACCCCCCACTCCAGCAACCCTCAGTTTGTTTCCTGCAATTAAGAATTCCTCATATCAGTGAGATCATATGATACATGTCTTTCTCTGTTTGACTTATTTCACTCAACATAATACCCTCCAGTTCCATCCACGTCGTTGCAAATGGCAAGATCTCATTCCTTTTGATGGCTGCATAATATTCCATTGTATATATATACCACATCTTCTTTATCCATTCATCTGTCGATGGACATCTTGGCTCTTTCCACAGTTTGGCTATTGTGGACATTGCTGCTATAAACATCGGGGTGCACGTACCCCTTCGGATCCCTACTTTTGTATCTTTGGGGTAAATACCCAGTAGTGCAATTGCTGGATCATAGGGTAGCTCTATTTTCAACTTTTTGAGGAACCTCCATCTCAGTGAAACGCTCGAGTGCGACTGCTGTACGAGAGGCTAAGAGGTCGTTGAGTTTTGGGAGAATCCGCCACTCTGCACAGTGGCCGCACCATTCTGCCTCCCGCCAGCAGGGAGTGGGAGTCCCCGGGGCACCACGGCCTCGCCAAGTGCTGGCGTGGTCAGCGCTCTGGGTGGTGGCCTCTGATGGGCGTGAAGTGGTGTCTGGTTGTTTCAGTTTGTGTTACCGTGAGGACCACAATGTGGAGCACCTTCTCCAGGGCCCGTTCTTCACTGAGCTGTCCACATCTTTCGGCCCATCTTTTAACCGGGTTGCTTGTTTTCTTGTTGGCTTTGAAGAAGAGTTCATTGTGTATTTTGGGTAACAGTCCTTTATCAGAGATGTCTTTTTCAAATATTTTCTCCCTAGTCTGTGGTCTGCCTTCTTCTCCTGCCAGTGTCTTTCACAGAGCAGAAGTTTTAAATTTTTTTAAATTTTACTGTGTTTTAGAAGTTTTTGATATTAATGTAGTCCAGATTGTCAATTATTTTTTTCATGGATTGTGTCTTTTGTGTAGCATCTCTGAAGTCATGGCCACACTCAACGCCATCTGTTTTCTGGGAGTGAGATGTGACTGTGCTTCTTGTGTTACTTTATTAAGGGTGTGTGTGGTTTAATGTGTGGAAACACTTTGCTGTGGAAATCAGAGCCCTGTTGAATTGGGATAGGTTAGTCATACTCCACATTCGCTTAATCCCTTCAGGAGGATTCCTCTTTATCCCAAAGCCAGTTCTCCTTAGAATTAAATTTTAAAATTCATGACAAGCCCACTCTAAAACTTCTGCCTACGAACTTTTATTTTAACGTTAAAAGAAGTAGGAATTAACAGGCAGGAGGGATTGGTGGGTCTGTTGAGGCCAGCGTCTCATTAGCAGGAGTCTGTGCGCTCTGCTTTGTCTCCAGCCTTTGGGCCCCCACCCCTCAAAGTCAGCCCGCTGCTCGGGCGTCACTCTTGTGGGCAGAGCGCCCTGCCTTGCTCTAGAATGCTGTTTTGTTGGCATTCCTGTCTGGTGTTCTACCTCCTTGGAAATCCAGTCACACGGCTATAATCCGTGTTTTGTTTAAAAAGAAAAAAATAGCTTAATGTTAAGTTTTAATAAGTTTGAGATGTGAGGCATTCAAAATTGGTACTTGGATGTGGGTAACACCGAACTGTTACTAAAACAGTTTTAACACAGTAGAAAACAATCTCTGAGCTGCTCTTAGGCTGTTGGCCTTTATTGTCATGAATACACACTATTTTGTATTAAAATCTAACAGTAAGGTTTATAAAGCAAATTATTCACTGCAGTCATTCAACAAGGAGAGACAAGTTTTGGTGAGTTTCATGTTTGTTTATTTTAAAGATTTTATTTATTTTTATTTGAGAGTGAGGGAGAGAGAGATACCGAGAGAGAGCATGAGTCGGGAGCAGAGGGAGAAGCAGGCTCCCCGCTGAGCAGGGAACTCGATGGGGAACTCGATCCCAGGACTCTGGGATCATGACCTGAGCCGAAGGCAGACGCTTCACTGACTGAGCCCCCCAGGTGCCCCAAGTCTTATGTTTATTTAAAAAAAAAAAACCCTGCTATGCACATAGTGAAAGACTCCTGGATGTCAAATGTTAGCTCCTAACTTCTTCCCACTCTCCCATAGAAGTACTATCACTTTTTTTGTATAGCTTTTCATGAACAGTGTTTATGCATATACATAAGTGTATGTTTAAAATCATATATTTGCTTTCCTACTATAAATCTCTCTGCATCTTGAATTGTTCCCTCCATAATATGTATATCGAATACTTCCCGTTTTGGTGCTGTGGCTGAAAAGAATTTCATTTTTAAGGCTGCATAATATTAAATGTCAGCATTTCATTGGACCGCTTCTGATGGATATTGGGGTTGCTGAGCCCTTTTTTTTTAAACCTCTGCTTGTCAAAATTTTATGCAGTAGCAGAGAGGGAAGGTCAGAGATGCTCCACTAAAGGCAGTTGACACAGCTTCTCAGTTGCTTTGAGCTGGACTGCAAAGGGCTTTAGCTAGCTTTAAATGAATGCCTTTAGTCATCTCTGCACCCAGCCTGGGGCTTGAACTCACAACCCTGAGATCAAGAGTTGCACGCTCGGGTGCCTGGGTGGCTCAGTCGTTAAGCGGCTGCCTTCGGCTCAGGTCATGATCCCAGAGTCCTGGGATCGAGTCCCACATCGGGCTCCCTGCTCCGCGGGAAGCCTGCTTCTCCCTCTCCCACTCCCCCCTGCTTGTGTTCCCTCTCTCGCTGCCTCTTTCTGTCAAATAAATAAATAAAATCTTAAAAAAAAAAAAGAGTTGCACGCTCTACTGACTGAGCCAGCCAGGCTCCCCTAAATTAATATTAATGCCTTTAAAAACCTCAGGGAATTTTTGCAACATTTTCCTGTTAAAAATTTTAAGGGGGTGGGCGCCTGGGTGGCTCCAGTGGATTAAGGTCTTGATATCCGGGTCCTGGGATGGAGTCCGTGTCAGTCTGCTTCTCCCTTTGCCCCTCAGCCTTGCTCGTGCGCACGCGCTCTCTCTCTCATAAATAAATAAAATCTTTTAAAACAATTTTAAGAGGCTTACACATATTCTGTAGGTATTCCCCTCTCCCCACCCCAAAATCAGAGAACATTCCAGGTGTTTTTTAACCTGCTTTTAAGAAGGAAGGACCAAGGGGTGGCAAACCTTAGTTTCAGTGACACAAAAGTCCTTCTTTATGATGGTATGCAGGCTCCTTGAAGTTTGCTGTGGTGGTGTTTGGGAAGAAAGTAAGCTAGATAGTTGTAGTCATGTTCAGAAGATCCATGCTATGAGGCTTCCTCTTTGGGGGATGGCCCTATTGGGAAGAGGAGGTGAGCTTTTAGCATAGAATGTGGGCTCTACCAGCTTGCTTTTCCCAATTAGCACTCTTCCTGATATATGAAGAGCTTTCTTTTGCATGTTTCAGTGGGGTCTGTAGTATTTACTCATATGGATAATTGACTTTGTAGAAGCAGTCCACTGTTGACCTTTAGATTATTTCTAGTCCATTTCTGTTACAGCACGCATGGAGTCATTTCACAGGTCTGAGGATCAGTTTCTGGAAGTGGAGCTGCTGAATGCATGGGCTTACATGTTTGTAATTTTGATAGGTCTAAACCGCCCCCCCCCCCCCCCCCCCCCCGAGAGGTCAGATTGCACATTTCAGCTCTGAGGCAGGGGATGAGACTTCTTTCACAGCAGGCTTGCCAGTGTGATAAAATGCTTAGAGCTGATGGGTGAAAAGTGGTATCTTAATGTGGTTTTGATTTGTATTCTTCTCATGGATAATATTAAATCACTTTTCATATGTTTAGGAGCCTAAATGAAGACTTCTGAGAACTTCCTTACCAGTCCTGTTTACCACATCACCGGATGTACTGTAGTCAGAATCCTTGCTCTCCCGTGAAAATACAGCCTGGTATTTCAGATTCTGATGCATCTAGAGTTAGTCTCACCTCTGCCACTCGAGCCCCTGGACCTAGCGGAGCTTTGGTTTTGTTTTTGAGCTGTAGAATTGGGATAAGGATAAGCCAGCGCTAACCTTTATCATCTGTTGTGTGATAAGCCCTTGACATGGGTTGGTGCCACCATTTGCCAGGTGGGGAAACCAGTCTCAAAGCAGGACGGTGACCTGGAAGGGCCGTACGGCTAGTTAGGTGATGATCCAACTTGAGTCAGGCTTGTCTGAGCGCTCTTTCCGGCTCTGAGAATATTTGTTAGCAGTCTGGGATGGACGTGCCGTCCATGTGAATTCACCTGGTGGAGTGCAGATTGGCAGGGGGCGGGAATGGGTGATTCTGCACGGCAAGACAGCCGGCTCTGCGCTCATGGTGCAGACTTCCTGCATTTTAGTCGCTTGATAGGTGTTTAGAGAACACTTATTATCTCTCTTCTGAAGAGTCACTTAGACTCTAGATGGACAACTGCACAGAGAAAGGACCTTATGTCCCCTGCTCTGTCCCTAACAGCAGAAGACGCCCGGCACGCAGCTGGTGGGCGTCCGTCAGTACCTGTGAGATGCATGGTCCAGGCGCAGGATTTTCCAGGAACTCCACCACGTGTGCTGAGTGCTGCTCTGTAGTGCTGTGTGAGGTGCTGAGGGGTAAATGAAGGGAAGGCAGTAAAGGAATCCTAGAACAGGGCTCATTTTCACTGGATCTGGAAGGATGAATAGGAGTTCTCCAGCCTTAGAAGATCGGAGACATTTCTAGATACAGATTCATGATGGGGCAAGCAAATGCTTCTTTGTAGGGTTAGTCTCATTGGACACTCAGGAGCTAAATCTAATTTAGTCAGCAGAACTGGTTTTGTCATATGTAAGTAAATGAGGATTATCTGAGGGAAGGGAAGAAGAGGCAGAGTTAGAAAAGAGAAAAGATGGCAGGTAAAACACTCAGTCCTCCCCCCTAGATTTATTTTTTATTTTTTTATTTTTTTTAAAGATTTTATTTATTTATTTGACAGAGAGGCACAGCGAGAGAGGGAACACAAGCAGGGGGAGTGGGAGAGGGAGAAGCAGGCTTCCCGTGGAGCAGGGAGCCCGATGCGGGGCTCGATCCCAGGACCCTGGGACTGCGACCTGAGCCGAAGGCAGACGCTTAACGACTGAGCCACCCAGGCGCCCCTCCCCGCTAGATTTAGTTAACTCATCTTAAAAGAAAGTTTGAGGATTCTCTTACTTGGGGGCTGCCTAACAGAAAAAAAAATGCAAAAATTTTCTAGTAGCCATGTTAAAAAAGTTTTTTTTTAAAGGTGAAATTAATTTCAATGCCATTTTCTAAATTCAGTGTATCTAAAATATTAATTCTGTCAGTATGTAACCAATATAAAAATTTGTGTGGGGCACCTGGGTGGCCCAGTTGGTTAAGCATCTGGCTCTTGATTTCAGCTCAGGTCAGGAACTGAGGGTCCTGGGATCCAGCCTGGAGTCAGGCTTCCTGCTCAGCCTGGAGTCTGCTTGAGGAGGTCTCTCTCTTCCTCTGCCCCTCCCCCAACTCGTGCATGCTCACTCTCAAATAAATACCTGGATCTTTAAAAAAAAATTGTGAATGAGGTATTTTTTTCCCATATGAAGTCTTTGAAATCTGGTGTGTAGTTTACATTTACCAGCATGTCTCAATTTGAATGTTAGCTTTTCATCAGAAATACTTGATGAATATTTATATTTTATAAAATGTGCAGTTCAAAAAAGTAGGTTTTATCCAGGTTGTTCCACACATACTTAAAATAGCTGAGCTGAGTATCTGTTTTTAAATTGATGTTGCATCGTTGGAAATGCGGTTCCTCGGCTGTCCTAGCTCGGGTCCTGTGTGGACAGCACAGCTCCAGAGCCCCCCAGACCCAGATGAGCTTGTGCAGGAGGTTTGCGGGTTCTGGTGCTCGCTTGGCCTGTGGGCCTCCCAGGGCTTAGCCAGGCACGTGTTGCGGCCCGCGGCCTGTCCCTTGGCACAGCGAGGGATGTGCGGACAGAAGTGACCCAGGCTCGGGGTCTGCCTCTCCCAGGCCCTGGTGCACTGCTGTGTAGAATGTTCACCCATAAATGCCAGATTAAAACTGTTACTCCCAAGAGTTTCGCGTCCTAATTTATAAGTTTTCACTAGAGCTGGAGGCAGCATGACTGAGAACATTCTTAAAAATCAGCACTCCACATCACATGTGCATTGGACGGCGTGGGCTTCAGTGTGAGAGTCAGACTGGGAGTGACCCTCCTGCTCTGAGGCTGTGTCCTGCAGCTGCATGTCCCCTCGCTGGCGACCCCGCCACGGGAGTCATGAGGGGTAAATACCTGCCGGGAAGTCTGGGTTTGGGGTTGAGGTGTAATACAGGGGCTAATGAACCCCCGTTTCAGGATTAAAAGCCAAAGACTGAAGCTCAGGAGGGCTTTCACCTGTCATTTAAGAATGAGTCAAGATCCACTCTAGGGACAGCCACGAGCATTTTGTAGACTTTGTTGTTTTCCTGTCTGTTCATGGATTAACAGATCATTTTGCCTGCATGTTCCTCACACACTGAGCGAGCTCTTCTTGGTCTTAGACTCGTGGGTAGTCAGATAAACCAGAGTTTCTGCCCCGAAAGTCTAGGGGGAGGTGCTCTGAGGGAAGACGGAGTCTTGTCACTTCTGCTCATCACAGAGACTGAGGGGAGGAGGGACCCAGCGCGTGGGGTAGATGCGGGGCATGCACACAGGGAGTGAGTCCAGGGAGCACCTCGCGTGGGCTCTTCGCTTCCCAAGACAGTAACAGATGTTCCGTAAGAGAGAAAACTGTGGCTTCCTTTCGAGTCTTGTAGATGGAGTACAGTGTTCTGTATAAACTTCTCACTGTGGAAACTCAGTGGCTGATGCTCATTGGTTCTAGTGTCCTCTTGGGAGCTCTGGCCGCAATACACAGTCGGTGGAGTACTGCAGTCCTTAGAGATGTTTTTACAGCTAGTGACTGTCTCAGTTTGGGGGATACATGCTGGCTCCTGCCGCGTGCCGGATACTGTGGCGAGCGCTGGACACATGTCACTGCAGGTCCTCCCAGTGACCCCCAGCAGTGGGCACACTACCTCTTGTGACCTGCCCATTCTGGATTTGCAGAGCCACCTCCTCGCTCAAATTTATTAGGAACCCCGAGAGAGGGGCACCTGGGTGGCTCAGATGGTTAAGCGTCTGCCTTCGGCTCAGGTCATGATCCCGGGGTCCTGGGATCGAGTCCCACATCAGGCTCCCTGATCCTTGGGAGCCTGCTTCTCCCTCTGCCTCTCTCTCTCTCTCTGTCTCTCATGAATAAATAAATAAAATCTTTAAAAAAAAAAAAAAAACAGGAACCCCGAGAGAGTGGTCTGCGCACACCCTCCTGGCCGAGGCTGAACGGGCTCCGCCCCACCTTCTCGGTCCGGCTCTCGCACGCAGTCCTGCGCCGAGTTCAGTGGCCGCCAAGCGCCGTGTCGCAGTGCTGTCCAGAGTGCCTTTGGGCAGGAAGGCTGCGACGTGCCTTATGGAGGAGACGCACCAGGAGCAAGCTCTGTTGAGGCGTGAGTTACGGTGTTAATGAAACAGTACATACAGAATAAGAGGTCTGCGGACAGAAACACACATGAAACAAGGACGGAAACCTGACCCTGTATTTCCCCTGAGAACTGTGACTTGGTTGTTTAATTCAGGGCTCAAGACTACGTTTATCTCCGCACTACCTCCAATAATGACAATCACAGTAGTTTACATTTGAGGAATTTAGTGAAGTTATACAGTCACGAAGAATAATTTGAATCCAGAATCCAGGTTTCTCTGAGTTTATATGTATATGTGCAATAATATATGTATTTTTTTAAGTAGGCTCCATACCCAAGGTGGGGCTTGAACTCAAGACCCTGAGACTGAGTCACACACTCTACTGACTGAGCCAGCCAGGCACTCTGAGTTGCTATTTTTTGCTACATTATTGCTCTTATAGGTTATCATAAACTTGTGATATCATTTTTCTTCATTTTCCAAATATTGATATTTTATATAAAGAAAAGTTTTAGGATTTCAATGATCAGTGCCTTAGGAAAGCATTGATGAAATTGTGTTTTGGCTCAAATGCCTGTATAGTATAGTTTTACTTTTTTTTTTTTTTTTAAAGATTTTATTTATTTATTTGACAGAGAGACACAGTGAGAGAGGGAACACATGCAGGGGGAGTGGGAGAGGGAGAAGCAGACTCCCTGCTGAGCAGGGAGCCCGATGTGGGGCTCGATCCCAGGACCCTGGGATCATGACCTGAGCTGAAGGCAGACGCTCAACGACTGAGCCCCCCAGGCGTCCTAGTACAGTTTTACTTTTTGCTGTAAGAAGTTTTGTAATACTGAGCATATTGATAGCAGTCTTACGTGGGTGGTAAGAGTCCTCTGGTGAATTAGCAAGCAAGAAGTACTAGAACAGGTGAGAAAAGAACTGTCATGTGTACCCCTCCCCTTTTCTCTGTACACCTCTTTTTTCTACTTAATTATTGGAGGAGGAACAGTTTAAGCTGGCTCTTGAGGAAGGATATTGAGAAAGGCATAGCAATGCAGTTTAACTGGCACAGGAAGATTTGTTTAGGGGAGAACTGGGAAAGCCCCATTAAGGAGTTCAGACTTCACCTTTTAGGTAGATAATAAAGATTTTTGAGTGAGGGCTTTATGATGTCTTACAAGGAATACTTGTCTGAGGAGGAGGGATTAGAGGCGAATGCAGATTAAACAGGTAGGATTTCAGTGTGGCTGTTCAGATGTGAAAGAAGAGCCTGAATTTTAAATTAAAGAGTAGTCGAGAAAAGCTGGAAGAAGGGAGTTGCCAAAGCTGGTCAGTGAGTCGGTGCCTTGGGAGGTGAGGGTCAAGGCCTGAAGGGCAGCTGGAGGGATCAGGACAAAGCTGTCACCTCAGAGCAACAGGGAAGCCCGAAGGAGGGCAGCAAGGCTTTGGGGGCAGGAGGGTCCAGATTGAAGAGTCTAGCAGGTGATGTGACGAGGGAAAGCCTGAAATGCTCATCATTGATAGCACTACAAGAAATCTGCAGGGACTGGCTCTCCGCTTCAGAGCTCATAATTTGATCGGTAAGTGAATGGGAACCAGGGAAAAGGGAGTAAGTAGCAAGGTGTGTTGACAGAGTCTCTGTCCGGGACTCAGGCGGCAGATCTGGGTCTCAGCACTGTCGCTAATTTTGTGACTTGAGGCAAATAGTTATTCTGGGTCCTACACCTTATGTTACTGTAAAGGGCCAGACAGTAAATAGTTTAAGCTTTTCTGGGGGCCAGATGGTCTCTGTCACTACTACTCAGCTTGGCGGTTGTCGCAGACAAACAGCCCAAGACAGTATGTAAATGAATGAGTGGGTGTTGCAATAAAACTTTATTTACAAAAACAGCTGCACTGGCCTGGGGGCCGTTATTTGCTAACCTCTACTTTATTTTAATTTTATTGACGTGTAGTTGACACAAAAGATTATAATAGTTTCAGGTGTACAGCATATTGATTCAGCATTTCTACACATTGTGGCGTGATTGCCACTATAAATCTAGCCACCCTCTGTCACCATACAGAGTTGTTACAGTGTTTTTGACTAATTCCCTATGTTGTATGTCACATCCCCTTATCTTAATTCAACTGGAAGCTTGTATCTTTTATTCCCTCCCTCTCTGCCCCCTGGCAACTGACAGCTTGCTCTTTCTATCTGTAAGTCTGTTTCTGTCGGTTTGTTTCTTTTTCCTTTCTTTTTGTTTGTTTTTAGATTCCACATGAAAGTAAAATCATATGGTGTTTGTCTTTCTCTGACTTATTTCACTTAGCATAATATGCTGTAGATCCATCCATGTTGTTAGAAATGGCAAGATTTCATTCCTTTTTTATAGCGCAGTGATATTCCATTTGTGTGTGTGTGCGCGCATGGTACACACGTCTCATCTTCTTTATGCATTCGTCAGTCGCTGGACACGTGGGTTGCCTCCATGTCTTGGCCATTGTAAGTGATGCTGCCGTGAGCATACAGGTGCATGTGTCTTATCATATGTGTATTGTATTTATATAAACAAACTTATTTATTCATCATTACTCACTCTAAAGGGTAAAACTCAGGAACAACCCCAGGGAAGAGATGCATGGGCAAGTATGGGGAGGGGTTCAGAACTTCCTTGCCCTCTCTGGACACGCCACCTCCTAACACATGAATGTGATCACCAATGTGGAGGCTCCCCAAACCCTATCATTTAGGAGGTTTTAGGGAGGTTCCATTACCGAGGCATGGTAGATTAAACCATTGGCCCATTTCCAGGGCTTTCCTTCCCGTGGGTCAGGGGAGGGGATGGTAGCAGGCTGAAAGTGCTGTAAGGCTTGGCTTTTCTGGTGACCAGCCCCCTCCCCAGCCACATCATTAGCATACAAAAGGCTGTAAATTCCAAGGGTTTTAGAAGCGTCGTGACAGGAAACAGGGACAAAGACCAAATATTTTTTACTCTACCACACCCGGTATTTGATTTGTTATAAATATGTATGCACTTCAAATTAGACATTTTATCAAGGTAGGTAAATGATTTCTTTAAGAACTTAAAAAAAAAAGATAAAATCTCTGTATTTCTCTTTGTTTTTTCCCTCTTGCTTTTATGCCTAGAAAGGCATTTCCTTCCCTGAGTTCAGAGTCTTCTAGTTCCTTTATGGCTTCATTTAAAAGGAATAACTCTTTCATCTGTGTGGAATTTATTTTGCTGTCTGCTGTGTAAATAAGGATTTAACTTTTTTTTTTTCTCAAAATAGGTTACCAGTTATTTTAAATCCATTAAAAAAACTGTTCTTTTACTCTCTTTTTCATGCCAGTTACTGTATATTAAAATCACCCTACACGTTGGGGTTTGTGAGATTTTCCACTATGTTCTGTTGAGTTCTTCTGTGTATTCTTGTCCCATTCCTGCAGTTTTGCTAACTGAAGTTTTATAACGCATTTAATAACAGGTACCACAAGTTACCTTTAATTAGACTTAAAAATATGTCTTCCCTTTCCTGTTCACTTTTTCTACTCGTGTGTTATTGAGCCAGTTTTTTATTTTCTTTTTGTTTTTAATAGACTTTATTTTGTGGAGGCAGGGGCAGTTTTAGATTCACAGCAGAGTTGAGGGGAAGGTGCAGAGATTTCCCATAGACTGCACCCCCTCCCCTCCCCCAGCCTCGTGACAGGAGACGTCATCAGCACCCAGCAGACGGTGCATTTGCCACCACTGATCTGATGAACCCATGAACGCCTTGTCATCCCCCAGAGTCCACAGTCTACATCAGGGTCGCTGCTGGTGGTGCACGCTCCGTGGCTTTGCACGAATGTGTGAGGACACGTACCCACCGTGACAGGGTCACACGGGGTGGTCTCACTGCCCGAAACCCTCTGTGCCCCGCCTGCTCCTCCCCCACCCCCTAACCTCTGCCGACCACTGATCTTACTGCCTCCATAGTTTTGCCTTTTGCGGAATGCTGTAGAGTTGGAATCACACAGTATGTCGATTTTTCAGACTGACTTCTTTCACTTAGTAATCTGCATTTATATTTCCTCCCATGTCTTTTCGTGGCTTGAAGGCTCCTTTCTTTTTGGTGCTGAATAATATTCTGTTGTCTGAATGGACCACAGTTTATTTAGCAGTTCGGTAACTGAAGGACGTCTCGGTGGCTTCCAAGTTTGGAAAATTACGAATGAAGCTGCGTGCATGTTTTTGAGTGGCGATAAGTTTGTGACTTGTTGGGTAGGTACTGAGGAGTGCAGCTGCTGGACCGTAGGGTGAGAGTAGGTTTAGTTTCGTAAGAAGCTGCCACGCTGCCCTCCGGAGTGGCGGCGCCATGCTCCGGTCCCACGCGCGCTGTGCGGTGCGGGAGGGCTCCCGTGGACGCACATCCTCGCCAGCACTTGGTGGTGGGAAATGTTCTGCATTTTGGCCGCTCTAGCGCTCGTGTGAGGGTATCTCGTTGTAATTTGCAGTTCCCTGGTGACGTATGCTATTGAGCATCTTTTCATACACTTACTCACCATCTGTATATCTTGATTCAGTGTGTAATGTCTTCGTTGAAATAAACGTGCCCTGTATCACACCAGCCTCGCTGAGACTGGGCGCCAGTTACCGCCGCCATCTTTCTTATTAGTGTTTGCACACGAAAGTGGGAAACAGGCTTGTTTTTGTATGAGAAATAGGAATTCGCCTTTTTGGTTTTACTCTTTGATGAGGTGTTCGTTCAAGTCTTTTGTCCATTTTTAAATTGGGTTTTCATTTTCTTACTGTTGACTTTTAGGAGTTCTTTGTATGTTTTGGACAGTAGTCCTTTATCAGGTATGTCTTTTGTGAATATTTTCTTTCAGTCTGTGGACTTCCCTCTCATTCTCTTGAATTTTATCTCTGGTCTTGTATTCCACACTCCGGAGGGCCGAGCCGCTGTGCCAATGTTGACGGCAGCTCGCGGGATCTCTGGAGACTGGGGGAAAGCGGCGGCCTGGATCTGGGTCTTCCGAGGCCTGTGTGACCTGAAACCACCACAGATTCTGTCCTCCACCCCGCTGAGAAATCACCCTACTGGCCCAGCGACTCGTTTAGGAAGAAATGATGTTTTCTAATGTCATGTGCTGTTCCAGAAATGATTTTATAATCATTTACTCAAGTCTTCTTTTTAATATAATTGGTTAAGGCAACATGTAAACTTTTTTTCTGAATATTTTTAATGTTTTTGTTCTTGTGAATGGCTTTTTTCCCCATTCTCTTTAACTGTAATAGAGCTATTTTTTCTATTTAGCCATTTTTTTAGGTCTAATGGTTCCTCATTTGATGCTTTTCCATTTTCTCGTTATGTAGTCTCAATAATAATAATTGTAATTTCCTTTTGAGTAGTTTTAATTCATTTCTATTTCATGCCTTGTACTGATTAGAACTTACAGAATAATACAAGTAAATAATGTTAGAGGGCTGTCATGTGTTCTTTCTGACTTCAGTGGGCTATGCTGGCTAGAATGTCATTTATTTCGATAGGACTTTAAACATACAGATATACACCCTACTTTAGTACTAGTAGTTATAGTCAGAGAGAGATATTTCATAGTATTACAGATAGTTGTTTTTTTTTTCTGCCCCAGGGATTGCTAAGTGAGCATTTAAAAATCATAGAAAGTATAGATCAGAAAAGATACTTAGAATGAGGGTGAGGAAGGGGAGGGAACCATGAGATTTCATCCAACAGCTCTCAGGAGTCAGAGGTCAGTGTGGTCTGTTCATGAAATTCAGGCTGAGGAGGTGCTGGATAATTTCCACCAAGTTGCAGAGCCGCTGAGTGAGGCCCTGAAACCTGACCTGCATTCCCAGTATGGATGGTATCTTTATTCAGTTATTAGCTAAAGCATAATAAATTCTCAATTGTAAAACTCTTCCTTTTCTAGATTTTTTTTTCTGGGTAAATTCCATCAAGTTTCAGTTCCTTCATGTTACAGAACGAGAAACTTAGTATTAGGGTAGCTCTACCCCTTGGGAACAAATAGGGTCCCGCCCCCTGGTGTTGGCCCTGCAGCCCTGAGCGCCCCCTTCCATTGGCTCAGGCACTGGTGGGACCTCCTGTCCACCAGCTGGGAAGATAAAACCTACATTCCCCTTGTCTTTGGGGCCCGCCAGACTCCCTGTACCATGCTCCTTGGGAAAGAGTTGAATTTGGAACAGAGTTTATCCAGGAGGGAGGAGACAGGGCTTGCGGATCCATTTTGCTGATGTATTTCATCAGTCATGGGATGGCAGCTGAACAGGGTCTCCATATTTCCACACATTTGGTTAACTCAGTGTTTCTCTGGAGACACCAGGTTTGTCACAGACATCCTAATCTCCGGATGGGGGCAGAGAAGGTCGATCTAGAGCAACGCTGAGGACAGCAACCTCTAGTTCCTCCAGTGCGGTGGTTGTATGTGAGCTACAGCGGCACTGAGGGGAGGCCTCGAGTTCCCCCGTGCTGTGGGCTGTGTGTGCCATCCAGGGAAGCACGCGGTCCTCCTTCCTCCTGTTCTGTGGGCATGTGCGATCCAGGGGAGGACGCGGTCCTCCCTTCCTCCCGTGCTGTG
>NW_023270320.1:41172918-41278435 GCF_011800145.1 Mirounga leonina
GTGTGCGATCCAGGGAAGCACGCGGTCCTCCCGCGGCTCCCACAGTCTTGCAGCATTTGGAGCTAGTTACAGATCTCCTGCTCAGAACAAAGCATGTTTCGTGTTGATTGTGCGGAAGCTCTGTAGGCACAGCGTGTGCTGCTTACCTGGTGGGGATGTATAGGACAGTCAGGGTAGTGGGCTTTCCTGCTCGGACATCAGTACGTGAGTGAAATGGGCAGCGCATCCAGGCTGTGGTTATGGATTGTTTCCTGTTGTAGGACGGCCCTGCGGAGCCTGCTTGTGAGCTGTGAGCACGTTTCCGGCATTCTGCTTGTGGGGTTTGACTGCTCGTGGTAGAGGTGCTGAGAAGGTCTCATCCTCCTGGCATTTTCAAATACTACCGTCTCCTTTATCCTTTTAAACAGCTTTATTGAGATATTGTTCATTTGACATCAATTCATCCCCTCAAAGTGTAAAACTAATGATTTAGTGTATTCACAGATATGTGCAACCTGTCAGTTTTAGAACAAAATTTTCGTGACCTCAAAAAGAAACCCATTCCTGAAGCTATGCACTCTACTGTTTCCCCTCCCCAAGCAGCCCTAAGCAACCACTAATCTAATTTGTATCACAGAGATTTTAGTATATTTCATGGCCTTTTTTACTGGCCTCTTTCACTTAATGTAATTTTTAAAGGTTCAATTATATTGTGCATTTATCAATGCTTCATTACTTTTTATTGCTGAATAATTTTTATTGTATCAATCTGCCACAAACATTTGGGCTCCTGCTTTTGGCCCTTGTGAATACTGTGATGTTGTAAATGTGTGTGTAGAAGATTTTGTGTGGACCTGTGTTTTTAGGGTTGGTGGGTATATATCTAGGGATACAGTTTCTGGGTGCTGGAAGACTGAGCGTTTGCATCTGCCCCGTGCCCCTGATTCATATGTTGAACCCTAATCTCCAGAGTGATGGTGGTAGGAGGTGGGTCCTTTGGGACATGGGTAGGTTATGAGAGTGCTCTGCCTGGCCTTAAGTGCCTTTATGAAAGGGACCCGGCAGAGCTCCCTTGCCTCGTCTGCCATGTCAGGACCCATTGGCCGGATCGCCATCCGTGAGGCAGGAAGAGGGCTCTCACCAGACACTAAACCCGTTGCTACCTTGACCTTGGACTTCCAGACTCCAAAAGGCAGAGAATAAACTTCGGGTATTTCTAAGCCGCCCAGTCTGTAGTGTTCTGTTAGAGCAGCCTGGTGGACTAAGACACTGGGTCATATGGTAACTCTGTGTTTAATGGTTTTAGGAGCCTGCTGGACTGTTTTCTATGGGCACTTTCTCCATTTGACATTCCCAACAGTGATGTGTGAGGATCTGAGTTCTTTCTTTTTTATTTCTATTTTTTTAATTAACTATTTTTTTTAAGATTTTATTTATTTGAGAGAGAGAGAGCACAAGCCGGGAGGAGGGGGACAGAGGCAGAAGGAGAAGCAGACTCTCTGCTGAGCAGGGAACCTGATGTGGGACTCGATGTGGGACTCGATCCCAGGACCCTGAGATCATGACCTGAGCTGAAGGCAGATGCTTAACCAACTGAGCCACCCAGGTACCCTGAGGGTCTGATTTCTCCACATCCTTGTTATTATCTGACTTTCTGATTTTAGCCATTTTTTAGTGGGTTTGAAGTAGTATCTCATTGTGGTTTTGATTTGTATTTTCCTGATGTACTGAGTATCTTTTAATGTGCTTATTGCCTATTTATACAACTTTTTGGAGAGGTATTTATGCTGATGCTTTGCTCATATTTAAAGCTTGGGTTTTCTTTTTATTATTGAATTGTAAAGTTCTTCATATATTCTAAATTTAAGTCCCTTATCTGATCATATGATTTGTAAATATTTTCTCCCATTCTGTGGGTTGTCTTCACTTTCTTGATAGTATCCTTAGGGCACAATTTTTTTTAAGATTTTATTTATTTATTTGACAGAGAGACACAGTGAGAGAGGGAACACAAGCAGGGGGAGAGGGAGAGGGAGAAGCAGGCTCCTGGCTGAGCGGGGAGCTCGATGTGGGGCTCGATCCCAGGACCCTGAGATCATGACCTGAGCCGAAGGCAGACGCTTAACGACTGAGCCACCCAGGTGCCCCCTGAGGCACAATTTTTAAAAATTAAGTTGAACTCCAGTTTATCTCTTTTTTTCTTTTGTTGCTTCTGGTTTGGTATCTTATCTAAGAATCCTTTTCCAAATCCAAGATCTTAAAGGTTTGCCCCGTGTTTTCTGTTCAGTGTTTTATAATTTTAGCTCCTTCATTTAGATCTCCGATCCATTTTGAGTTAATATTTGTAAGTGGTGTGAGGTAAGCGTTCAGCTTCATTCTTTTGCCTGTGGCTCTTTAGGAGTCCCAGCATCATTTGTTGTAAAGACTGTTTTTTTCCTAGTTGATCGTCGTAGCTCCCTTCAAGAAAATCAGTTGACCCTAGATGGATGGGTTTGTTTCTGGATTCTACTTCTATTCCGTTCATCTATTTATTTATTCATGTACCAGCCCCACACTGTCTTGATTGCCACTGCTTTGTAGTAAGTTCTTTTTTTTAAGAAAATGTTTTGAGTGTAGTTAACCCTTACATTTGTTTCAGATGTACGACATTGTGATTCGAGTTCTTCACAGGTTGTGTGGATCTACCTTCTGTCACCATTCAGCACTGTTGCAACACCACCAACTGTATTCCCTGTGCTGTGCTTTTCATCCCCACAATTTACTCCTCCCATAGCAGGAAGCCTGGACCTCCTACTCCCCTGCACCCATTTTGCCCACCACCCACCCGTTTCCTTCTGGCAGCCATCAGTTTGTTCTCTGTATTTATAGGTGCTTTGTAGTAAGGTTTTTTGTGAGTCCTTCTGCTTTTTTTTTTAAAGATTATTTTGACTATTTGGAATCTCTTGTGATTCCATATAAATTTTAGACTCGCTTTATCATTTTCTACAAAGAAGTCAGATAGGATTGTGATAGGGGATGGCATTGAACCTATAGATCAGTTTGGGGACATTGCTATCTTGACAGTGTTATGTCTCCTGAACATGATATGAGTTTCTGTTTATTCAAATCTTTTAAAACTTTTTTTTAAATTCAGCTTTATCTTTTTTTAATTTAATTTTATTATGTTAGTCACCATACAGTAAGTACATCATTAGTTTTTGATGTAAGGATCCACGATCCGTTGTTTTCGTATAACACCCAGTGCTCCATGCAGTATGTGCCCTCCTTAATACCCATCACCGGGCTAACCAATCCCCCCTCCCCCCTCCCTTCTAAAACCCTGTTTGTTTCTCAGGTCCATAGTCTCTCATGGTTCATCTCTCCCTCCAATTCCCCTCCCCCCCATTTTTCCTTTCCTTCTCCTAATGTCCTCCATGCTATTCCTTATGTTCCACAAATAAGTGATAAAACTTTATTTCAATAATATTTTGTAGTTTTCAGGGAAGAAATTTTCAGCTTTTGTAAAATTTATTTTGAAGTATTCTGTTTGATGTGTTTGTAAATGGAAGTTTTCTTAATTGATCATTGCTGGTGTATAGGAACACAACAGGTTTTTGTATATTGATCATATATTATCTCAAATTGTTGAACTTGTTTATTAGTTCTAATAGGTTTTTGGTGGATTCCTTAAGATTTTCTACGTAAAAGATGATGTTATTAAAGTAGAGATAGTTGTACCTCTTCCTTTCCAATCTGGCTGCTTTTTATTTTATTTTTTCCAGTTGCCATGCTCGCACCTTCATCACAGCGTTAAATAGGAGTGGCCAGATCGGCCTCCTGTCTCGTTCTCGATCTCGGGGGAAAGCCTTTAGTAGTTAGCCACATAGATGATATTAGCTGTGGGGTTTCTTAGATGCCTCTTGTCAGATTGAGGAAGTTCCTTTTTTAAAATAATCGCTGATTGGAAAAAATAGCATAAAAAGCAAAGCAAACACTTAAAACTTACTGCTACCATACTTGGAGCCTACAGTGACAGTTTTATTGTAACTCTGTATGCAAATTATACTTGAAACTTGAATGGACTACTTCCAACTTACATGTTGAGATGACATGAGATAGCAGGTCAGAATAACAGATTTTGCACTAATAATAATACATAAAAGTGGGTCTTAAAAACACTTAATTTCTGGTTAGAAAGGTTACATATGCTCAAGGTAGGGTGTTTATATAAAATATACATGCAGGTATATAAGTAAAAAAGTAGAAATAATTTATAACCCTCTACACAAGGGAACATTCTCCTCTATTACTAGTTTGTTGAATGTTTTTATCATAAAGGGTGTTGGATTTTATAAGATGCTTTTTCTTATCTATTGAGATAATTATCTAATTTTTGTTTTTTATTTTCATGAAATGCTTTTATTATATTAATAGATTTTCAGATGTTGAACCAACCTTGCATTTCTGGGATAATTCCCATTGAGCCATGGTGCATAATTCTTTTTACTTTTTGCTGGATTCAGTTTGCTAGTATTTTGTTGATGATTATTTTGTTTATATCTGTAAGAGATAACTGGTCTGTTTCCTTTTCTTGTGATGTCTTTGGTTTTGGTATTAGGGTGAAATTGCCATTAGAAAATGAATTAGGAAGAGTTTCTTCCTCTCATATCTTTTGGAGCAATTTTTGAATAAGTGGTATTTATTCTTTTAAATGTTTGGTAGGACTCAGTCGTGAATACATTTGGGCCTGTGCTTTTCTTTTGGGGTAGCTTTTAGATTACTAATTCAGTTTCTCTGCTTGTTGTAGATGTATTCAGGTTTTTTGTTTCCTCTTGAGTCAGTTTTGGTAGTGTGTATGTGTAGGGATTTCATCTGTGTTATGCAATTTGTTAATGTACAGTTGTTCAGAGTTCCTTTATTCTTATTTTTGTAAAGTCAGTAATAATGTCCTCTCTTTAATTCCTGATTCTAGTAATTTGAATATTCTCCCTTTTTTTCTTTGGTCAGTCTAAAGATTTGTCAATTTTGCTGATCTTTTTAATGAACCAGCTTTTGTTTTCGTTGATCTCTCCATTGTTATTTGTTCTCTCTTTGATTGATTTCTGCTTTAATCTTTTTTTATTTCCTTCCTTCTGCTTTGTGTTAGGTTATTTTGGTTTTTGGGTTTTTTTCCCCCAGTGTTAAGATGGAAGTTTAGATTATTGATTTGAAGTCTTTGTTACCTTGAAGGTTAAACATTTTCCTGTAAGCACTGCCTTAGCTGCATCCCGTAAGTTTTGGTATGTTGTGTCTTGTCTGTAATTTATTTCAAACTATTTTTGGTTTCCCTTTTCAGTCCTTGTTTGACTCACTGGTTATTTAGGAATGTGTTGTTTAATTTCCATATACTTGCGAGTTTTTCTTGCTATTGATTTCTAATTTCATACCACTGTTGGCAAAGAACCTACTCAGAATTATTTCATCCTATTATTTTTTTAAAGATTTTATTTATTTATTTGAGAGAGAGCGAGTGTGTGCAAGTGGGGGAGGGACCGAGGGAGAGGGAGAAACAGACTCCCCGCTGAGCAGGGAGCCCACTATAGGGCTCAATCCCAGGACCCTGAGATCCTGACTTGGGCGGAAGGCAGACAGTTAACCGACTGAACCAGCCAAGTGCCCCTGATTTCATCCCATTAAATGTACTGAGATTTGTTTTAGGCCTAGCGTATGTTCTATCTTGAACACTACTCCCTCTGCACCTGAGAAGAGTGTGTATTCTGTTGTTGGATGGAATGTTTTATATATATGTTGGTTCTAGTTAGTTTGTAGTGGTTTTCATGTCTTCGGTCGCTATCTTCTGTGTAGTGGTATTCATTATTGTTAGTGGCATATCCTTTATTGTTGGGTTGTCTAGTTCTCCCTTTATTTATTATTTCTCCCATTTTTGCTTCTTGTATTTTGTTCTGTTAGTATGAATCTTTATGCCTTCCTGATGGTAATTCATTTATCATTATGAAATTTCTCCTTACCTTTAGTAACTTTCGAAATTTTATTGTCTATCTTATCCACTGATACAACCACTCCAGCTTCTGTGGTTCCTGTTTGTATGACCTCTCTTTGCCCTTCCTTTTACTTTAATCTCTTTTTATCTTTGAATTTAGGGTTTGTCTCCTGTAGGCAGCCTTTAGTTGGATCAGTTTTTTTAAAATCCAGGATGACCATCTCTGCCTCTGATTGGATTATTTAATGTGTTTACGTGTAATAGAGTATTGTTGCTGTAGCAGGTTTCCATCTGCCATTTTACGTTTTGTTTTCTAGGTCTCATGTCTGTTCTGCTTCTCTGTTCCTCTTCTGACCCTTTCTTTGCATTGGGTATATTTTCTCTTGTAACATTTTAATTTCTTCTTATCATTTACTGTCTGTGGTCCTTTTCTTAGCCCAATACAGTCTTCCACCACCCACCTCTTTAATGCTGTTGTTGGCAAATGCATTACACATGCATTATATCTGTATATATTACAGGCCCAACAGTACATTATATGCATATTATTGTCTACACTCTTTTTTAAGTTGGTTGTGAGAAGAAAGAAAAATAGGCATTTTTAAAAAGATTTTATTTATTTGACAGAGAGCAGGAGCAGGGGGAGGGGCAGAGGGAGAGGAAGAAGCAGACTCCCCACTGAGCAGGGAGCCTGATCCTGGACTCATTCCCAGGACCCTGGGATCATGATCTGAGCTGAAGGCAGCTGCTTAACTGACTGAGCCATCTGGTGCCCCAGAAAAATAGGCATTTCTACTGTGTTTGTGTTTAATTAAATAATGACCCCCACCAGTGCTCTGTTTTTTCATGTGGATTTGCTCACTGTATGTGTCACTTGCTTTCAGCTTGAAGGACTTCCTTTAGTCTTTCTTGTAAGGCAACAAATTCTTTCAAACTCGTTTATCTGGTTTATTTCATCTTTCTTTTTCAAAGATAGCCCTGTTAGATACAGGATTTTTGTTTGACAGTTTCTTGTTGAGCTCTTTGAATATGTTATCCCATTGCCTTATGGCCTCCATTGTTTTTTCTGAGAGTTCATCTTACTAGAGTTTCCTTGGTAAGTGACTAATCACTTTTTTCTTGTAGTTTTCAAGATGTTCTCCTGTCTTTGTGTGGTGTAATAAAAAAATGTATGTGGTCTTTGCCTCTGATTCCCAGCACAGAGGTTCTAAAATCCTTGGGATCTCCTGAATGTTAGGAGTTTTTGTTATGCTAACGAAGTGAGTGAAGATGGTGGATGCTTACCAGAAAGGGCAGGCCTGTGATTAGAGGCTTGAGATTGTCAGCCGCCTCACCTCCAGGGAAGGGAGAAGGCTGGAGATTGAGTTCTAGCCTCTGGCCGGTGGTTTAACCAATGCCTACATGATGAAACTCCAATCAACTTTGAACACAAGGCTTAGTGGAGCTTTGTGGCTGGTGAACACACTGATGTGCTGGTGGGGAGTGACAGGCTGACCCTGACTCCCTGGAGGCAGGGAGGCTCCGCACGGCCTCCCAGGCCTCCCACTGTGTGTCTCGTCCTGTAGCTGTTTCTCTTGTTAATACTACTGCAGTCTTAAGCGTAATGGTTTCCTTCCTTCTGTGCGATTTTCGTTCAGCTATTGAACCTGAAGGGATTGTGGGAACCCTTGAATTTATACTTTTCCATCAGAGGTGCCCCTGGCCTGGGACGCCTGAAGTCAGGTCAGTCTTGAGGAGGACCGAGTCTTCATTGTAGAGTCTGAGATGAACTCCTGGTGGTTAGTGTCAGAACTGTATTTACGGTAAACCAGTTGGCGGGTGAGACAGAACTCAGATTTTCTTTTACTATGTGCGTGTTTGTGGATCTCTGTGTTCATCCTACCTGTGGTTTGTTAAGCTTCCTGGATGTATTGATTTTTGCTGTTAGGTGAATTTGGGAAATGTTCTACTGTTTCTTTGGACATTTTCTTACCAGTTACTTTCTTCTGATGCTTCTATTTTGTATGTGATGGCGTCACACATTTCTCTTAGGCTCTTCATTTCTCTTCATTCTTTTTCTCTCTGGTTTTTGGCTTGCATAATCCATCCTGATCCATCTCCAGGTTCCATGATTCTTTATTCTCCAAATTCAGACCTACTGCTGGGACCCTCCAGTACATTTTTATTTCCTTTATTGTACCTCTCAACTTTAGCACTTCCATCTGAGTCTTTCTGATCATGTCTGCCTCGTCCCTGGTGTTTTCTGTGTGTGCAGTGCTGCCATCGTACTTTTATTTGCTGCTTCCGTGGTGTTTTCCTTCAGTCTTTTAAAACAATTACTTATAATGGCTATTTTGTAGTGTTGTTATTGTTGTTAAATCCAGCATCTGGGTGCGCTCACAGGCATTTTGTGTTACTTTTCTCTGGTGTATGGGTCATACTTTTTTTTGGCTGCTTCAAAATATTTGGTTGGAAAGTGGACATTTTAATTTTTTAAAACTGGGGAATAATTAACATAATATATTGGTTTTAGGTATACAGTGAATGGTTTGACATCTGCATATATTGCAAAATGATCCCTACAGTATATGTATAGTTGAAAATCCTTTTTCCTGTGGTGAGAACTGCAAGAGTATGCAACACTGTCACTCTGCTGTGCATTGTATCTCCCTGACTTACTTATTTTATAACTGAAAATTTTTCTATCTTGTGACCACCGTCACTCATTTTGCGCCCCCTTCCCTAGCCCTTGGCAGCCGCCAGTCTGTTCTTTGTATCTATGAGCTTGTGTGTGTGTATCTTAAGATTACACATACAAGGGAGATCATAAGGTGTTTGTCTTTTTCTGACTTATTTCACTCAGCATAATGCCCTCAAGTTCCATCCATGTTTCCTTTTTTATGGATGACTAATATTCCATTACTTACACCCACACTTTCTTTTCCCATTTATCTTCTGTTAGACGCTTAGGTTGTTTCCATGTCCTGGGTATTGTGAATAATGCTGCAGTGAACGTGCGAGTACAGATGTCTTTTGAGCTGGTATTTTCATTTTCTTTGTATAAATAGCCAGAAGTGGAATTACTGGGTCACATGGTAGTTCTATGTTTAACCTTCTGAGGAACCTCCATACTGTTTTCCAGAGTGGCTGCACCAGCTTGCATTCCCACCAGCAGTGCAGGAGGGTCCGTCCCCCTTTCTCCGCATCCTCGCCAACACGTTATCTCTTATCTTTTTGATACTAGGTGTGAGGTAATAGCTCAGCATGGTTTTGATTTGTATTTCCCTGATGATAATAACATTGAGCGTCTTTTCATGCGTCTGTTAGCCATTTGTATGTTTTCTTGGGAGAAATGTCTATTCAGATCTTCTGCCTATTTCTTAATTGGATTGTTTTTTGGCTGCTGATTTGTATGAGTTCTTTTATATGTTTTAGATATTGGCCCTTTATCAGGTAAAAGATCTGCAAATATTTTCTTCCATTTGGTAGGCTGCCTTTTCATTTTGTTAATAGTTTCCTTTGCTGTGCAGAAGAAGCTTTTTACCTTGGTGTAGTCCTGCTGGTTGATTTTTGTTTTTATTGCCTTTGTTTTTGTGGCATATCCAAAAAAGTCATTGTTGAGACATACATTCATGTCTTTACTCTGTTTAGAGTTTATTTTTATGTGTGGTGTAGGACAGGGTCCACTTTCATTATTTTGCATGTAGCTGTCCAGTTTTCCCAGCGCCATTTGCCAAGAAACTGTCCTTTTCCCCAGTTCCTTTGGTTCCTATATTCTGGGTTCCTTTGTCATGAATTAATTGATCTTATCCATGTGGGCTTATTTCTGGGCTCCCTGTTCTGTTCTGTTGGTCCTTGTGTCTGGGTTTATGGTGGTAATCATACTGTTTTGATTATCACAGCTTTGTGATAGAGTTTGACAATAAGGAGTATGAGGACTCTGCTTTGTTCTTCTTCAGGATTGCTTTGGCAGTTTAGGGTCTTTTGAGGTTCCATGCAAATTTTGGGATTGTTTGTTCTATGTTTGTTTAGAAACTGGACATTTAAAATACTGTGTTGTTGCAACTCTGAGTACTGTCCTTCCCTCCCACCCCCATTACTGTCATTATTTTTTTTGCTTCTTTGTTGAATGGCTAGCTGGATTATTTAGTGACCTGTCCATGCCCCCACTCCGTTGTTAAATGTCTGCTCTAGCTTCCCGGGGAGTCCCGGCTGTAGGCATACCCATGTCACCTTCTCTTTCCTGGCAACACCCGGCTGGTAAACTCCACTAATTGCCAGCTGACTGCTCTTGTTATTATTTAAATATGCTGGGTATGAATTTCTCTACAAACCAGTCAAACTGGCTGCTTTGAGGGAGTCCTTTGTGAGGCTCCTGTTTGATAACTGCTCTGAGTCTAGGGACCCCTTCTAGGTTTATTCTCAGTTCTTTTCTGCTAGCTAGCTCACTTGAGCCTGTACTAGCCTCCCTGACTCTGAGAGCCCCCTTAGGTTTAAATTCCTCCGTGCTCTGTTGCAGCTGAAGTCAGCCCCTTCGGGAAGTGCGTCTTTGTCTCCATAGCCGCTGCTGCTGCTCCCCGCTGTTTCCTGTCCCGCTTCTGTCCCAGGTGCAGTCTCTGAGCCAGGGCTCTGGAGGTGGGGGTGGAGACCATGACGGGCTTCTCTCTGAGCGGTTCCGTTACTCTGGGAGCAAGTGCTTTGTGGGGCGGGCAGATGCCTGGGGTCCTCTCAGCTTGCTCCTGCCTGTGTGTGACTGTCACCCCATGACCCGGGCGAGGTGATGAGGGCCGCGGGATTCCCAGCGATCCAAACGCATTCTGGCCCCTGAGAAGGGGCCCCGTCTCTCCAGGGAATCAGCCTCAGGATGAGAAATGCTGAAGCCCTGCTTCCCTGGGAGAACCGCCTTCCACCTGGGAGTGCTGACTGTGGCCGTCTCGAGGGGCAAGGACACAGCAGTCACGGTTCAAATACCACAGAGGCTCACCTTCCGTAGACGTTGTGAATTT
Organism: Mirounga leonina; assembly: GCF_011800145.1. Lineage (NCBI taxonomy): Eukaryota > Metazoa > Chordata > Mammalia > Carnivora > Phocidae > Mirounga > Mirounga leonina. Next base: position 41,183,842 of record NW_023270320.1, read on the forward strand.
CTGAGTTTTCAAGTATTTGTAGGTTTTCTTAAGTAGATTTTTTTTTTTTTAAGGTAGATATTTCTTCATTTACAGTTTGTCCTTAGGAGCATTTCCAGAGGCTTTAAGTAGTTCTTCCTTTTTGGTTTTGGTTTTACAGTTTTCAGTGGTTCTGTTGGGGAGTGAGTCTTCAGAGCTCGTGCTCGTGGTGGAAGGTGATTCTTGCTTTCCTCTTTAAAGCCCCACTTAAGTAGCTTCCAGACGTGGAGATTGTGTGCATCATGCACACCTGGACAGTGTCGGAGTGACAGACCCTGGGGTCTTCTCCGTTACTCATTTTGCTCCTTTGTTGGTGTAAGTCAAACTCTCCTTTTTCTTCTAATAGGAAGCGTTTAATACAGTAAATTTTCTCAAGAGGAGTTTTCAGTGGAGAGGGTGCATGGTGTGGGAGGTGGTGTTAATTTTGCTTTCACGGGTGCTCTCCTAGCCTGTGGGGAGGGATTGTCAGTGAGAAGTCAGGCATCAGGCTGGCACACGGGGGCCCCGGCTATTGCCACGGGGGTGCGGCGGCCCCCCTGATCTGAGGCTGGCGCCCCTCCTTCACCGTCAGTGCTGAAACCATTTGTTCAAGTCAGTGGTTCGGATTGCTGCCATTTGATGTGTTCATGTGTCTCTAGTAACTTTCAAAAGGAATGATGGTTTGAGTGAAGGCATGGGGTCTTTTTTTCCTTCATTGATTCTTTTTATTTCTGCCTTTTATGTATATGCATTTACCGTTTAAGTTCGTTTTTACAGCAGTAACAGAACATCACTGTTACTTATGAACAGTAGCAACGGCTTTGGTCTGAGTTTCACGTGTTTCTTTTGGCATCTTCATACAATTTGGAATTCTCCTCATTTGACATTTCGTACAGCTAAGTTCTTATGACTATTTTTGGTAGTAGGATTGCAAATACTTGGATTTTAGTATCATTAATGACTGTACGATGATTAAATGATTAGCTTCTCATCCAGCTGTGGAGTGGGGGATGGCATCTACCGTTTCTGGCAACATTCTGGACTCTTCTTGTACCTACACAGTGGATAAGAAAATAAAGCCCAGAGAGAAAGCGGAGGGTAGTGTTTCATTTGACCGTTGTGCTTTTTCTGAGCACCCTTCTTCAGGAGATCTGCATGCTGCCGTGGCTCACTGGCGCCCCCCTCGTTGCTCTGAGGGTCGGACTGCCCCCGGGAGCGGGGGCGGGGGGGAGGCGGGGGCTACTGTGCTGCTCGCGCTTGCTCGTGCAGCCCAGAGCCCCGCGGGGAATGGGGGCGGCGCTGTCAGAGGCGGGAAGGAGGGAGAACCGGGCCCTGCCTGCCATCGGTGAGGTGTGTCCGTGACCGCGGGCCGTGTCTGCAGAGTCTTCAGACGCTGACTGAGAACTGCAAGCCCCACGCGGCTCAGGGGAAAGCTGGAAGTAGCTGCATCCCTTGGCCCTGCCCCGTGTGACCGTGGAGGAGGGCCCGGAGGGGCACAGAAGGCAGCGCGGACCCCTGGCCCACGGCTCCCCGCGTGTTGCAGCTGCTGCGTTTCGGGCAAAGCCGCAGCTGCAGCCACAGCTCACCTGGGGGAGGCCTGATCCTTTGAGGGCTGTGTGTTGGGGGTTGTTTCCACGCTGTGTCCTGCTTTGTGTGCGGTTGTGCGCAAGTCTAGCCTTTGAGAATAATCATTTTTCTTTTATTCTCAACCTAAGCCTCCTTGAAGTATTGATTATCTGGTAACGCTGGGTTTTGTCTGCTTTTATATATTCCCATTGCTGCGATTGAAGGGGGAATTCGGAGACTTTATGGGAAGTGGGTAGGAGTAGGTGGAATTTTTCATTGGTTTCTGGCAGCATGTTCATTAAGTTCATCTGCCTGAAATATTTCTAGTAAAAAAATCCCCATATTTTGGATTTTGGTTAGCAAAGTAATGGATGACTTCTCTTCATTGGGATTGCTTTTTCTAGTTCCTTCCAAACACGTTTTAAGCATTTTTGTCTTCATCCGTTCCGCCTGCTGTAACAAAATACCAAGGACTGGGTGGCTTAAACCGCGGAGAGTAATTCTCACCGTTTGTCGCTCTCAGAGTGGTGGTGGGGCCTCTCTTCCAGGCTGCACACGTCTTGCCGTGACTGTGTCCTCCCGTGGCAGGGCCTCTCTGTTTTCAGGGCCGCTCCAGCCTCATGAACTCCTCCCCCGAAGGCCCCACCTCTGAGCACCATCACGTCGGGGGTTAGGGTCCCAACATGTGAACTTTGCGGGGCACAGACCTTCGGACCATAGCAGCCTTCGTCACTGAACTGCGGTCTTCCTCCTCCTGAGAGGCGGAGAGTTTTGCAGGAGGGCCGGCATGAGGAGCCTGTTACTAATGACAACGAGTGCTCGGCAACAGGTGCATGTGGATTCGTGCAGCACATGATGCGCCTGCTGGATCCGTGGCTTGTGGTACCTGTGGAACAAGAGGATGTGACCCCAGGGAGGCTACAGCCAGGCTGCTTCCCACCGTGGTCCCTTCGCTGCATGGGCCGTCGCTCCACGTGCGTGAGCGCATGTGTCTGTCTGCATTAGGCATACACGATTAGATCGAGTTATGATTGATACTGCTTACATAAATTGAATATTAGTCATCATTGAAGAAGGTTAATTTTCACTTCCACGAAATACTTTGTTAAACAATTAGGTGCAGGAAGTAAAACTCCCCTTTTCCGCGCTGTCCAGATTCTCCTTGCTCTAAGTAAGTAATCACCACTGTCCGTTTCGTCTCAGAGATGTTGTAAAGGACAAAAGGGAGAAGTGCCTAGGGCTGGGAAATGGTTAAAAACGCTGCCTCAAAGCTCTGAATGAATTATTACTAAATTTAGGTTCCAAAATGTGCATAAGCAAAGAACACAAGTTCATTTGTCTTGCTGATTATCTTGTCCCGGTCTGTGTTGAAGTGCTGGTTTTTGTTCTGAAAAGTAAACGGCAGAGTGTGAAGAAGTGGGTTAGCTCCAAGTGTAGACTGGCCCCACTGACAGGCACTGACAGGCCGCGTGTGGCTAAAGAGGTGCCCTGTTCCTGCTGACAGTATGTGGATTTCTGACGCAGATGGTTTTAAGGTGGTGGACTAAGTGTGGGTGTTAGTTTGGGATTCTCTGACTCGATGCCCCTCCTGCTTGCGAAGAGCTCTCAGCTCGCTTGGTAAATGAATGTATTAGGGACCCTGCTTTCTCTGTTTTCTGGCTTCTGGACTCATTAAACACGTCATTGTTGTATTCCAAAACTAAATGAGAGAAAGAGAACTAAAGACAAAAAGGAACCTGTTACCCCGGATGCAGTGTCTGAGCCTGTCAGACGAAACGTGAGGAGCCCCACTGTGGGCTGGCAAACAGGCCCTTCCTCTCGTGTTTTACAGAAACTGCAGGGAGGACGTCTCGTGGAGGCTGGTGCCTGGCAGAGCCCAGGGCGAAGTAGAAAAGCTGTTTTCACCACCAGGTCAGCAGGCCAGCAAGGTTCCTTTGAGCTCTGAGGCCACACGTTGTCTCTGAGGAGCCTTTGTTTTTATATCTCTGCCAGAATCATTAAACTTGCAGAGATAACCTGGTCCCTGTCTCAGGTCACGATCTTCTCCTGTGAACAAGAAGATACTTTTGTATTCAGAAGACTCTTGCTTTTCCCATTGTTTTGCCCATTTTTCTACTTGGCTGTTTTTATTTAATTTTTTTTATAAAATCCTTTTTGTTGAAGTCTTTGGGATTTTTTTATGACTTTTAATTCCAGTATAGTTAGCATACAGTGTGATGTTAGTTTCAGGCGTACAAGATACCAATTCCACACTTGCATACGTCACCTGGTGCTCATCACGCACAGCAAGCGCACTCCCTAATCTCCCTGTTTCCCCCTCCCCTATCCTCCTCCCCTCTGAGAACCCTCAGTGTGTTCTCTGTAGGTAAGAGTCTGGTTCTTGCTTTGCCCCCTCTTTTTTCCCCTTTCCTCATTTGTTTCTTAAATTCCACATATGCGTGAACTCACATGGTATTTGTCCTTCTCTGATTGACGTATTTCACTTAAGCATAATACTCTCTAGTTCTAGCCACATCATTGCAAATGGCAAGATTTCATTCTTTTTACGGCTGAGTAATACTCCATTGTGTATATATACACCACATCTTTATCCATTCGTCTGTCCGTGGACACTTGGGCAGCTTCCATAGCTTGGCTACTGTAAATAATGCTGCTGTAAACATAGGGGTGCATGTATCCTTTTTTAATTTCATGTATTTACTTATTTGACAGCCTCTGTGCTGCCCCCCGTCGTGGGGGCTGGAACAGCAGTTTTGTTCTGAGCCAGGGCTGCTGCTTCAGGTTGTCTGTTCAGCCCTGGGACCTCCTCCCCCTCCTCCTGTGTCTCGTTGTGTCAGACTGTAGTACCCTGACCCCGTCTCGCAGTTGGGTTTTCATGTGTTCTCTTCTAAACGTGTCTGTTGCATTGGGCATCTCTTTAGCAACATCTGGTCTCCTTTTTGTGTCCTCATCTGCGTTTTGACCTGCCCCGGCCACTCCCCCCGCCCCGTCTTCCCTGCTTTCCTGTCCCTCCAGGACCAGGAGGACCGGCCGCATGAAGGGCCCAGCCTGTCCTTTGTCTCCCGGGCCTTGTGAGCGTCCCTGCGCGGGCGGCAGGCTGAGCCCTCTCTCCGGCCCCTTCCCACGAGTGCTGCTGGTCCGCGGGGACAGCCAGAGCTGAGGCTGCTGGGCCGAGAGGGGTCTGGGCAGCTCTCCTTCCCGGCAGGAGTGCGCATGTGATGTAAAGTGAACTCGGCCGTCTTGCGTGCATCTGGAACAGCACCAGTTGCCCTCGCGGGGAGAACTGAGGGAACAGTCCTGCTGGCTCAGACAGGGGTGCCAAGTTCTTACCACGGTAGAGCACACGCACACGAGCGCTCTAGGCTGGATGTCTGTGCCCCTCTGGGGTCACTTGTTCAGACCTAACCCCCAGCGGGATGGTTCGGCCAGGGGCCTCTGGGAGCAGGTGCTTCCAGAAGAGACCCCGTCTGTGAACCAGGAGGAAGTGGGCCCTCACCCAACCCCGGAAAGCCAGGCCTGCCTGCAGAACTGTGAGAAGGAAACGTTGGTTAAGCCACCCCATCTGCAGGGTATTTTTTATAACTGCCCAAACTAAGACACACATGTACAATTTAAAATTAACTAAAGGATGGACACTGATTCTCTTTGTAATTTCTGTCTTCTGGCCAACCCGTTCTTTTCTTCAGGTCTGTTTGCATGGAAGATGTACGCCTCCCAGAGAGATGTCAGTATGTAGACTTGTAAACGCTTCACGCAGATGTATCAACGTGCATATACACACGGACACGTCTAAATGGCCACGGCTTGTACTGCGCATACTGGGGGCGGCGCGTGGTAGGGATTCGGATTTGTGCGCGTCTTGCCGGCTGCGTCATTTTGGGGCCTGTGGCTCCTTCCAGCCTCGCCTGGCTCGGGCACGGACGTCCCCCACTCTGTGTCCCTGAACCTGCTGCGGGTGGGCATGAGGTGTGACCCCGTTTGGGGGGGTGTTTTCTTGTAAAGATGTGCTCGGCTCTGAGTCCTGGGCATGGCTCTTCCCTTCCATCCACACGGATAACCCAGGGGCTGGTCCGTGGCCGGGGTACGGAGAAGAGCTGCGAACCCGACTGGCAGATCCCTGCCGTATCAGAGGCGGTTGATGGCAGGCATTTTCGTCGTGGATTAGGAGCTCTGAAACGTGTGCGCTGCCGTGTTGTGCGCGTGGAACGAGCGCCGAGGCTGTGGGTCATGTTGAGTTGCAGGCTCCCCCCGAGGGCACCTGCACGGGGCACAGCCGGACAGAATGCGATTTGGAGAGCAGACCGTGTGACGCGCTGCCACTTCTCTGCTTCCGGGGCCTTGCCCGAGCCGCCCCGACAGATGAGAACGGTCCGTGGGCGGCTGGGCAGCCCGCCTCTCCCGGAGAGGCCTGTGGCCCCCAGCGCTGCCTCTGTCCCGGGTTTTGCATGGAAGCGGCCGCGGCCCGCTGTGCTCCTGGCACCTCAGGGAGGCTCTGTTCTCCAGGAACAGAGTCGGGCTCCCGCCTCACCGTGGATGGAGGCTTAGTCAGGGACAGGGCAGGCGGGCACTGTCTGTGTCACACCTGCCGGGACCCAAGGGCACTGCTGCCCCTCGTTTGCCACCGGCCCTCAGTGGCACGTAGGGCTGCTCATCCCCATCCTGCCTTGGGGTCATCTGAATGGCCTTTTAAAGGGTGGGTGTTTGGGCGGGCAGAGCTCAGGGGCACGCTGCCCCTCTTGGCCCAGGGCCGCCTGCAGCAGGAAGGCTGGCCGTGCCCTCCACGGCCTTCCCAAGGCCCACGCTCTGTGGGTGCTGAATGCGCCATCCGAATTGTCCCCGTGGCCTGACGGCGCAGTTCTGCGAGAGGGCCGGGCACTCAACAGTTTGGTTATGAAATCCGTTTCTCCAGGATTCCCAATTTCTCAATAACTTCAGACTGTCGAAACCTAAGCCTGTGGTGAGTTCTACCATTTAGAATGGTCTGGAAAAAAGTGAGGCTTCTTAAATGCCATCGTGACTGAAACCTTGGCCTGGCTCCTCGGAGACAGAGCAGACCGTGCTGTCCCCGCGGGGGACACTCCGGAGCGGGGAAGGCAGGCCGCGGGGTAACTGTGCTCTCCACGGTCTGCAGCGGGCCGGGCTGGGGGTCGCTGCTGCTGGCGGCAGCGTGAAAACCTGGACTTGCGCTCTGCTGGGACGGAGGACGGGGCCCCCGAGTTTCACGGGCGCTCACCTCTTTTCCATCCACAGCAGGAGACGCGTGCAGTGCGCAAGCGATTCTAGGGGTGAGAGGACCCCTCGCACCAGATCACACACCGGATTGCACAGCTCAGACCTCGTGAGATGAACTGAAATGCTGACCTTGAACTGTCACCACATCATTAATGAGAACAGTGTCTTCCTGACAAGACATTGGGATACCTGGCCTAACAAAGATTTTTAATTTTCTGTCCTGACCTATGAACTTAAATACCTTTAAAAAGTACGCACATTAAATAGCTTTTGTGAAGCAGTGACGTATTGACATTACACAGCATCTGGGCTAGACTGGCACCCACAGCTCTGTGGCGTCCATGGAACCAACTGGAACGCTGTGTTCCCTGCGCTCGTTCCTTTTTTCGGAGGCATGTGGTTATTCTACTCCCTTTGTCCTCACCAGTGAAATGCTGTGGCTCATTCATCACCCTTCAGCTTTGACATGATTTGAATGATGTGGTAAAATGTGTGTTTTGTTTTGTTTGAAGATTTTTATTTATTTGATGGAGAGACACAGCGAGAGAGGGAACACAAGCAGGGGGTAGTGGCAGAGGGAGAAGCAGGCTTCCCGCAGAGCAGGGAGCCCACTGTGGGGCTCGATCCCAGGCCCCCGGGATCATGACCTGAGCGGAAGGCAGACGCTTAACGACTGAGCCACCCAGGAGCCCCTTCTCCCCTAATCTTTATCATTTCCCTCATTCTGCCAACTTTGGGCCCAGTCTGCTCTTGTTTTTCTAGTGCCCTGAGGCATCGTGTTCTGTTGTTCACCTGAGATCTTGTTTCTGTGTGAACGTCCCTCTTAGAACAGCTTTTGCTACATCCCACAAGTTTTTGTATGTTATTTTCCATTTTTGTTTGTCTCTAGATTTTTTATTTCCCCTTTAATATCTTCTTTGATCCATTGTTTGTTCAGAAGAATGTTTTATAATTTCCAGGCATTCCTGAGTTTCCCGTTTTCCTCCTGTATTCATTTCTGGTTTTACACCCTTGTGGTCCAAGAAAACACTCCACGCGTGCTTGAAGAGTGTGCGTCCCACTGTCGTCAGAATGTTGCGCGCGTGTCTGCTGGGTCTGTTAGTCTGTAGTGTTCAGGTCCTGTTTCTTTATTGATTCTCTGTCTGGATGATCCCTTGTTGATAGAGGGGCATTAAATCCCCCACTATTACTGCATTACTGTTTATTTCTCCTTTTGGCTCCGTGGGTTTTTGCTTAGTGTGTATAGGTGTTCTGATGCGTGAATATTTACAACGGTCATGTCTTCTTGATGGACCGACCCCTTCATTGGTATATAACGATCTCCCTTGTCACTTGCTACCATTTTTAAGGTCCATTTTGTCTGATCTAAAGATAGCGACTCCTGTTTTTTTCGGTTACCATTTGCTTGAAATCTCTTTTTCCACACCTTCAATCTCAGTCTACATGGGTCTTTAGGACTAAAGTGAATCTCTTATAGGCAGCGTATCTTTGGATCGTGCGTTTTTATTTATTCAGTTATTATGTATCTTTTGATTGGAGAATTTGACTTTTTTATATTTGTTGGTAGATAAGAACTTACTGTTGTCATTTTCTTGATTGTTCTCTGGCTGTTTTGTAGACACATTGTTTCTTGCTTCTTATCCTGCCCTCTTTTTTTGTGTTTTGATGTCGTTTGGTATCCGTGTACTTTAACTTTTTATAATGATCTTTTGTGTGATTGATTACTACAGGTTTTTCCCCTGTGGTTATCATGAGGATTTTGTGAAACAGTTTACTGATAACTTCAGTAGCTTCCTCAACTTGACACTCTGTTCCCTGCCCTCTCACGTTGGAGGCTGTTGGGGCTACAGTTTACGTATTTCTTACACGGTGTATCCAATAACAGAATATGATAGTTCTGGTTATGTTTACTGTATTTTAACCTTTAAAGTTGTAAGTGAATTATGTACCACCAGGACTGTATTACAGAACTGACCAACTAAATTTACCTTGACCAGTGAGTTTTATGTTCCCTGCTCATGTTTTTATGATGTTAATTGGCATTTTGTTATTTCCTCCTAGAAAACCCCTATTGAGCATTTCACGGAGGGCAGGCATAGCGGCGGTGAGCTCTGTCCACTTTTGTTTGTTAAGGAAAGTGTTTATCTCCCCTCATTTCTGAAGGATAGCTGCGTCAGGTATACAATTCCTGGTTAACACGGTTTTCTTTGTCTGTAAATACTTTGAATACATCATCCTATTCTCTCTTGGCCCCAAGAGTTTGTGGTGAAAAATCACCCCATATAAGGCTGGTTCCTTCTGTGTAACTTGTCTGTTTTCTCTTGTTGCTCTCAAAGTTCTCTTTGTCTTCGACAATGTAATTATAACGTATCTCACCGAAGCCCTATTCAGGTTCAACCTGTTTGGGGTCCCTTGAGCCTCGTGAATCTGGACGTCCCTTTCTGTCCCAGGCTTGGAAGCTTTCAGTCGTTATTGCTTTAAATACACTTTTCTATCTCTCGCTCTTCTCCTGGAATTCCCACAGTGCGGGAATAATTCCCATAGGCTTTCTTCACGCATTTTTCTTTTTGCCCTTCTAGTTGGAAAATTTCAAAGGTCACTCACTCTTTCTGCATTGTCAAGTCAGCTGTTGGAGCGCTTGAATTTTTCTCCTCAGGGGTTATTCAGTTCTAGGATTTCTGGGTTATTTCATGGTTTCTTTTTGTTTTTCTTTTCATCTTGCTTGTGTGTGTTAAGAGCATTACTCTGAATTTTCTATGTGATCGTTCATAGACATCCGTTCGTGTGTTGTACTCAGAGCTTGCAATCTTGTGGGGCCAGCAGGACATGTGCTTGAGGGCGTGCTTTGGATTTCGTGCTGCCTCCAAAGGTCATCTGGCCTCTCTGAACGTGTTTGGCGATGAGGCACTTCTGCTAAGTCGCTCCAGCAGAAAGAATTTCGGTCAGTTTTGGATGATTTCACAGCTTTTCTTCATGGGGCATGAAGTGAGGTGCAGCTGAGGTCGGGGCAAAAGGGACACCTTGTTCCGTGTGAAGCTCATGTTCTCGTTTCCACAGCCCAACTTCTTGGGTACCACTCGGGCTATAGACAGAACACATTCTGTCTTCGTTTTTCTGGCTGTCACTTCTCCGAGACTGACCGTGGTTGTAAAGAACTCTGGAGCCCCGGATCCCGTGTGTCCAGGAGGCGCTGGGCCCGTCTCACCTGTTACAGGGTGTGCTGCCCCCGGATGGGACGAAGATGCCCGACAGACACAGCCCACACTGGCTCTGCACCGCAGGAGAAACTCAGGTCCTCGCGAGCACACCCAGTCGCGGGCGTCCTTTAGAATGGTGTTCGGGCCGGGGGCCCCTCTGAGGTCGGGCCCGCTGGGACCTGTGGGGTGACTGCAGTCGCGTCTGAGTGCGGCACGGGCGACGTTCCCTCGGGCCCTCCCTGGCACAAGGCGCAGATGCCAGCGAGGGAGCCTGCCGTCGAGCCCGGTGCGGGGAGCGTGTGTTCAGGACCAGAGTCCGGGCTGAGACGACCCCCTCCCGGCCGAGCCCGGGTCTGTCTGCCTTGTGGCGTCATGGGCGCTCACGCAGAACTCCTTGGCCGTGTCTGTGTCTCTGCTGTTTATCATCTCAGTGTGGTCGCTCCTGTGACTTGGCCTCTTCCAGCGGCTCATCCGCGCCGAGCGTGTTGCTCGCTTGTCCTGACGACTCGCGGTGCCTCCGAGGCCGAGTCCCAGCCGTGACCCTGGACGAGCGCGCGCTGGGCGGCGGAGCCTCGCTCTCGTGCCAGCGGCCCGCGCCGAGGGGAGGCGGGGTGCAGGTGGAGGCTGGCATTACGGGCAGTCCGCGCTGGGCCGTGTGGGGCGGAGATCGGGGCGTGCGGCCTCCACGGGCTGAGGACGTCGGTGTGTCTGCGGGCGGTGAGCGTGAACTGGCCGCCGGGGAGGCGCGGCGGCCGAGGCGCAGAGCGCAGGCAGGGAGCGCGTTCCGTGCGCCGCGCCGAGGAGCCGAGGTTCTTACTCCTCGGGCTGGCAGTTTAAGGCGCTTCCCTCGGGGCTCCCGTTCGCTGGCTGTGTGGTGGAGGCGGACGTGCCCTTCGGCCCCCGCTGCCGCCCCCGCGTCTTACTGAGAACGGCGACGCCCGGCACCGCGTGAGCTGACGCGTAGGGCACGACGGTGTGAAGTGATGCCCACAGCCCGCTCGCCTGACACCCGTCTTGTCGGAAACGCTTCCGCTGTGATGAGCGTCCCGGGGCCCGCCGTGCTCCGTTCCAGCTGTCGTGCGCCCGCACCTGTCCCCTCCTCCAACCTCCTGCGGCCGCCGTCGGAAGTTCTTTGGGGACAGCGTGGTCTTCTGGTTTGGATTGCACTCGTGTGTGAGACCAGGTGGCGCTGATTCTCAGCACAGTCCTGTCCGACGGTGGGACCCCTCGTTGTTCACGGCCGAGAAACAGCCCGTGCACGCACGGGACCCTTCCGCTGGCCGTGCGTCTGGGCATCTGCGTCCTTCGCTGTGAAGCCCCCCGGGCGGGCGCCCGCTGCCCCGTTTCCCGCCGCGCCTTCACCTGTCAGGAGCCTTGGGAGGACGTCTGCGGCTGCTGGGCTCCCCGGCGACTGCGCCCAGAGATGCTGTGAAGGGTCGACGTGAACGGGGTCTACCCCCGCGTGGCGCGTGTCCTCGGAGCAACCGCGGGGTGGGGGTGGCGCCGCTGTGGCGGACCAGCCCGGGGGGCAGGTGTGACGGGAAGGACCTCAGCCCCTCAGGAGGCCCACTGTCCTCGCCGCCCGCGCCTATGAGACGTGCCCCGCAAGTCTCTGACCGTCCGGGCAGGAACCCATGAGCACCCGGCTTCGGGGGAGGCCCCTGAATGCGGGGCGAGACCGACGAGTTCGCGCTGGGAATTCGGTGACGGCCCAGGGAGTTGTGCGTCCGCGAGGACGCGGGGCGGCAGGAGGGCCTGGGACTGAGCGGCCCGTGTGGGGCCCCCGGGCTGGCAGGTGCCTGCTGAACCAGGTCCCACGGCAGAGCCGGTGGAAGGACGGGGCCTCCCCAGACCTCGTCGGGGGGTGAGCAGGAGCGCGTGTGGGGAGGTCCCTGCTGGAGCCTGGGCTCCTGCGTGCTGAGCGGACACCCGTCCTCCCCCTCTGCCCGGGCTGTTTCCGCCTGGGCGGCGTGAGCGCTGCCGCCCCGGCCCGGCCCTGCCTGGCCCGTGCGACGCGTCTGCCGGCCTCCCGGCCTGCTGGCTGCTCCCCCCGGCACCCCCGCCTCGAGGCTGCCTGCATCCGCGTCCGTGAGGTAGGCTCCTGAGGCCTGTCCCCGCGCGGCCCTGACCGGTCCCCACCCCCAGTGGCCCTGCGGGCTGGCGACCCAACCTCTGTGGCATCAGAGTCTCAGACGCCGAGTCAGCACCGTCGCGCCGCCTCCTGGTCCAGTTTCTGGGGTTGCTTTAGGTCACGTTACGTGTTTGTTTCAGAGCGTTAGGGTCACCGTCCTCCAGGCCCAGCTGTACGACCCCAGGCGCCGAGTGAGTTCACGGGGACCTTCCTTTCCCTCCGACGCTTCCTTCTTCCTAACGCAGACCTTGGGATGTGCGCAGAGCCAGACGCCGAGGGTCAGACACAGCCTGACACGGTGCCTTCCTGTCCGCCTCGGGCCGAGGGGCCGAGCAGACGCCGCCCAGCCTGTTCCTGAGCGAGGCGACCGGGCCTGGCCGTGGGCTCTGCAGCCAGGGGACCGCGTGTGCGCGGAGCTGGCAGAGGCGGGACGAGTCTGTGCTGTTGTGCTCGCCTGAGGCTCCAGGGTCACCAGGTACAGAACCGTCTTCTTTCTTTCCTCCATCGGAGTTGACCTTTTTCTAACCTCCTGTTAGGTTCAGGGAGCAAGTTTCCGAGGCTGGAAAGAAGTGACTTCTCTGTTTAATAAAGACGACGAACAACACCTGCTGGAAAGATGTAAATCCCCCAAGTCCAAAGGGTAAGTGTCCGTGGGTTCCGGGGGGGGGGGGGGGGGGAGGGGGGGGGGACAGAGACGCGCTGTGCTCATTTTGATGCTGTGGCAACAGAAGAAAGTAGGAAGTGAGATGCGCTTTCCCAGACCAGCTCTCGAACTCGGGATCGGAAACCACTCAGCCCTCAAAGCAGCCTCTAGCCATGCGTGAGAGGTTTACTGACTGCAGAAAATCCGGGGGGAGAAAAGTTAAAAATGCAAAGGATTGGTGAACTGTAAAAGATTTTAGAAAATTGAATATATTTAAACTGATATATTGCTGTTTATTATACACAGAATTTTTAGAAGTCTATTTAAACATGAAAAGATAAACTCAGTGAGAGCTGAGTGGGATTGCCAACGGCGTGTTTGACGAGAGGTGAGCCTCAGGGGGCCTGGCCGCAGAGGAGGAGCTGCTGTGGGGGCCAGGGGCACCCAGGCTACCCCACTCCAGCCCCACGGCCGGGACTCCTCCTCCTCACCCTCCCGCCCGCCCCACGGAGGGCTGTGGGCCTGGGTCCCCAGGGTCAGCGTCTGTGGGGTCCCCCAGTCCAGTGCACGGGACTCTTGGGGGGTGCGGCCTGGGCCATGCGTGCACCATGGCGTCCCGGGGATGCCCCTGCAGTCGGGCCAGAGGGACAGCGGCCTGTCCCCGGCCCCCTCGTGTCTGAGTCTCATTTGTGTTCAGCAAATTACCCACTCACTGCTCTGTGTGTATGTGAATAGCTGTTGAAAACGGATTTGATAAATGGAGTATTTGTCCCCATATTTCTTAACTAGGAGCCTGCATTTCCTGTTTTCTACTTTGCTCAAATACTTGAGTATTTCCTTGTGTGAAAACTAGCTCTTTGTGTACGGCCAAGTGTGGTACCTTAAAATACTGCTTTCACGGTTTCCCTAATACGCAGTGACGAATTTTTTTTACTAATTTTAATTAAAATTCTTTATTACAGATTTGTGGTCACTTTCTAAATGACTTAAATTTTAAAAGAGTGTTAGGTGTATACGGCGGACACTAATTGAGGCCCTGAGATCACTGGTCACCAACACTTGGCTGTCTTGTCTCCCACAGAACTAACTTGCGGTTGAGAGAGGAGTTGAAGACAGAGAAGAAGTCTGGATTTTGGGACAATTTGGTTTTAAAACAGAATATTCAGTCTAAGAAACCAGATGAGATTGAAGGTTGGGAGCCTCCAGCGCTTGCTCCTGAAGATGTGACAGCCCACGCGGGTGACGCAGCGAGTGGCCGTCCCCCTCGGCCAGGCTGGGACGAGGACGCCAAGGGCCGTAGCAAGTACAGCAGCCTGGCAAGCTCAGGGAACAGCTCCCGCTGGAGCCTCCGGTCGGCCGGGAGGCTGGTCGGCATCCGACGGCAGAGCAGGGGCCACCTGACCGACAACTGGGAAGAGCTGGAGTGACCATCCGGCCCTGCTGCGGACGGGAGAGGCGCACAGAGCCGAGTGTTCCCAAACCACAACTGACGCGGCCCCTGCGTCTTCTCTCCCCGTGCCGGTCTGAGAGTTTGCGGTCTCACGCTGTGTTCGTTCCCATGTCCGCTGGCCCTTCCCACGTGGACGAGAGCAGAGCACCTTCTCTGCCCGCCCGCGTCCAGACGTTCCTGTCCGTGGCTGACGGAGGACAGCCCCAGCCGGCGGCCGCCTCCTGGGAAACGTCTGCCCCTTCTGGTCGCAGCGCTGCCGGACGCGGTCCTGTGGGCTGTGCCCTGTCCTCCCCTGCGTGCCCTGTCCCCCCCCGTGACCCCCATGTCCTGCATGTGGTGTCCATGTGTGTCCATGACATTCGACTGTAGCAGCGGGGCTGGGCCCTCTTTTCTTCCCAGAAGCCCGTGATCCAGCTGTGAAGCCATTCTTCCAAAGGTTATGTTAAATTGTGTTCAACCTGGCAAATTAAACCTTTTTTCATCTAAATACCAGGAAAGCAAAGGTTACATTGGATGCAGCACAAAATGCCACTCTCCGCAAAGCATCTTCATCACTTGCGCTGGGAGGGGGCGTCTCCCGCGTGCACGGAGGACGGGGACAGTGGTTCTTACTTTAGGGTTCATCTTACTCATCCTGATCTTCGTGTTCTTCTGAAAATGTGTTCTGCGATTGCAGGTTAAATACCGTCAGTGTGGATCAGGTTTAGCAACTTGATTCTCTGATTTGTTCTTGGAAAACACTAATTTGCTGATGGAGTTAAAACTGTAGATAAAATACTGCAAGTGCCTCTTTTCTATAATGTGCAGGTGTTTGGCTTCCAAAGTGAGCCAGTTGCAGTGGCCAGTGGCGGACGCCCAGCACGGCCGGGTCCACAGGTGGTGCCACGGCTGCCCGAGGCAATGGTGGTTTGGAGGAAAAGGTTTAGGGTGTTTCTGATTAAAAACAAAAACCTCCAGTGACACTGTGCACACCTCCCGTGAGAAAACATGGTCCCCCGTTGGCTCCGTGTGCACGTCTGTGCCACGCAGTGAACACACCTGTGGGAACCTGCGCAGGTCCCGTGGCGGGACTCCTGATGGTACAGCATCAGTCTGTTCTCCATCCATCCGTCCATCTGTCCACCCATCTTTTCTTACTAGAAGCTTACTTGATGGAGTTTTGAATGGGGGGCAGGTTTAAGTGGCATGAAAATCAAGATCTGGTTTGTTAGTACCTTGAGATGCTGGGGGTGTGTCTGGTGATGCTGGTAGATGTTGGTGGAACAAGTCCTCAGGGAAAGGGCTCCGTAGGCAGCGGCGGCCCCCACGCGGCTGTGACCTGGGCGCGTGTGTTGGAGCCCGAGCTGCAGGCGCAGGGGAGGAGGCGCTGGGTCTGGGACTCGGCGTGGGCGGAGCGGAGTCGGGACCCCGAGACCCGCTGCAGGTCGCTGCACCCACGTGTGGCGACGCCAAGTGCCTGTAACTCACCTCCGTGCAAATCGGTGACGCAAGGCTGACGACAGTCCTTCATAATACGGTTTCTCAAAATCTGAAGACGAAGCCAGATCGGAATTGGAACGTGCACTGTAAATCACATTTTTCTTATCTACAAAGATTAATGTAAGAATAAACTTTTTCTTCTGTTGTATCTGATTAAATGAAAATAAGTATGTTTGCGGTTTTTAATTTATTTATTGGTGTGCTTTTGGGAGAGAAGTATTTTTTCTGATAGAATTTACCAAAGCAACTTTGTGTTGTTCACGGCTTAACGAGGGAATGTGGTTTTGACTTTGGGGTTCTTGTTTGCATTCTGTGAACACACGACTTCACTGTGTAAAGAGCGAGCGGTCTCTGCTCCTTCTGTTGCTTACTTTGTAAAAGGAAAGTGATGGGCTTCGAAGAAGGCAGAATTCATTCTCAACGCTGAGGTTTTAAAAAAATAAAAGTATCGTTCATTTCCTCTTTCGTTATTAGTCTGCATGGTTATTGGCATTGACTTCGAGGTGACTCCTTACGGTGACTTCAGTCACAAAGCTGATGGCACTTTTCTTGATACCTGAAATCTCATTTAAAAGTGCAAACAGTACACGTAGACTATTTCATAAATAACCAAAGTTTTTGGGATGTATCTTTGGCATACTTGAGCCGCCTACTTCCACCGTCCTGCCGGTAAGGAACCAGGGGGGCGTGCCTGTGCTCTGGGCGGAGTTTAGGGTCAGGAATTAGAGCCACACCCAGCTGAGAAGCCGCGCGAGCATCCCAGCAACAGTACTTTTAATCACCCTTGTCTTCTGAAAAGATCACCGTCTCTTACAAGAAGGTCTGTGAGGAAGAGTGGCCTGTTCCAGAGGAGACAGGTACGTACCTCAAAAACTGGGCACGCACGCGGCCAGCCGAGCTCTGCCTCCGGGCGCAGGTCCTTCAGGGAGCAGGCGTGGGGGGCACGGTGCCCGTCTTGTCCTCGGGGTCCTGCCTCTGGAGATTTCCTTTCTTGTCTCAAGGGAGAGCTAGTCCACGTCCTGTCAGCGAGGGGGCCAGAGGACCCCGCCTGGGGAGTAGGGTTCCCCTGTGTCCAGGGAGCCGCCTCCGCCTGCCCCTCCCAGGTTACTTCTAGCCACTTCCCGACCTTCTGGTTCCGTGCTTACTCTTCAGTGGGTATTTCTTGGCCTGAACAGAAGACCAGCAGGGCTCTCTATTCAGGAAGCTTTGCAGATTAATTCGCGAAGACAGTTTTTTTCACTTTGTGATCCTTTTAAACAAATGTTCAGAATCACCCACTGGGTGAGGAGCTGAACGCCAAGGTGAGCTGGGGGGGGGTGGGGGAGCCGAGGAGGCGTCTGCCTGACCTTTCCTGAGGGATCCGGTGCGTCCCCACGTTCTGGTCCCCTGTGGCTGTGCCGGCAGCCGGCAATCCCACCAGCTGGCCCTGGGCAGGTCCTCGCCCCCAGACCCCCCAGGCCCCACCTGCCAGTCCAGGCGCTGGCTCACCGGCCCCGGGCTGTCCCACAGGATCCGTCCCCGGGCCCGGCCTGGGCCTTCTTGCAGCCCTGCTGGAGTAGCCCAAGTACAAGGGGTTCACGGGCGTGCCCCCCGCCCTGCGCCCCGCGGCCGCTGTGCTGCCACCTTCACAGAAACCAGGGCCGAGGGTGGTTTCTGTGCTGGTCAGACTCCCCGGGGTCGTGGGATCTGTGCTGTGGGGGGGTGGACGGTCCCCTGCGCCCACAGAACGTGCTTCCCAGACCCCCAGCTGAGACCGCAGACACCTGAAGCCACAGGGCACCGGGAGCTGGTAACTGAGGAGCCGGGCACAGTGGGTGGAGTCGTGTGGACGCTGTCCCTCTCAGATACCCCGCGTCCCCACAGAATGCCTGTGACAGACGGAGGGAGGGCAGCGGTCGGGCCTCAGGCCACCAGCGGCCTCTGGTGCCGTGGCAGGAGGGGCCCGATGGCATCGGTGGCTGGAGGCGCTGCCGCAGAGGCCGTGAGCCTGGCGACCACAGGGACTTCAGCGAGGGTCCATGCAGTCAGAGACCCTCCGGCGGGTTTCAGGAGCGCCCACACTGCGTGCTGGCCCTCGCAGTCCCTCGGTGCGTCCCCCACTTGGCCGCCCGGCTCCCTCTCCATGTCGGTCTGCTCGTCGGCCTTGAGAACCACTGGCGCTTCGCTCCCCGCGTCCCCGGCGGCGGCAAGGACCTCTGGCGCGCGTCGGGTCCAGAGCAGGGTCTGCGCTGTGCGCCCTCGGAACGTGTCACGGGATCACAGAGCCCACGGGGCCGCGACAAGCCCGAGGCCCTGGCGGGGGGCCGCAGCGACAAGGCTGCCCCTGAGGTCAGTACGCGGGCCGGCAGGTGCCGCTTCCGCCCACAGGCCTGTGAACCCAAACCCTTCCTGTTCCGAGCGCTTCCACGCTGTCGAGATGAAGCGCTGCTGGTGCCCCTCCACCGACGAGCGGTGGCCCTGTGGCTCCCGGCCGCGCTCCCTGGGGGCCTCCTCGCGGTTGAGGGCTGGCTCCGGTCCGCAGCTCTGCTGGGACATGGCAGACGTGGCGTCCCCAGGGGCCCGTGACGAGTACAGCGCGGCAGCGGGATGGGCGCCCCGCCTCGCGGTGGACGGCGCCCGTGGTCCCTCGTGGCTCTCCCCCTGCTCACCTTTGTGACGGGCAGCGCGGCAGTGACTTCCCCCGCGAACACCGGGGCGCTGCAGCCCCGAGTGCTGTCCCCGGCACCACCGGCCGGATTACTGGTCCTCTCCCGACGCCCACATGCAGAGTTCTCCAACTGGCCGGAAAATGTCTTTTTAGCTCCTTTTAACTTTTTCCTCAGAAGCAGGACACGGGGTGTGAGCTGTTAAATGCGGCAGGTTGGGGGTTGGGTGTCCTCACAGCAGGGAAGGCCAGGCTGAAGGCCCCGGGTCCTGCTGGTGCCCTGGGGACCGGGCTCCGGGCGGCACCACCGTCAGGACGCGCCACGTTTCTGTGCGGCCCGTGGCCTCCTGCAGGGATCGCACAGCCCCCGTGGCTCCCCGGGCTCCGCCAGCCTGCCTCCCGGAACGGTTTGTCAGAGAACCTCCCGTTCGGATCTCGCCGCGAGGCCCTCACAACCTCTGCCTCTCGGTCCGCAGTCTCTCCCGTGTCCAGCAGCAGCTGTGCTGGGCAGCAAGCCTGTCACCTTGGGTGGAAACATTTACATAATTAACACGGTCTTCCAGAATTGCAGGTGAGATGCGGTCATTTGGGTAGCATTTCAGCTTTCCAAATAAATGATTATTATTGATCTCTTTGGGATTACGTCTATTGAATGTCATTTCCTTAGTAAGTCAAAATCAGTGTTGGGGTTTTAGGAAAATATTTATAGGATTTTAAATAGTACAAAGTTTAGATAATTTAACTGTAATTTCAAGAAAGCTGAACGAGTCTGGAAGCAGAGGGGATGATGGGAAATACCAATCACTCATTGGAGTTTTGAGAAGTGAGGTGTGTTTTTCCCTTGGAGACTAGAATTTCCAAAGTCTCCCCCGTGGAGACTTCAGAACTGGTGCAGGAGGTGAGCCGGAGACGCCAAGAATTTCTGTTCTGTAAGAAGTCTTCCAAGCCCCACACGTGGAAGCAGCACATGAGCAAGCTCAACCCGTCCGTCAGGAACACACAACTCCAGGGCATCATATTCTCATACTTCTCTCCCTTTATGTTTGGGAGCCTAGGTGTCTTCAAAAGTAATGTAAAATATTGGGAAAATCTATCTAAATATGAATAATTACTTCAAGTAGAATTATGGGTAGCATTTAAAATTTTCTGTGTATTGGGTTTTTTAAAAAGCTTTTTACAGTGAACATCTATTACTTTTGTAATAAAAAAAAGTAACAGCTATTTTAAAAAATAAAATGGAAAGTGTCAAACATATATAAAAGGAAAGAAAAATACAAGTAATGGGTTGGCAAAACTACAGCCTGTTGGCCAAATTTGGGCCACCACCTGTTTTCTCCGGGTCCAGGAGAATTATTTTCACATTTTTAAATGGTGAAAAAACTTAAAAGAATCCTCTATCATGACACATGGAAAGTACAGGAAATGCACACTTCTGTGTCGGTGAAGTCTGACTGGACGCAGCACACTCCCTCATGCACAGGCTGCTTGCATGACGGTGTTGCCGCTGAGTGAGTGCAGAAGGGGGCACGTGGCCCACAAGCCCAGTATGTTTGCAGAACAAGTTTGCTGAGCCCTGGTGGAAACTCCTGTGTGGGCCATCCTCCTAGCCTCAGTGATGGTCCGATTTTGTTTTATCTAGGTACTCCTGACTGCAAGCAATGATGTTAAAGTCAATCCCAGACATCCTTTAATTTCATCATCTTCATGTTTAAATAAAAAACAGTTGAGAACTCATCGAGAAGATAAAATAATTATAAACATACCTGCAGCAAACAGTGACAGAATTGAAGGAGGAAATAGGCAGCTCCAGGATACCAGTAGAGACCTCAATCCTCCACTCTCAATAAGGGATAAAATCCACCAAATGGTAATTTACTACACACATTAATAGAATGAAAGGGAAAACATGATCATTTCCATTGATGCAGAAAAAGGATGTGATTTAAAAAAACACTCAACTAACTCCGAATAGAAGGAATCTGCCCTGACTTACTAAGGAGCATATAAAAAGCCCACAGCTAACCTTCTACTTGGTGAAAAAAGACTGAAATTTTCCTCTAAGGTCAGGAACAAGACAAGGATGTCCACTCTCACCACTCCTATTACATACACATCCTACTAGAAGTCCTCACCACAGCAATTAGGCAAGAAAAAGAATAGGCATCCTAACTGTAAGAAGTAAAACTATCTGTTTATAAATGATAGGATCTTATTTGTAGAAAACCCTATAGATTGTACCAAAAAAATCCCAAGAAAACCAAAACCACCACCAAAAAGTGGAATAGACAAGCTCAGGAAAGTTGCAGGATACAAAAATCAATATAAAAACAACAGTTGCGTTTCTATACGTGAACAATGGAAAACTACAAAAAATTAAGAAAATCCCACTTATAACAGCAACAAAGAATAAAACAGGAGTAAACTCAGCCACAGAGGCTAAAGTATTGTGCACTGAAAACTATAACGTGGCTTAAAGCAATCAGAGCAGGCACAGATAAACGGAAAGACCAACTGTGCTTGTGGGCTGTATGACTTACTAAGATGACACCACCACCCAAGGTGATCTATAGATTAACTGGACTCATCAAAATCTAGCAGTTTTTGCAGGAATAGAAAAAATCCTAAAATTTACATGGCCTCTCAAGGGATCCCAAATAGCCAAAACAATCCTGAAAAAGAATAAAGTTGCAGGATTCGCATATCCTGATTTCAGAACTCACTATGGAGCTACTGGAATGAAAACAGTTTGGTCCTAGAATAAGAACACACAGACAGACACACAGACCAATGGGACAGGACGGAGAGCTCAGAAACAAACTGCCACATACACAATCATGATTTTCAACAAAGGTGCCAACACCATTCAGTGGGGGAAAGGGCAGTGTTTTCAAGAAACGGTGCTGGGAAAACTGGATGTCCACATGTGAAAGGATGAAGTTGGGCCTTACCTGACACCATACACAAGTGTTAGCTCAGTGGACCAAAGGCCTAAACATAAAAGCTAAATAAAACTATAAAGTTCTGGGCAAAAACAGCAAGTTTCATGACCTTGGATTTGTCAACCATCTCTTAGGAGACGAAAAGGTCAGCTAACACAGAAAAAAGGGAAATGAGCTCCATCAAATTAACACTTGCATGCCTCAAGGACACAACAGTGAAACGGCACCTTCACAATGGGGGAAAATACCTTCCACTCACATACCTGTAAGGTGTTGGTATCTAGAATATACAGAGAACTCATGCAACTCAACAACAAAACACACAACTTGACTAAAAAATGGGCGCAGGACTTGAATAGACATCTCTCCAAATACGACACACAGATGGCCAACAGCCACACAAGAAGGTGCTCCGGACCACTGATCACTAAGGAGATGCAAATCCAAACCAGCAGGAGACACCACCTCACACCCGTTAGGATGGTCACTGTACAGCAACCACCCCAGAAAGCAGGTGTTGGCAAGAACGTGGAGAAACTGGGGCACCTGAGCACTGCTGGTGGGATGGAGAAGGGTGCAGCGTCTGTGGAACACGGTGTAGGAGTTCCTCAAAATATGATCAGCGTGGAGTTAGTATCTGATCCACCAATTCTGCTTCTGGGTATTTATCCAAAGGAAGTGAGTAGAGTCCTGGAGAGATACTTGCACACCCATGTCCACAGCAGTCCACAGGTGGAAGCCACCCAGTGTCTACAGACAAACAAAACAAAATGCGGTCCCATCCATGCAACATAACAGGACTCAGCCCTAAAGAGTTAGGAAATCCTGAGACAGGCCACGGCATGGATGGACCCTGAGGACATGATTTAAGTGCAACAAGCCGGTCACAAAAGGACAAGTACCGTAAGATTCCAGGTATATTCTGCATCCAGGGTAGTCAAATCCACTGAGACAATAGATGGCGGGAGCCGAGTGCAGGGGACTGGAAGTTAGTGTCTAACGGGGTAGATGGGTGCCCAGGGCGGGCAGGTGCTAATGGCCTTCCTGGTGCCCTGTGTAAGCCCTCAGGCATTCCACTGGGCAGTGTCTGATGCACGAGGTAGGGATAAGGGCGGAGGGTGAGGTCAAGCAGGCACCTGCACACAGTTCATGAAGGAAGTAACAGTACGTTTCATAAACACAAGACCTTCTGCCTTTTAAGACTGGTTTTCAGAGGGCAGCACCCCTTACTGCTGGTAATTATGGAACCAAGCTGCAGAGTCCCTGTCACGGCCGTTTATCTTAGGGTGGCCTTACCTCTGAAAGAGAAAGGATTTTCCAAGAAAGGATTCCAAGCTGCTCCTCGGTAACCACGACCCCTAGAGTTCTACCGAATGTTTAAAGCAGATTTAACAACAGTCCTTCACAAACCCTTCCCCTAAAACGGCAGAGGGACCACTTCTAAGGCAAGCTCATCCTAAGTCTGCCAAGACATGTTCATCCTGACACCAAAACAAGACAAAGACAGCACAAGACAGTGCAGGCAGACATCTATGAAAAAGCCTCAGTGTAATACCAGCAAACCAACAACTCTGTACAAAAAGGACAATTTACTACCACAACCAAGTGGGATTTCAGCCCCAAATGCAAGGATGGTTCAACGTACCAAAAGCAACCAATGCGGGGCCCTGGCTGGCTCAGTTGGTGAAGCGTGTGACTCTTGACATCGGGGCTGTGAGTCTAAGCCCCACGCTGGGTGTGCAGATTACTTAGAAATAAAATCTTGAACAAAAGCCAACCGACGCCATCACCACACAAGCAGGATGAAGGATGAAATGACGTGATCTCAACAGATACAGAGAAAACAGGACAAAATCCAATACTCTTATGATTTAAAAAATCCTCAAAAGCGTAGGACTAGAAGGTTAAGCCCCAACCTGGTAAAGGCGTCCACAGAAAGCACACAGCCAACCTCACGCTCAGAGGAAAGACCAAGCCTTCCCTCCATGGACACACGACGGATGTCTGCGTCTGCTGCTGGCTCGGCACCACAGGCTCCAGCTCGTGAGGCATCCACACAACGACCACTAGACTGAGCTCAGCAGGCCACGGGGCACAAAACACAGCAGCATTTTACAGATTCTAAGGACCGCATTTACGGCACACGTTGTGTGCAGTCAGATCATAAATGTCCTAAAGCAGACCCGGCTCCCGGTACAGAGACCTGAACGGCCAACAGTGCCGCGTCGTGAGGTGTTCAGAGGCCACCTCAGTCCTGTGTGTCCACAGACCGGGTGAGAAACGTCTTTTCGTGCCTTGAAAGGGGTGCGGGGAGGCAGCGTCTGGATGGGCTTCCTGGCTGGTCGCGCCTACTGGGGCCCCCCAGGTGCTCGTCCCATCTCCGGCGTAAGCGGACGCCTCGGCCTGGCCCTGTCGGGGACTGGAGGCACGTGAGACATGCTGCGGGGTCTCCAGCTCACGGTGTCCTCGGCTCTCCGTGTCCCGACCGACCTCTGGCAGGCCCCCCGATGGACGTAAGTACCGTCCGGTGTGTGAACTCATGACAGTTCTGCATCTCGCCCCTCCCTGTAGGTGACTGGTGGCTGTCTTGGTGCCTGCGGCCTCGACTCATTCCCGTCTCTTCCCTGACGCCACCGAGAAGGCTGCCACCGTCCCCGGCCTGCCCGGGCCTCCCTGCCCCTGCAGGAGGTGCTGGCAGAGCGGAACGGCCGGGCTCCCCTCTGTGCTACCAACACGTGTTTGGGGGAAAAGAGCGCAAACTTCAGTGTCCTTCTAAGAAGAAACAATACCAAAAAAGACCAACACTGAAAACAGGCAAAGGACACACGTCAAGTAACTTACCGAAAACAAAAACACATGGTCGATAACAACAAGAAATGTGGACCCACCTTGTCCTTCAGGCAGGAAAACGGCGCTGGGGGAAGGGTTCTGTAGCAGCCATCGCTCAGGACGACCCTAACAGCTCACACGGGCGGCCTGGGCACCCTCAGACCCGTGGTGCCATCACTGGGCTCTGCTCCTCGTTTGCCTCAGGGGATTGATGGCCGCACACAAGCTGGGGGACAGCAGGAACCAGCACTGCCCTGCCGGCCAGCAAGACCCACGTTTTCAAACATGCTTCTGAAAACACGGCTGGTTGTCAAACGGAAAGGGGAAACAGACGCCCCGGGCTCCACGCCACGTCCAGAGGGCAGCACGTCGTTGGCCCTCAGCACCAGGTCAGCACAGACAGCGACACTGAAAAGCCAGAATCTTTATTTACAAACACGCAAAACCGCAAGCCATCTTAATATGCTTAGAAGAAGAAAACATTAGAGGAGGACGGAGCAGTGACTTTCGGGGGTTCACACCGCTCTCCCACAGCGCGGGGGTGGGAACCGCTCTTTGTAGCAGGAACAGTGGTCTCGGGGGGCAGGGTGACGGGGGACTTGTATATTTCATAACACCTTTATTTTCAAAATCATCTAAAATAGACATGCATTATTTTAAAAATAAAACAACCTTTTAAAGGATTAAATCAACGACATCAAAACCACAGACACCACTTTTTCAGGAAGATGCAAAATCAGTGAAGTCAGATGAGTCGATAAAGACGATTTATTACTTTGTCTAGGAAAGCACTTCCAGGACAGTGAAGGGGAGGCTGCGCTGGGCGGTCCCACCACCCACACTGTGGCTGTCCACAGACTGACCACGGACACAACGGTACCACACAGCACCCTCGGCGCACTTCGCATTCGACGAGGACTCACTTGGACACAACCGATGCTGTTACGATACATATTAAGAAAAATAAATATTCTGCGCCCGTATTTACAAGGATCAACTGTTCTGTCCCCTGCCCCTAATTACTACAAAATCAGGAAGCTATGGTTTGACAATTAAGCACAGCATTAGCTGTTAGTGTCAGTCTGGCACAGACGTGGTGCTAAAAATCCAGAATCTTACTGAACCATATTTATAAACACGCAAAGGTGCAAACCTTAATGGGCTTAGATGAAGAGGACTTTTAGAGAAAGCAGAAATGATTTTGCTTGGGTTCCCCGACCCCTTTCACAACAAACCAAGGCCCCTGCCATGTCCAGGCGGGGAGGGGGGAGTGTGTTGTCCGTGTTCAGGTCGCTCCCCGGCGACGGCACAGCGCGGTGAACCCCTCCCACCGGGAGGGCGGGCTGCGGGCGGGCGCCCTCAGAACTTGAACAGGTCGATGAAGTGCTGCGGAGACACAGGCATGAAGCAACTGTCGGGGTCGGTGGCGGTGCAGGGATGCCCCGAGTCCTGCGGGAGCAGAGGAGAGGCGTCACCACAGAGCGCCCGGCCCCACCACAGCGCCGTGTGGAGCACGCGGACCCGCGCTCCGAAGACGGACAGCCACGGGGACCTGTCGGCAGAGACAGGTGGCCCAAGCCAGAGGGCCCAGGACCAGGGTTCCCGGCCTCCCTGGCCTGGCCCCACACCTCCATTCCTGCGCTGTCCCTCTGCTCCCCTCCTGGCGCCCCCTGGGAGCTCACACTCGCTGGAGACAGGGATCCTGTCCAACAGGAAGAATGGCTACGGGAACAGGTGCTCTGCCCCTGAGACCGACAAGCTTAAAAGGAGGAGGAGCCTAAAGAGCACAGGCCGAGTTGGCCACGAGGCACCTGCCGTGGGGCCCTGGTGCCTGAACGAAACCTCACGGACACGACTACAGTTTCCCCCTCAGGACAACGTCCCCCCAAGGACATCCCGAGAACGGCTCGAAGGGGCGGTTCTGGCCGGCTGGGAGCATGCATGGACGCGACACGAGGCCTGGTCTAGCACAGAGGTACCTTGAACAACAAAGCAAGGCGGCAGTCCTTTGAGATCGTGGAGAAAGAACCAGGAGGAGTGCAGGGAAGGGAGGGAGAGAAAGGAAAACCAACGTTAGAGAGCAGGCTGCATGGGCATTAGCTTGGACGGCAATGATCTGCAAACGCAGGTGAAACCGTCCAGTAACTCAGGGGGGCAGTGAAAACGTTTGTAAAGCCAGCGCGTCGAGCGTGAGGACCCGACTGTCCTGACACCAGGACCGGCACTGCCCTTGCCTCGGGAGCCTCGGCTGAACACTGGCCAGGCTGCAGCCCGAACCGCTCACGACTCCCCAGAGCACACGCAAAGCGAGGCTGGAGTCTCCAGTTTGTACCGAAAACCTCTAACACATTCTGGAAGGTCATTCGTTCTCCCTCACATCCCCGCATCTGCTTTGCCAAGTGCCCACCATCCACCGTAGACACTTTTACTCCAGCCTGTGCTTTGTCTGTGCCCCATCCACGCAGCCCGCTGCCTTCCCACACGCTCCCCAGCCCCCCGCGTGCCGGCCGGCCCTGCGTCCTGTAGGCATAGCGTGCGAGCAGGCCGGGAGCCTGCTGCTCATCGCAGAGCCGCCTGTGATCTCTCCTGGGTCCGCCCGGGGCCCCGGGCCCGCTGCAGACACTGGTTCTGCATGTACTTTGGTGGCAGATGCTCCATGACAAAGGTCCTGGCCTTACCTGGCTCCCCAGCCTGCCCACACCGGGCTTGCACTGGTGTTTCGCACAGAGATTCGGTTGCTGCCTGTGTAACCACTGAGGGAGGGTGCCTTCCCAGAGGCCTCCTGAGGCCCTGAGACCAGACCCCACCCAGGGACCTACTCCTCCAACGGCACCACGAGGGCACCGTTGTGGGTTTGCGTCGGCCCCACGGAGCCCCAGAGGCAGGGACGCAGGGAGCGGTGAGCCCGGTCCCAGCGGGTGAGACCCCCGCACTCCTCTGCTGTGTCCACGAGCCCCTGTTGGGTGGTGTGCACACAGGCCTCCCCTCGCGCCCCGGGGCTGGTGATATGGGCCCGCCCATGCCCGCCTGCGGCCCCGCTCCCCCGACACACCTGCCACTCCCTCACCCATCCGACCCAGGCGAGAACACGCCTGCTCACGGACGCTCTGCGTACCGCCGTTCCACTGCGGGACTGGAGCCCTACTGAAACAGACGGCAGGCACCTAGAAAGAAAACCCCACGTGACGCTGCCGACCTTCCAGGCCCTAAGTAAACCTCCATTCAAGTAACGCGGGAAGCACCCTCCACACCGGGGCACTCACGGCTCGCCGCGGGCCATCTGAAAAGCACGAGTGACGCTACCGCCAATGTACTCGGAGAAGAGAAAAACCTCAAGGGCTTGTCTCCTTTCCAGCAACGCAGAGTTTGCCATGTGAGCCGCCTGACAAGTTACAGATAAACGCACAGCAAAAAGCAGAGCAGGGACGGTGCTGACCAGGCAGGAGCCGACGGCCATCCCCCCAAGAGCGCGGGGGGCCACACCCACGCGGGCACACACACAGATCACGCTTGCCGTCGAGCAAGCAGGGACATTGCAGGACAACTATTCGCGGTCAAGGAGGCCGTGGGAACACATCCCAGGATGAAGGAGAACGGACTGTGACATGAACTACCCTCCGACCGCGGATAGACCGAGCCCCTGTCTGCGTGGCGGGAAGTCACGGGGTGAAGGGCTGCCCGCACCCCAGGGTACTCGGATTCCAAGTGTGAGTCGGGAGACGCCGGTGCAGCTTTGTCAAATACGAAAACCACGTGTCGCTCTGAGAGGCCAGGACCTCCCTGCTGCAGGGGCTTGGTGTGGGGGGAGCTGCAAGGAGGCGCCCACACGGGGTCCCGGGGGCACAGGGCAGGAAGCCAAGCGTGGGGCAGCCGCTCAGGGGTGTTCTTACTTTACAAAGGACGGGGACGCTCTGGCCCCTTCCTGTCAGGCTGGCAGGAACGCAGCACCGCCCAGGACCAAGTGCCAGGGGCCCCGGTGCCCCGGAGACCCACGTCCCCGAAGCAGAAACAGACGCCTCACTGCCCGACGTCTCCGACTCAAACCGCAAGCTGTGTGGTTTGCTCCCGTGAGTCTACTCCCCCGCCCCGACACCCGGCGAGATCAGTGTCACGTTCTGGCCGCCGAGCACGCGGGTTCTGGCGTCCCCACACCCTCACGCCCAGAACAGAGGCAGGCTGTGCGTGAGCCCACCGAAGGCCCGAGGCGGTTACCTTCCAGAAGAGGATGCTGCAGTGTCGGCAGAAGTGCAGGGTGTCCCCATACTGCTCCCGGGGCGGGTAGTGCTTCTGGAGCGCGAAGTACATCAGCTTCCACTCCACGTGGCCCTTCTCCGACAGGATCAGATGTCTGCAGAACTGGCACACAGACGCCGCTGAGCACCTGCCCGTGGCTTCACAGCACACCGGGGCCCCGTGGCGTTTCAGGGCCGCGGAGTGCACAAGCTCCAACTCCCGGGGACTGAGTCGGCGAGGGATGACCACGTGCCCCACGGCGTGTGGACGGCGGGACAGCACGTGGCAAGCGTGAGCCCCCCGGTCTGAAGGACGCCCACGACCTGCACCGAGTAAGATCACGTCACCCACGTGAGGTGTCTAAGGACCTGCACCTGAAGCACATGAGGAGCACTTGCATCTCTGTACGAAAGACCGCCTGATCGAAAACGGGGCCAAGGACCCGGTGCGGAGGTGGCCGGGGCGCCACACCCCCGTCACCAAGGACGCGGACCAAGCGCCACCGCACGCCCGCTAGCTCGGCCACGATGGAAAAAAAAAACCAGTAACGGGGGCGCCCGGGTGGCTCAGTCGTTAAGCGTCTGCCTTCGGCTCAGGTCATGGTCCCAGGGTCCTGGGGTCGAGCCCCGCGTCGGGCTCCCTGCTCGGCGGGAAGCCTGCTTCTCCCTCTGCCTCTCCCACCCCCCTGCTTGTGTGCTCGTGTGCACACGCTCTCTGATGAATAAACAGAATCTTTAAAAAAAACCACCACCCGGTAACCAGGAGCACTGGTGAGGGTGTGGGGATGCCAGAACCCGCGTGCTCGGCGGCCAGCCATGTACGATGGTGCCGCCGCTGGGGACAACGGCGCGGCAGCTCCTCCAAATTTGACAGCTGCACGGACCCAGGATTTCCACCCCTAGGTGCACACCCACGTCCACACAAAAACGTGGACGGCAGTGTTCACAGCTGGAGAACTCGTCAAAGCCACAAGGTGGAAACGACCCTGATGTCCACCAGCCGTGGAGCAGAAGCGGGGTCCGTCCGCAGACGGCGTGCTGACCAGCCCCGGAGCGCGGTGGGGCGCTGCAGGCTGCGGCCGGGGTGATGAGCAGGCGGCCCGCAGCGTGGTCCCACTGGGAGGGGAGGTTTTCCAGAGCAGGGAATGGTGCAGGGACAGGGGCCGGTGAGGGGCCGCGTCGGGCTGGTGCTCGCTCCCGAGGAGACGCTGCAGCATGTGAAGCAGCAGGGCGGACAGGATTCAGCCTTGGGAAACAGGGGCTGCCTCCTCCACGAAGTCGCTTCTCTGTCTGCTGCCCTCTGGACCCCTCATACCAGCCTCGCTGTCCCCAGGGCGTGCGCTTCTGAGACCCACCGCACCGGACCAGCCCCAGTGCGCTGGCCTCTCCTTCATCCACGCCTGCGCTCCCAGCCACTACCCTCCTCCCCGCCACTGACGCGGCTTATCCCCCCTGCAGCGGGCCCCTCCAACAAACCCCCTGCTCCCAGCGCTTCCGCCGCCCTTCTAAGTCCGCCGGGAAAGCCCCAGGACGTGGCGTGGCCGCTGCAGCCTCGTGCACAAGACTCTGAAGGCCGGAGGCGCCCGCTGTTTTCCCAAGGACACCGCACCCCCAGGCCCATCCTCTCAGACTGACAGCCTCCCCTGGGCCACGCATGCCCGATCCCGTCCTCCTGCTCTTCTGTCCGGGCCGTGGGCAACCCCGCCTCGGACGTGCTGCATCTGGGCATCTGGCCCCCCCGCACCCCGCCCCATGCCACCCTGTGCGTAGCAGGTGCCCCACACGTGTGTGCGGCTCTCACGGAGGCCCACGTGACGAGTGAGCACACCGACACCCAGCAGCTCACACGCGAGGGCGCTTCGAGCCAGTTCCCACCCTGGGTCTGCAGGCGCGGGGTGCGGGGAGGGGAGGCCGGGAGAGCCAGGTGCAGACGCTGGGGCAGGCGAGGGACGCACGCCAGCCTCCCTCCAGGTGACGCGTCCCGTGCGCCAGGGCCCGAGGCCGCCACACTCACCTGCTTCTCGGCAAAGTGGTACTGACAGAGTTTCTTCCACAGATGCCTGTCCTCGCTGAGCATGGACAGTGTCGGGGTCACCTGGCCTAGCGTGACGATGTCCCAGCCATCGGAGAGTCTGTACAGGATGTTGTTGAGCATGTGCAAAGGGAGGTCACTGAGCGTGAGGCCGTCGTTCACCTGCGGGAACGGAAACGGACAGGGTTTCACTGCGTGTGATGCCCAGGCGTGCCAGGCTCCAAGGAGACCTAGCGGCCCACTGAGAGCGGGTGCTTCCAAATGCGACACAGCCAAAGAGACACGACCAAGGCGTCGCCGTCCCTCACACTCGGCCACGTGAGCCCTGAGCCCCCATGTCAAGAGACGGCTGGCCGCACGGGGACCCCGGAGGAGAGGCGGGAGCAGAACAGAGGCCGGTCTGTGCCCTCGGCTCCTCCAGGCTCTGTCCATGTGCAGGATTCACTCGTCAGACACGACACAGAGACCACGTGGAGAGACGGCAGGGTCCGAGGACAGAGGAAACAAAGCCACCGACCTGCCACCAAGGCCCCGTCCAGCTGTCAGCATCTGGTATCAAAGGTAGAAGCCACACCCTCCCTCCCACAAGCCTGTGGGTGTGTCCCCAAGAAAGGGCGCGACATGGTGGGCAGAACCCGTGCGTTGTCCTATCGGGAGGGAGGGGAGGACGCAGATGGACAGAAAAGGGGAGCGCGAGGGGACAGAACGGGGGGCCGGCAGAGGGGCGGCAGAGGGGCGGGGGGCAGACGACAGTGTCGCAGCCCCGGGCTGGGCACGCACCCACGCCACCTCGCACAGAACGAGCCTGCACACCTGGCCGCAGCCTCGTGCTTCTGACGGGGCTCATGTCCTTGTCCCCAGTGGTCAGCCCTGATGACGGCTGGCTTCTTTCTGGCTTCTGCTCTCTTTGGTGACCCCAGCGCCCCCGCACAGAGCGCACATCCAGAGACATGGCCAGAGCGGGGCTGCAGGGAGGCGCTCAGAGGCCGGCTGTGCCGCTTTCCGAGTCCTTGCTGCTGTGGCGTGGCCATCCTGTTCGAGAAATGCGCTCCCTGTGCTGTGTGTGCGGGGACCCGGGAGGAGGCGTCCTCTGCCGCCCGGTGGGGTGACGGCTCACGGCTCGTCTCGGAGGATGCCTTGGCGGCAACCCCTGGCCGTGGGGTCCTCGCACCGGCTGCCCGTCTGGGGCACAGCCGGGTGCCCACGATGTCACCATGCAGCGTGGTCACGCGTGTGTCTTTGGGTCCCGCCATCCCACGGCCACGTGCGCCTGCTCCCCGACGGGCTGCACGGCGTGAGCGGGTGACAAGGGGCTCACACGGAGCAGGTGTGACCACAGGGTCTCGTGGGCTGGCCCACGGCAGAGCACACACAGATCACACACGCCAGGTCTTCACGCTGTTACAGGAACGACGGAGACGCGTTCTGAACGGCTGCTTGGTGCCTCCTCCTTTGAAGAGGAGCTTGCGCGTCAGGAGGAGCTCATGGACGCCCCGCTGCGAACATCCCGAGCTTGTCAGAGTGTGAGGTGCACGAGGCGCGAGAACCCGGCACCGCGACATGGTCTCCAGGCCCGAAGTGACCGCCAACAAGACACGTGGCCGCCACACCAGCAGCTTCCGTCGAGACGGCTGTGACCAGTCCGACGTGAAGGGGCACGAGCGGCCCGCTGGACAGTCCACTGGGGGTGCGGGGCCTTCAGCTCAGCCCCCAGTGCCTGGCTCAGCCATTTCCCGCATGAACCCCTTAACCGCATCGCTGTGCGCGCAGGAACACGGCTCTGGGAGGCCTCGCTAGCGCAACAGCCACAGTGCTCCCCGCTCCCGTGGAAGCCGATCTGTCCTCACTCGGGTCCCTCACGCTGCTGTAGCTCCCGGGGGACCGAGGACAGAGAACCTGGCGCGTGAGGGGCCGTCGAGGGCTGTCCCGCCTCCCGCCCGTCACTGCCTCAGGGAGCTCTTGCCACCTTCCAGCACACAGCGGCAGCAAGGGGTCTGTCCCCACGGGCTGGACCCCGGGCTCAGGCCCCAGGACTCTCGCACCAAGGCCCCTCCCGTGCACGAGCTCGCCTGACCCCAGGACACGCACCGTCCCGGCTGTGTCCTGCCCGGGCTGCTCGGCTCCCAGCACACAGTGACCCCCCGAATCCAGGCTCCCTCCCATCTGGCCACACACTTCTCTTCCCGAAAAGGCCTTCGGCCCCTGGTTTTGCAGCGGCCGCCGGAGCTCACGGGGCCACATCTGTGCGTGTGAGAAGTCAGCGTGACCGCAGGAGACACCATCACCCCCGGCTGGGGCCGCAGGGCACAAGGCCACAGGAGAGCCAGCTCCGAGCGTGCGGCCGGGCCCCGTCAGGACGGCGTGCCCACCACTGCCCTCCGTCTGTGCTGCCCCCAAGCTGGTGTCAACAACAGAAAGACCCTAAAGGAGGCCAGTGGCTTTTTGGTCGTGCCAGCCGGCCGAGGCGAGGAGGAGAGACCCCGCCTCTGGTCTTTCCCCTCCCGCCCCCGTCTGTGCTGAACACACACTTCTCTCTAAATGGCGCACTTCCCAGCCTCAAGCTCCCTTGCTGACCACAGAGCCCCGCTGGCCGCCTGCCCCCAGCTCACTCACTGCGGTGGCACCACCATGCGGGCCGGCCACGTGAGGGACCAGTGGGACCTGGGGCGTGGCCGTTCGTGTGAGGCTTCCACACTGTGCGCGTGTTCACCTCACAGACGGACCTCCCGACCACAGCCCTCAGCCGTGGAGGACACGTGTGACGGCTCGTCTGGACCCGCCTCACCGGCGCTGAACGCAGGACTCCCCCTTGTAACTTCAAGCCGTACTTAGGGAACCTCGACTCCTCTGTAAACCTCGTGTTTACACGGCAAAGGGCTCAAAGCTGAGGCTTCCCATGGTCACTCCCGACAAGAGCCGCTCTCACATGGGGCCCCGGACGCAGGGGTGAGCACGCAGCGTCACCACGCCGGGAGGGCAGTTTGGAGAAAACGGGTCGCCTCTCGGGCCCTGAGAGACACGTTCCATTTATTCTTTCTCTTACAGAGCCCCAGGGAGGCACAAAATACCCCAAGACGCGGACCTGAGCCGACAGTGTTAACACTCCTGCGGGTGAAACTAGTTCCTGGGATAAACAAACCCGAGCAGAACCAGCGGCGTGACCTGCACCATCTTCTCCCCTGGTCGCCCCCGTTCACTCTGCCCGAGAACCACGCACGACCCCGGAGGACAGCAGGGAAGGGGCAGCAGGGACGCCGTGTCGCGCGGAGTCACTGGCAGAACAAGGCAGCCGTGACTCGGGGGTGGGTGTCTTAGCCCCCGACGTCTCATTTTCCCCCAAAGGCTCGTCACCCGTCCCCTTCTCCACGACGACCATCCCCACTGTCTGCCCAAAAGCAATCTACGCCACCACAGGGCCTTCTGGCCCAAATGCACCTGAAAACAAACGTTCCAACAAGCGGTCAGGGTCTTTCACGCGCCCCTGCGGGGGCTGAGGACTCTCGCATGTGACCCAGAGCGCGTCCCGCACCTTAGTGACCTGCAGGTTCTGCAGCTGCTGCTGCCAGTGGAGGATGGTCTCCAAACGGCAGATCCAGATGTTGATGTTTCCCACCAGCACGGACTTCCCGACGCCCCGGATGAGGATGCACAGGGTGGAGCTCAGGTCCTGCAGGAGGTCCTTGATGAGGCGGGGGTTCTGGTGGTCGTCGAGGACTGGAACGCACAAGAACACAGACTGTGGGAAGGCGAGAGAGACCCAGCGCCACGCGTGGACACACCACGGAAGGGGAAGGGGGTCCCGA
The DNA here is from genome assembly GCF_011800145.1 of Mirounga leonina. Taxonomy (NCBI): domain Eukaryota; kingdom Metazoa; phylum Chordata; class Mammalia; order Carnivora; family Phocidae; genus Mirounga; species Mirounga leonina. The sequence goes on from NW_023270320.1 coordinate 41,218,016, forward strand.
CCCGCGCCCAACATGTGCGAACCCAGGGGGCGTGGTGTCGACGGGACGGACCCCGCATGACTCCGCTCAGAGCGGAGGGGTCAGAGTTTGATGGGACGGGGGTCAGTGTGGGACCACAGGACGTTCTGGTGGCAGGTGGAGAATGTGCTTCATGCAACCAAACTGTGTGCTTAAAAATGATTAAAATGGAAAACTCAGGGTATGTGTATTTCACCACAATAAAAATAATGAGCTAATTTCACTGCGACCCCAAACTGGCATCATTTCTGAGACACAAGTGTGATGAAATTTAAAAGAACATCAAATATTGCCTGATACTGTGATTCTAGTTGCATCGACAATTTTGGCTTTAAAACTGGCAGTGTCTGTTTTCCCTTACACTCATCCCAAGGAGCTTACACACGTGATCATCAATTCCCACACACGCATAAACTCATGGCGTGAGCGTTAAAGTTCCTTTTACTATCGGCGAGTGATCGACCAAGACAGACCGAAGATAAAGCCTCAGGCTCATGTGAGGCCACGCTGGTTACGGAGGCGCACGGCTGAGGCGACAGGTGAAACTTCCCTGAGACCCGGGGGTTCTTCATCCTCCTGTAGGAACGCCCGTCCGATACGACGGCGTTACGTGGACGGAGGAATGAAGAGAAGCCCCATCTCCTCACACTGCGCTGGTTATCAGACACGTCGGTCACCAACTTACCCTTCCGGACAATTTTGTCCAAAATGTTGAAGTAATTCTTCTGCGCCACGCCGCTCAGCGACGTTAACTGGGATTTCGCAATTAGCTGCAGGAGCTGAAGGAGGAAAGGATGCACGTTACTTAGTTTGCAGGCAGAAGCCACAGGGCCCTGCCGCCATGCTGCCTTGTCCTCTTCAGAGACCCCACGCCTGTCACTGTCTATGGCGTTCGGTAGTCTCTGAGGGTGGGACATGGTTTCAAAGGGCAGATCCCAGGAGACTTTTACCTCAGGCAGGTTCTCCCGAAGGCTGTCTTTAAACGTTTAAAGACGACGTTCCTGGGACCCACCTTTCCCTTCGCGCTCCGACCACAGGGCTGTCTCCGTGGCCTCTGCAGCTGAGGGGACCTTTGGTGTCCCCTTCACACTCACCCTGTGTCCTCCTTCCTCATCTGCCCACCCATGCCCCTGCATCCCCGTGTCTGCTCCTCTCAGGCCCCTCATCCACCCCACCAGCGCCTCCCGTGCCCATACAGACCATGTCCAACTCCCCACACCCCCCACGGGGATCTGCCTCCATGGCCACATGGAGGAGACAGGACAGGACGCCGAGGGGCCGGGTGGCGGCGTCACGGCTCCCTGATGCGCCTCTGCTCAAGCTGCGTCCTGCACTGGTTCTGCGGGGACCCCAGTACTGCTACCCTCCACACAGGGAACCCAGAGCCGGGCCCCCCTGGCCAAGTGGGAACACACCTGCTCACTTCTCCCCGGGCTGTTCCCGCCCGGTTGACACCGCTGTGAGTAATTACGCCTGCCTCCTGGTTCCGTGAACACGGATGCCCTACCTGCCCTCCCGCTCACCTTGCTGGTTTCCAGAGGGAGAAAAGGAACACACGCAGACTGCGGGTGGTACAAATAGGACGATCACGCAACCATCTTCGGGGGAGAAAGCATCTAGTAACGCTTCTGCAAGCGTCCCCTCCTGCAGTGGTCACAGACACACGCCGCAGGGCACCGCCCACAGCCCCGGGCACATCAAACCGGACCAGCCTGAGACAGGCCCAGTCCTTCCCCCCGGCTCCAGATCTTATCACCCACAGGTCGCCCCCACCTGCCGGCTTCAGAGAGCCTTCAGTGACGTAAAATTTCATAATGTGATTTTTAAAAGTCTTCTCAATCTCACACATTTAACAAAAAAGGAATGTAACGGAAACTCTGTAATACAGAGCGTTCTAACCAACCGTCCTGAGCCTGAGGAGAACTGTGACCCCGACCCTGGACCCCCGCAGTCTGGGCTGGTGTCCTGGGTTGGCTTCGGGGCCTGAGACACCCCCCTCCCCCGCCGTCCCTCTGCTCAGAGGCCAACGAGCGTCCCGACACAGACTGTGTTTGAAACAAGCCTCCCGTTTGGGGATCAGCTTGAGCGCACGGTTTGTGAGTCGGGATTCCCACTTCTTGCTTTGTCCCTTTTCTCCCCTTTCCCCAGGACTCTTGTCTTATTCACAGACTTCTAGAAGCGGCAGAAGGACCGCTATTTCCTTCAAATTATATTGTGACGCAAATTACAATTTTACTCTTGTTACTGGACCCCTCGGTGGCCCTGTCATCATGCAGGGTGTCTTGTTGACAGTATCGGTGTGGGGACAGAGCCGGGCTGGGTCCCTGCAGACCCGTGAGACGGACCTTTCAGGTTTCTGGAGGACGTGCTTCTGCCCTCTAAAGAACAAAAGCCCACCTTCCCAGTGTTCCCACGCCGACACGTACCCGTCTACCATGATCATCAATTTATGCTGCATCACTAAAAATGTCAGACCTAAACATCGAATTTAATTTTGCTGAGGTCAAAGTATCAAGTTAGTTGGAGAGCACTTTCTTCGACTGAAAACCGGTGTCTCTCACAATACCGAACGTGAAATACGAGTATCTCAAAATTACATACAGTTTTAATATACAATTTTAAACAAAAGACACAAATCATAAAACTATCTTCCAAAGGTGATAGAACGATAAACAGAAAAGCCGGGAAAGGGTCAACCTCTGAGGAAGAAAATCAGGCCACGAAGACACCCACGGACGGCACGTCGGCCGACACATTGTTAGGAATGTCCTACTTGTCCAGTCACATGCTAGACACACACACGCTCATGATACTATCATATTGTAGTAAATATATTCTTTACTAAAGTAAAACAATGAACAAGAAAAACAGGCATCTGCATGAGGCCCCACACTGTCATTTCTTGGTCCCTCCCCTTTAATGAATCTTGTTCTTAGGAGAATTGACATATTTTGCTAGTAGCTTTAATCCAACATGTTTATGGGGAGATGATTTACCAAACACCTGGTGTGGTAGCCTACAGCTGATTCCTGAATCGACAGTAAGGAAGATTTAAGAAGAATATATCTTTTTTGTGCTAAGGAACACAGAAGACATCTTTTTGTGAAGAATCTTAAGTTCTATAACAAAGAATGAACTTTCTCCATTTCTAAATATCCAGTTTTCTTGAAAAGAGGAGGAACTGTAGATTCAGTAAAACAACCAGTAAAAATTTAGAGTATCCTACAAGCCAGTTTGTACCTTCAGCAGAATTTGTGGTGAATATTTAACAGCATAGGAAGTAAGTGGCCTAAGTCACCAAACAATTCACATCCACAGCGGCTCGTTCGACCCGTTTGCCCACTTTGGGAAGAACACGCACCCCCTGATCTGCAGGCGCTGGTCGTGGTGCTTGGCGGGGAGTGGGGTTCCTACATGGCGATCACTCCCCTGCGACCAGCAAAAGTGTGGCTCAACAGGATCGGGAACCTTAGAGTTCTTTTCAACAGTTCGAAAGGCCACCATTTCAAGATGTCACGGACACATTTAGGAAAGTCACTTGTTTTCCCTGAGAGGGAAAGTTCTTAAAACTAAGAACGGCAAGGTCTCCATCGTCGGGGCGGTAGTGTGTGTGTCCCCTGGCCCCTCCTATGCCCTAAGGCACGCCTCCCCACCCTGACATCTCGGGGCATAAATGGGCCTGTCCACGGCTGTGGCCCCTTTGTCTCAGTCACCCTGAAGAGATCATCCCAACACAGCCAACATGGAGCAGGGTACCATTTAACCAACGCACTCCCCACGGCAGCCTTCAGAGGTTCAGAAATGTGCCCGGGGGCCCCGGTAAATAAATGAGACTGAACCCAGACAGACAGCAAGGCTCCCTGCCCACCACCCGCCTCGGCCCCTCCCTGTGCACCGTGGCATCAACTGGGGATACCACACAGTCCTCGGCCAAGGTTAGGAGAGAGCTCAGAAATGTTCACATCAAGAGATATTCTAGGGGCACCTGGGTGGCTCAGTCGGTTAAGCAACTGCCTTCGGCTCAGGTCATGATCCTGGAGTCCCGGGATCGAGTCCCGCATCGGGCTCCCTGCTTGGCGGGGAGTCTGCTTCTCCCTCTGACCCTCCTCCCTCTCATGCTCTCTGTCTCTCATTCTCTCTCTCTCAAATAAATAAAATCTTTAAAAAAAAAAAAAAAAAAAAGAGATATTCTAGCCACAGAGGTCTTTCTCCTTGTCTTCATGACCCCACTATTTAAAGGATCTGTGAGACACTCCGGAAACAGGGAGGAGGTCATCCTCCAAAGCAAGTAACACTGGAACACAGACGTCCAGGACAAGAGGGGGCCGAGGCCGCGAGGGTCTAGGGAAGCAGCTGCCTGAAGACAGAGGGGCCAGCTCCAGGTACCAGGAGCCCACTGCGGCCCCTGCGGTCCCTGCGGTGGGGGAGGCGGGCCTTCCTTCTGGAAGCTGACGAGACAGACACGAAAAGCTGATTGGTAACGGAGGGAAACAGAAACAGATGATCCCCTGAAAAAACCTTCCTCCAAGAGCAGGAAACATTCTCTTAACTTCAAAACTAACTCAGGACACAGGCCCACCGAGGAAGAGCCCGGGGGGCGCCCCCCGGCAGTGGCACGCTCTGTTCCCCGACCGTCCACACCCGTCAGCAAGGGTCCCAACGCCAGCCCCAGTGGCATCAGGGTCGTCCACCCCTCCCCCAAAGTGAAGGTTTTCACAGGTTCCGCTACTTGTCCTCCAGCGCTGGGTCAGTCTGGAGCCGTGGCTGTGAAGCTGCCGTCACCCTGGACCCGGACGCTGGCTGCACCTTCCACGTGACACCTCAGGAGAGCATCCAAGCTTTCCGCAGCTGGAACCGTCCTCCCTCAAAACACTGTGAACAGTCGTGCTTGGGCCCTCAGGGAAGAGGAGCATGCACAAAACATGGCTGTTCTTCCCGCGGGTCAAACACCCTGCAGTCCCGTCAGCCTCCGCTGGAGCTTCCCACGGCTGTTGGGGCCACGCGCCAGGCACTGGGTGCTGGGAACACGGGAGACCCGTTGTCTCAGCTCCAGAAGCTCGGAGCCAAGCCCTGCGGCTGCCCGGGATCCAAAGAACCCTCCTCAGCCCGCCTCACCCCGGCTTCTGGGGGCAGCCGGGGGAGGCCCTTCCCCGCCTCACCTCGGGCTCCTGGGGGCTCCTGGGGAGGCCCCTTCCCACCTCACCCAAGCTTCTCGTTTTAAGGCTCCATGTGGACATAGACTTTTAGGGTTTGGTATTCAACCCCACAGATCCACTACTTAGAATTATTTCCAAGGAAAGCATGATAATTCTGATGATTCGAATGCAGCAGTTACATGGAAGGTCAGAACAAAGTACCCACCAGTAAAGGACATAAACAAAACTCCACAACTCTGAACTTTTCATGTGAACACCGTGGGCAAGACGTGGGCCTTTTGGGGCATCCTGGGGGTCCGGCCCTCCCGCCCATTCACACTGCATCTTTCCTTGGGGGGCGGGGGGGGGGCGGGGCAGAGCTGCGCAATCCTGACCTGCTGTATCCTCCTGGTCGAGTTACTCAACCACCCCTTACAGAAATCTGGTTTCCACCATTTAACTTTCTTTTGAGCCAGGAAGCTGCTGAAATACTCTTTCAGAATACCGTATGCACTTTTGGAAAATCCCACCTCTCCAGTGAAACGCTGCTACCGGGGGACTCTCGGTCCTGTGAGACACCGTCTCGTCTGAACTGGAATCTCCCACGACCCACCTCTCAATGACTAGCCTCATGGCTTTGTTTGTTAGCCGTGTAGAAACATGTATAAACATTAACATTTGCTCATCCCCTAGTGTGACTAAGGGATTAACAAACTGCTCTCACAGGAACCCAGGATGAGTCGGGGCCTAAAGAGACTACGGACAGGAGGTCTGCAAACAGTCCCATCCCCGGGCACGCCTGTTCCCCAAGCAGGTAACGAACCCTGGGGAATGCTGACTGTTTGTTAGCAATATTGCTAAGTATTTCTGTAATTAAATCATGGAGGGCACACTCAAGTTTCATAAAACTAAAAAGGACACAGTACGCAACCCCGTCCTCGACCTCATGAAAGTGCCCCACGGAATTTCGACAGGTGAGCGAGGGAACAGCTTCCTAAGCCAGGTGACACAGCCTCATTATGCTGGGAATTACGGGCTAACGCAAGCTGGAAGAATATGCTAAATATTGAATTTACCATCACAAGGGAAAACGGATGTTCCTGTGAGGGGTTTTAAGTAAAGTTTAAGTCAACCAAACTGTCCATACGTACGACATGTTCCGAACCACCTCTGACACCCCCAGAGGTGAACAGCGGGCGTCTGGGAAAACGCAGGACAGGCAAGGACTGCACGTGTCTGGAAAGGACTCCAAGCCGTGTTCTCGGTATCACAGATCAATATATGGCACGGTCCTCCCTGGGACTTAAAATTCTGTGCGTCCCCACAGAAGTATAAATAGGCATGCACACTTGTGTACAGAAGAGAACATTTCCTGAAGAATACCTGAGAAATGAACAGTGGCCACCCATGGGGTAGGTGGGGCCATGGGGGGGGCATGCCCACCTGTGGGGGAGGAGGGGGAGGAGCGGGCGGCTCACAGCATCCCACGGCGGTGTGCAGCTCCCTCATGAGCACGTACTATCTTCTAACTACGAAGCGATTCCGATAAAAACTATCTGATTAGCGAGTCAGCACGTGGAAGCAGAAGAGAGTGAGGGACGGGCCAGCGACAGCAGTGAGGCCTCAGCCGTCCGCAGGAGAGAACCGTGGGCCTCAGGCACATGCCCCCTGCAGCCCAAGTGAAGGCGTAAACCCTTGGTGCTTCTGAGGGGACTCCCCCAAGAAGTCCCTACTTAGGAACGCAGCACAGCTAACATGTTTGCAGAGTTCGACGGCTGCCGCTTTCACAAACATCCTGGAAAAGGCACACAGCCCTTCAACCCATGGCCGCCCCTGCCGCCAGCGCACCGCCCTGCCGTCCACGGCGTCGTTCTGGCCCCCAGAGGCACCATCCGTCCCGGGGTGGGGGCACGGTCCGTTCTCCCAGTGCCACGGGAGGGCCTGGGACCCCACAGGAAACAGGAGGTGGAAGGTGGTTACGCCCACAGGAGAGACACCACCTGAGCTCCCAGCAAGGACGGACTAGCTCTGTGTTAGCTGGCCCTGGGTCTGTACGGCCGCCGACCTGGGCTGCCAGGGCTCTGGCAGCACGCCCTCACTCCACCGTGATGGAGGTGGCCTTCGCATGGGTACTGGGGCTCTGCAGTGAGCAAAGCAGGCTGAGTCCCTATGCTCCAGGCGACCACCCACACGGGAGGAGGCCATGCCCGGGCAACGCGGGCCTGCAATGGCCTGTGCCGTCCCCCTCGATGTGGCTTCACTCACAGACAGGACCAGTGTTTATGGCAGAGTGTGGCTGCATCTGGTGCAGAAGATTCTCTGAAATTGCCGGCTTGCTGTTTCCAAGTGTCTGGTTAATCTTCTTAAGTAAGCTCTTCAAAATTCCATCAAATCTGTCTTTATTTTACTGAAAGTAAGCTCATAAAACTGACCAAAAATGCATTTAACTTACTTATGCGTGACTTATAAATGGATAAATGAAATGTAAGCTGAATTATGGATCAGATATTAAGAGCTGCTCACAGGGGCACCTGGGTGGCTCAGTGGATGGGCATCTGTCTTCAGCTTGGGTTGTGATCCCAGCATCCTGGGATCAAGCCCTGTGTCAGGCTCCCTGTTCAGTGGGGAGTCTGCTTTTCCCTCTCCCGCTCCCACTCCTGTCAAATGAATGGGTAAAATCTTAAAATAAATAAATAAATAAAAGAACTGTTCACTCACCAAGGGTCAAATCTAAGCTGTAACTTGACTTGTCTTTTTTTTTCTTTATCGATAAGGAAATTTCTCAGGGCATGTTCTGAAATAATAATTGCAAACAGTTGATAAAAGAAAAACTACTGCTGAGTGAAATATTTCAGTTTGCATTGATTTTCAGGGAGTAAATTTAATAGCTCAACAAATTATGCTAAGGAGTAAACCGGCCAGGACAATTTTCACAAACTATTAAAACAGGAAGAAGCTGGTTTTGAATTAGAGATAGGTGTTAAGAGCAGTGTGACACCACGACGGCCAGTGAGCCTGAAGCTGATATTCGGCAGCACGTTTACGAAAAGCAACGTGGGCACCAGTTACGAAGGACGAAGACACAGCCTGCCAGTGCAGGTGGCCTGAGCACGGGCCGACTTCCCAGTGTGCCGATGTGGGTGTCCATGTCAGCCCAGAGCAAGCACTGCTACCTGGACCCAGCGCCGGCTGCCTGACGTGAGCACATGCACCCGCCCAATTACACGAAGGAGGAGTGGGACTGGCCCCCATCGCCCTCCCCAGGTCCTCTCCACACAGTCACTCGCCACGGTTCCCACCAGCACCAGGTGCAGAAGGGACCCAACGGCTCAGCCCCGATTCTAAGTCAGCTACACGTGCTTGAAGAACATGGCACCTAAAATTGATTTTCTCTTCTCCTTTAAAAAGTGGAGTGAGTACAGCTTGGAAAAACACTTATTCCTCAAAATCAGATGAAAATTATGAAAAATTATTAAAGTAACCTAGATATAAAAACATTCAAATATTAACAGATAATCCCAAGACGGCTTATCATGTTACACACAGGATTGTGGAGGAAACAACTTAGTTTTGACTTGTGTTTTTTTTATTTATATTTAAAATTTTATTTATTTATTTGACAGAGAGAGAGAGAGCACAAGTAGGCAGAGGGAGAAGGAGAAGCAGGCTCCCCGCTGAGCACAGAGCCCAACGCGGGGCTCCATCCCAGGACCCTGGGATCATGTCCTGAGCTGAAGGCAGACACTTAACTGAGCCACTCAGGTGCCCCTGGATTTCTGTTTTTGGAAGACATAGAATTTTCACACCTAACACGGTGAGAACGAAATCCACACGTCCACTCCAAACTACTTATCTTTACTTCAGCAACTGAGACCATTTGTAATTGGATGCTAAACTGATACTAATTTTTATTAATTAGTAAAACTAATACTAAATTTTATTCAGAAAACGTGTAATAATTATTGATTAGTCTCAGTTTAAAATTGCTAATTTTAAGGGAACAAGAGAATCTCATACAGAATATTGAAAAGTACACATTCTTAATTTCTTTCATACAAATCCTCAGGGAAACCATCACTGAATACCTTTAGAAACATAAGGAAACTATCAAGGATTTTCAAACACAATGCCACCTCACACCTTGTTTGTATGTGTTCCAACATTAATGGGTGCAGACGGCTCAGTGTTAATTACGGGAAGAAGTCCGCGAGAATCCTCTTAGCTGCTGACGAGGAAGAGTTGCTATAAACATGTAAAACAGCACAAAAACCCCAAGCAGAGGCTCCTGCAGACAAGGCTGTCTGCTGTCAGCGAGGTCAAGGCGCACGTGCCCCTCTCTGGAGTGCACGCCCTGCGGGACAACAAGGAAAGCGCCCAAGCACACGGAGGAGGCCCCGCATCTCCGTGGAGAAGGTGGCAGCGAGCGGAGTGGGGTCCAGGGGGTCCCGAGCAAATCCAGAGATGAACGCACGGAACGCAACTGGGGGAGAGCCGGAGAGCCGGCGTGGGTGGAGACGTGCCGGAGGCCGGGCAGGGGGCTAAGATGCGCAGCGTGTCCACAGCGGCACATGCACGGATGCATCCCTGAGCGCTGGCTCCTGTCCTTGCTGTTAGCAGAAGGCGTACACAGCAAGTGGGCTTTGGAAGGCAGCCCTGCTGGCCTTTGAAGGGGGTGCCGAGGGGCGGGGGTCGGGGTGAGAGGTGAGCATTCCCGCCGAGCAGTGACGGAGCCGGGCAAGCCTCGCGCACACGGTCTCAGCACCTCCCCAGGTCACCAGGCTCCTCACTCACCATCTCCGCAGGACGACGCAGAGACACGTGGTACTTCCAGGAGGGCCCAAGACCATTTCAGTCGGCAACGCACACAGTACGTTTTAACTTTATACTTACGCATTTTTTATGTATCAGAAAACAACCAGCAGAGGAAACATACAGTGTCACAGCCCTTACTGCTGGGATGAGGCTAAAGCAGGTATTTTCATTTTTCAAAAAGGTGAAAGTCCTCGTCAGCGGGTAAGAGTGTGGCATGCAGACGGAACGAACACATCGTGGGGAGGTTCGGGTGACAGAAAGGACAGACTCTGGCCCACAGACCTGCCTTGTCAGAGCACAGAGTGCTCGTGCCCTTGCGGAGTCCCAGCTCCGACCCAGCAATGAAGTCCCTCTACCTCGACGTGAAGGTGCTCAAGAGCGGCGAAGACACACCTCAGGATGGCCTGAACTCTAAGAGGGTGCGCGGAGAAATAGTTACTGAACAGAGACCTCCGTGCTGACGCACAGTTTCCTGGCCACTGGACTCTCGACACCCCGAACCAGCTGAGTCCAATCGCAGTGCCTCACCCAGAGAAGAGGTGAGTGACGGACATGCCCTGTTGGCCAGGGCACACATCAGGATACACCCCATCGGGGCGCCCGGGTGGCTCAGTCGGTTAAGCGACTGCCTTCAGCTCAGGTCATGATCCCAGGGTCCTGGGATCAAGCCCCACATCGGGCTCCCTGCTCAGCGGGAAGCCTGCTTCTCCCTCTCCCACTTGTGTTCCCTCTCTTGCTGCCTCTCTCTCTCTCTTGTCAATTAAATAAAGAAAATCTTAAAAAAAAAAAGATACACCCCAGCAGCCCAGAGAGCGGGACTCCCGGGAAGCATGGGCAGCAAACGGGCCCCCACACACTGGTCACACACGGCGCCCTGGCAAGCTCTGACCGGGGCCAAACCAAACAGGTACTATTACATTAGGTGTAAAGTGATTTAACCCTAGTATTTCTGTCCTGCCACTAACACTTTTAATTCCCTAGAAGCCGTTAAGGAAACTTTGCCTGTAATACACATTACATAGGATATATATTCTTTTTGAGCCAAGATAAAAATGTCCTCTACAAATAGATCATCAGTGCCATCAAGGTGCAATCCAGGCTTCTGTGGAGACCCACTCTGTGTCAATCCCCTTTCTCCTACCAGCTCGCTGCTTGTCTCTGGAGCAGAGCTCACGCTTGTGGGGGACACAGAGTGGAAAATGCAGGTGAAACCATCAGGTCAGAGTCCCGGGAAGAGCCTGTGCTCACCCCCCGGGTCTCCCACGGCAATGCACCCGCGCGTGCGGCTGGGAGAAACTGGCAACATGGGGCAGCCCCAGGAGAAAGCACGTGGGACGAGGGGCACCAGCGTGGGAGAAACCCCCACTATTTCCGTCTCCTCCTGAGCTCACTCCTTGTGCTCTGCCTGCCATCACAAACACAACTTAGCACCAGCGCCAGAAGCGTCTTGAATATGTACACTCGTCGCCTTCAAAACCCAGCCCATCAAGTGTCCTCGAAATGGCTTTGGAAATAGAAGACTTACTTTGACCACGTAGGTGAACCTTCGAATATCCTGAATTGCACTTGAGAAGTCTAAGCGATTAAAAGCCTCTCCCAAAGTACAATAGCCGTGCCTCTGGAAAAACAGACACAAGACAGTTGAAATCCATAATCAGTCAATTAGTCAAAATAAAGTGACAGTTAATGTGAATTAGTCTATGCAAATTTTCTTAAATTTTTGCAAAGGGCGTTTGTTTTTATGATTTATTCCACGTTTAGATTAGCATGGAGTAAAACAGCAATGCTAAATAAATACAAGTCGCATATCATGCAGACACTATGCTCTGCCATTCTTCCAGCACTATGGACACGATGACAAAGACAAATGCTTACTAAATATCTTGTTGATTTCTCTTGTGCGGATAAGCTGGGAACCGAAATCACAATGGGATGTGTTCTGGGCTAAGCACCTACAGATGCACAAACCATCTGCCCGGCTACTGTGAAGATGGGTCTGCTACAGACACACGCAGGACACCCAATTCCTCTGCAGGGAGCCCCGTGCCCCGCGGGTCTGGCGGGTGCCCTACGCACCAAACCAAGGCCCGAGGCCCAGGGCTGGGGGGGCAACTACGTATGGTTTCCAGGTGGGGAGCCGAGGGGATGCCTGGCAGTGACACCCAGGAGCTGGTCGTCTGACCCACAGGACCCAGAGCCCAGGGGACAGATGAACACATGGGGCGTGTTTTCAGTACTGGAAACCCTGCCATCTATTTCAGCTGTGTGTCCCTCATGATGGGCCCTATAGTCAACACTGGTTTGCACAGGATTGTACACTGGGTGTCAGGAGTCATTTCAAACTCAAGTTTCCGCATTTGAAATCCTGAGAGTATGCAGAGATTTTCAAGTCACAGTTGTGGGGCTAGACGAGCTGGTGATAGTCCTAGAAACATGTGGTGACAGATTACCCTCGCCTCTCGAATGGATGGCGGGACAGGGGCTAGCAAAACAGCTGGAGTGCACACCTAGGTCTCAGACCAAAGATGCCCCATGAAGGCTGATTTGGTTTTGTGCCCAGATCGCAAGGACAGTCCTTATATGTGCACAAACCAACAAAACACATTTTTAAAACAATACAGGTTATTAATGAGTATCTACTACATGCAAACTGTTCTCCTGGGAGCTGTGAGGAAGCAAAGGTTACTTATAGATTATAATCTGAAGTCAATCGCCGCTGACATTTCTATCTTCTCAATGAATGGAACTCTAAATACTGGTAGAGACGGAGACCCCTTTCCAGGCAGCCACCCATGTCACAGCGGCCTCTTCTTTTTTGGGGAATTAAATCTATTTACAGACCGCAAAACACTTGTTTGGGCCACACGAGCCTGCCTGCGTTTGGGGGGCCTGGAACCACACGTGGAACCTCAGAGGCTGTGGGGCAGCCACAGTGGGCCACGCAGATAAGCAGTGGCGATACCTGGTCCGTATCAGGTGCTCAGCCCAGAGACGCAGCCGAGCGCAGGGAGCCCAGACCCTCCCGAGCCTGGCTGTGTCCCTGCCACAGGGCCCACACAACACCGCTGCAGACTCACGAGCAGGTTCCCTTTGCTGCTTAGGCTCCCCCAATGGTCTCTGCTCTGTAACGGGTGTGGTAACACAGAGCAGAGGAAGTACTGAGCAGTCAGTCGTAAGCCCCAGTCCGTCAGATTCCGTCAAGCGCTCCTCTGACGGGGCTCACTCAGCGAGTGTGTGAGCCGGGAGCGACGTCAAACCCACAGCAGCCCTAGCCACCATGAACGAGGCCAAATCAGTCTTCCGGCTCAGAAGCTAGCCCCTGTGCTTCTGGGGAGCGGGCCCACCCTGGAACATGCAGCAGTGATCCATGGTAAACAACCACTTCCTAGACTATGCTCCCCAACTGCTGTGGACAGGCAAAGAAAGAGTGTCTCAGGGAGCGAAAGAAAGGAAGCGTCCCTGGGTACTGAGCAGAGAAGGAAGCGGAGTCGGAGCGAACGGTCCACGGCTCCGAGAAAAGCTGCAGCCAACCTGGCAGAAGCGGGGGCGGGAAGGGCTCGCACTGCTCTGGACGGGTCGGACTTCACCACAATGTCACAGCGGTTCTAAATGGGGGCCACCCTGCTCTCAGCGCCCCTAACACACAAGAGCAAGGACCCGTGCCCGCAACACCAGAGGCTCACCCCAGCAGCTTCTGGGGAGACAGAGGGAGAAAATGTCCAATCCTCGCTCTGAAACAGCCCTCCGGCTGACTCAGATTTGTAGTGGGGGCACCAACCATACACCGCACGTGCGCGTGCACACACACGCACACACGAATCACCACTTCAAAGATCCTAGGTTTTCATCTGCTAGAACGTGAGCCAGAGAGTTCATGCTGCAAGAGACAGAACGTATTTAATATGACATTACGTATTCAACAGAAACACCACCGAATACTCTTATTTGTAACAGAATACTTACTTCTCTCGTGCTTTCTTTATGGACATAGATCCATTTCTCACGATAAAAACCTAGAATAAAAATTAACTTTGTTTTTAAAATCTGGCAAATCATTTAAAATGAAGATTTTTAATGAACTTCAACAGTTGTAAATGGTAACAAAATTATCTGACTTATACAGATAAAGAGATGCTATCACTTGGTTAAATGTCAACAGAACTGCTTTGTTTCCCGACATCAGTTTAAGAGGTGCTGAAACACTGGGCGCCTGGGTGGCTCAGTCGTTAAGCGTCTGCCTTCGGCTCAGGTCATGATCCCAGGGTCCTGGGATCGAGCTCCACAGTGGGCTCCCTGCTCGGCGGGAAGCCTGCTTTTCCCTCTCCCACTCCCCCTGCTTGTGTTCCTGCTCTTGCTGTCTCTCTCTCTGTCAAATAAATAAATAAAATCTTTAAAAAAAAAAGAGGTGCTGAAACATCTTTACATGAAAAATGACTTAAGACAGCACCACATCTTCTCAACTTAGAAGAAAACTAGCTCTATGAACAACTGCAGTAATATCAAAACATAAACGACTATGAAAATATGGTTAGTCATTAATTCTGTGTACCCTAACAATTCTTCTTTTTCTACTATAGTCTTTTTCATGTAACTCAGTCCCAAAGCTTCAAGGACCGTGATTACTCTATTCTCCACAGGACCCTGTCTTTTCCAGGAGTCTGAATACCCTACGATCGCTGCCAAGGACTCCTGCTTGTGCCGCTGGGGGGAGTGGGGCCTGTTGCACAGGTGAGCGGCCGCCAGGAGCCTCCCTACCCTGCCCGGCCTGCGTTCCCAGTCCAGCTCTGGCCGGAGTCCAGAGTCAACACACCTTGCCGTCTAGCCTCTTTGCTTGGGAGTGAACTGGTAACTGAACTCACGACCATTTTTCAGTCATTCCAGATGCACGAGCTGCTTTGTGGGTTTTGCTATTGTTTTTGCAGATCTTACTAACTAAATGGTGAAGCTGCAGTCTGATAACCAAGTCAGCGGGCAACACGGGACAGAGAGAGCTGTCACTCATGTATCGTCCTTTATTTCTTAAGATAGCATTGTCAAAACAATTCAGTATATCAATACATTAAACAAGTAAAATATCATAAAATTGTTAATAAAAATGATCTTACATTGAGTATCTGTATCATTTCTAAAATGATCCTTTTTCCTCTTTTTGGATGTGTATTCCTGCTCTTCATTACTGAATATTTCTTCATCGTCACTATTTAAGATACTGAAATAAAGACACATTTTATTAAATACTTTTACAGGGAGATCTTCATTTGGTTTTCCTTTTATAAAAAAAAGATAATACTGGTTTGCAATTCAGGAGACCAAAACAAAAATCATGTTGAATTCTGAAAGCTACCAGTAACTTTCAAAGCAGCATATCACAAGTCTGAGGTTACAAAGCTAATGTCTCATCTGTTGTTTGCTGTGAGGAATCTGAGATTTACTCTGGTTCTTTTGAGGATGTCAGACCAGGTAGGGCGGAACACGATCAGACTCTCCCAGGGGTTCTGGTAGGCGCCACCAAGGGAGGCCGAGGGCTGGCGCGGCTGGTTCCCAGCACGTGGGACAAGAAAGCAGTGACAGCTCCTCCACGCACCGGGGAGTCCATTCATCACGTCAGGAGACCAGCCTGCTCTGACAACGCGGCCACTCAGCAGGACGGGCACAAGTGCGTTGACAGAAACATGCGGAGCTTCCCATCCGGTGGCAGGTGCCACAGAAAGGAACTCATGGACACGGCTAGTCCCAGGGCATCACACTCGGTCTTACACGAGTCGGCTGTCATTGACTCGATCCTGAACGCGAAGCTCAGCTTTTCCTAACTACAGTCATGAGCACACCAAGGAAGAGCAGCGGCGGCTGCCACACAGACGACAGCCTGTGGGACGAGGGGGCAGAGCAGGCGGGCCCTGACCTGACCCAGACCCTGCCCCGGGGGAGGCCCTCTGACCCCCCGCATCGGCCGGCGGAACAGTCCCATTCCATCCTGCGGACACGCGGCAGGCCTGGCTGTGGGAGCCGCGTCCTTCCAGCAGGCGTATCACAGACGGTGCGAGCGTGGCCCCTGGGGCTCCCCACGCTAGCGCACAGAACGTGGAGTCCACCCGCTTGGCCATGTGGGCAGTGAGGTGCTCATCGGACTCAGGCCCCGGGGCCACACCAGCCACAACGCCCCACATGGTCCACGCGGATAATCAAGAGAAAATGCCCGCTCTACGGAAACTTAGTTGCCATTTTCACAAAGCGTATCTTCAATGGTTTTTATACTGTCAGGTAAAAACATACATAAATATAAGTGGGTAAGAAAAATAAATGCTTCCAAAATTAAAATCAACATTTAAAACCATGACTTCAACAGTGCTGGATGCTGACCGCATCGTTCCATTTCACGTGCACATAAGCCACTGAGCGACCGAGTTCCATGGGAAATGCTCTTATTTATTACCTCTGGTTTCACGAGTGAGATCAACATCACCAACCCGGATTTAAAAGTCAGCGGAACTTCAAGAACAAAACCAAGCAACTGTATTAAAAAGGAGCAGAATGAACAGACATTTCCCCAAGGAAGAGGCACTGGTGGTCAGCAGGCACCTGAGAAGATGCTCCCCACCACCGGCCACGAGGCACGCGCAGATGCAAACCACAGTGAGCGGGCAGCTCCCACCTCGTAGGACGGCTACCATAAAGAGCCCGGAAAATAACCAGTGCTGCCTCTTCTCTACCTCTTCCCCTTCCTCTAACGGGCATGTGTGTTCGCTGGACGTGTCCAAGACATCCCTCGGCCTCTCTTCCGTTTCAGATGTCATTTCCTCTTCTTGCGCTCAGCTTGGGTGCTTTCCACTCCCCCGTCTCCCTGATCCCTGACCCGTCCTTCTGCATCCTCTCGTCTGCTGTGGACCCTTCGGCGTGGTCTCCCTTTCCGTCGCTGTATCCTTCAGCCCCGACTGGCTCGGTTTGCATTTCCTGCCTCCGCGGAAGGTCTGAGCTCACCCACCCTTCCCTCCAACCGGGTGAGCATCTGTACGACCGTTAGACTCTCCCTCAGGCACACGGCTTGCCTCTGCGTCAGGTCGTTCTTCCACCGACGCTGTGTCTTGTTCTTCCTCTGTCGACCATTCTGCTGGACCTTCTGCGTGTTTTTATGAATCCTAAACCTGAGGGAATGGTATCGTGCATGCCCGCTGACTGGCTGGCGGGATGGAGTTGTGGCTGGCAGAGGCCAGGGGTCGTGGGGCTCTCTGTGCCGGGCCACCCTGTGGGATGGCCAGAGCTCCAGTGGGACTGGGCAGGGACAGCCCCGAGGCTCCCCACGCAGAGGGTACTCTGGCAGGACAGCTGGAGCTAAAGTGGCTACAAACGGGGGGGTCCCAGGCCCCCCCCCGCGTGGGCACCCTGACAGGACAGTACATGAGGGGAAGCGAGCCCAGGAGGATGCAGGCTCTGGGCTCTTGTGCAGGGGGCACCCTGGCGGGACAGCTGAGGTGGGGGCCACCAGGGCGCTCCAGGCTGTGCACAGAGTGCCCTGGCGGGACTGCTATAGCTGAAGTGGGCACGGGCTGCGGGGTCCCTGGGCTGTCCATGCAGGGGGCATCCTGACAAGACAGTGGACAGTGGAGTGGGTGCAAGCCGGGATGTCCCAGGTGCTCAGCGCAGGGGGTGCCCTGGTGGGGCGGCTGGGAGGCCCTGGAGCAGCCGAGCAAGGCATCGGAAGCCGAGGTGGCGAGGGTCTGGAGGGTTCCAGGATGCAGTGAGCACTGTGCAGGGGTGTCCCAGTGTGCACGGTGCTGGGGCCACCTCTCTGGGGCGGCTGGGGCTGGTGTGGGCTCAGGGACCTGGGCTAGGAGAGGCAGCAGGCCGGTCAGGACACCTGGACCCTGCTCCCATCCACACTATCAAGGGGGAGGGGAACGTAAGCCATGAGGCTCACCAGCCCTAGCCCCAGAGAGTTCCAGAAGCTCTCCACAGTCTGGTACAATTTTAAGGGTGTCTCTTTTATAAGCTAGTTGACCTTTTCAACTGTGGCTTTTTTCTGTGCCCTGGGGCGGACGCATGTGCTCAAGGTCTCTCTCTCTCTCCCCGCTGTAGTTCACAGCACCGGGGGTGGGGGTCCCTCCACCGTCATGTCCTCCTCTGTTCGCTCTCTGCATGGTCTCTAGCTCTGTTGTGCGGAAGCTGCTCAGTCAGCCCTCAGTTCTTCTTCAGGAGGAACTGCTTGGTTAATAGCGCTGGATTTGGGGTGTCCCTGGAGGTGGTGAATTCAGGGTCTTGGACCAGAACCAATCCTGAACACAAACTGATCTAGAAACAGGACCTTTGGCGATGGAATTAAGGGAAGGACCCTGAGATAAAATCATCCTGGATTAACCACGTGGGCCCTAACTCCAAGCGCAGAGGGGAAGCCACAGGGAGACTGGCAGGCAGAAAGCCGTGTGACGGTGGAGGCAGAGGCTGGAGTGAGGTGGCCACCAGCCAAAGGACGCCAGGACTGCGGCAAACACCGCAAGCTGGGGATCCCGCTCGGAGCCTGTCCGCACCTGCATTTGGGCTTCTGGCTCCTATACCACCGATGTTATGGTTATGGCAACCACAGAAAACAAACACACTAGCCTACGCTTTGAAATTCCTTGAGGTCAATATTGGTCTTAAAAGCACTCTACCAACTCTACTATCAAATACACAAGATGTTGGGAGAGAAACTCAGCAGAGGTGATGCCTCATCGGAAACAAACCAAAGCAAACCTCAGATACAAAATGTGGTCACTTTTACCCCAAACGAAACAAAGCACAATGAAGCCCTCAAACATAATCGCTGACAAATGACTCCAGGCTGACGGCCTCTGGCATCTCTGTCAGAGTCCCTGAGCTGTGCGTCCTCGACGAAGCAGGACACAGACGGCATTTTAGCTCCTCTCCCCAACGGTGCCACAATCTCTGCTCTCACAGTTCCTGGTGACGGTTTTCAGTTTTACATCAATTCATCAATGGCTGCCTGTGAAACTTAGCTTTTCATCCACACATTTTCTAAAAAAAGATCAAGGGTTATATATTATCTTCTCCTGCTGGCCAAATGTCCACATGTAGTCATTTTCCTATTTAAGGTCACTCTTGCATCAGCAATTGGTCTTTCTTACAAAAATATATTAAAAGGAAAAGTCCAATTTATTTAAGTTTTTAAGACAAGATTAAAAGCCTGTTGTTAGGGCTAACACTTTATTCCTGAATACTTCCCACAACACACTGTGACACAGACGTGTTACGGGAAGGGGGCGTAGGGCGGGTGGTGGCCACGCAGCCCCACGGTTCACCCAGCAAGGAGACGTGCTGGCCCCCACACACCATGTGGTTTAGTGAAGGAAAACGTGGCCTTGCAGAGGTTCGGGATGGAGTTTTCCCAGAGATGGACTGGTGGGTAGTCCAACTCCAGCGGCCGCGACATCTGTGAACGGGAAGCGTGGAATGCAGGGCGGGCCAGCACGCCCTGGCCCTCGCTGATGCCCTGCACACACGGGGCAGACCACCGCCTCCGGCTGTGGCCCTTTGCGACAGACTCCCAGCACCAGCCATGATACTCACACAGCCACCAACCCTATCAAGTCCCCCCAACCTCACGTCACAACGCAGGCCCTAACCTGTAACGAAGGAGCAGACCCCACAGCAGTGGCGTAGCAGAGATCACAGGCCAGAAACAGGTTCGGGAGACTAAGTCAAAAAATTCAAGTGAGCCACAGATATATCTAGGTAAACAGACGTACAGGGTAAAGGCCATGATGAAATTTATGAACGTGCACCAACACAGGAAGTGGCGAGACCAGGAGCTTAGTGAGGATCCATTATAGAATCCACACTGGAGCAGAATGCTGGAGACAAACGGGACGAGACAGGTAGAGACAAATGGCTATCGAGCAAATAACATGTATTTATTTGTAGGACTATGGGGCGCAACACGGCATGTCATGTCACGTGACAATGTCCACAGAGAACCACCACTAACAGGGTGGTGCAGGGATGGGGCGTGAGGTCAGCAGGAAACTGCATTATTTACTGTACGGAGCTGACAGTCAGGAACCAAACAGAAGGAACGAAGTACGATACAACGATTTTCACTATCAAGGTGAAAATAAGGGGAAAAGATGTCCTAAGTACTGAAGCGGTGAAGGTGAGCAAAACTCAAGATGACAGGTTCTCTACGTGTATGTACGAGAGAGTATCCACGGGTACCAGGGTACAGATCCAATGACGTCTGAAACACTGGGAACTGAAGCCAGACGGAGCAGGAAGTGCAAGGGGCACAGCTCGGCTTTCAGAAGGAAAAGAGCTCGGGATGGGCTCCCCAGGCAAAATCAGACACAAATACCGAGTATGAGAAGCACACCTCTGAGAAGATGGGAAACATATATCAGAATTTATGCGACCCCAGGAAAACAACTGTCACAGGAAATCACAGCACCAGGAAATGTAGTTTAAATATATAAATATATATATACATAAAAACCTAACTAAAGTAAATAGCTTAGACATACAATATAAAAAGCTAGAAAAAGAATTACTAAAGATAAAAGCAAATACCAATAACTAGAAAAAAGGTAGCACTAAAAAATCCAAAGCTAGTTCTCTGCAGAAAACAATCAGCAAGATAAACCACAAGATAGCTTATCAGAAAAATAAAAGTACAAATATTTAAATTTCACAATGACAAGAAGAAAATTATCAATGCAAACAGAAAATTTTAAGACCTGTAAAGGACTATATTATAAAATGCTTTAAAAATTAGTTAGAAGAAATAAAACTGATAGTTTTTTAAATACATAAATTTGGTGACACCAATAAGAAATCGGATTTTTTTCTTAGAGGCAGGGATGTTAATTACAAAGTGCACCTGAGAAGCAGCCAGGGGAAGCGACTTGTCCCACTGGTCCGGAAACACACTGTAAAACCTCGTGAAAACTGCCTCCGTTCTGGCTCGAGGTGGCGACACAGGAGTGCCCTGAATGCAAGGCCTCCCTGCACATATCGAGGCTCTTTGGCCTACGGAACAATTTCCTCAGGGGCAGAAAAAAGGCTGAGCAACTCTTACACATCGAGTGAACGAGAAAAACCTCCATGGGAGCAGGCGGGAGAGGCTGAGACCTGATCTCGCCATAAACCCTAACCCAGCGGAGCAACACACAAGCTTGTCCCTGAGGAGCAGAGGATTTGAACCTGCATGGGGAACCCCGACATTTACGGCCTGCATCTGAAACAAGCCCTCACAATGTCTAGCTCGGAAAGCCGCGGACACGAGGCCGAGTACAGTGAGAAATGGCTGTGTGCAGACTCTCCCACCCTGCGGCCCAGCACAGACTTTGTGGGAATGAGGCTTTTCTGCGCTTTATAAGGCACTGGCCTGGGGGGCAGGCCTACAATCTAACACCTCGGGGCCAAATGACATGCCCTCCAGAGACAGGGGCTGGAGGGAACATCTCTGCTCTCCTGCCTCACCTGGAAAGGAGCTTGTCCAGTCATCCGGCAGGATGCTTTCTGTGGCTGGCGCACAGGGGACACCGCCAGATCTCCTGGCTCTGGTGGCCAGCAGGGCTTGAGTTGGGGTCTCTCAGCACCATATACACTCACATGCTTTAAAAACGGCTGCCCGTGGGTCTGGCTGCCCATCAGCCTGAAGGGAGGTGCTGCTTGAGATCCGCCCCCCTGGAGCAATGACTGGTTTCAGCACTCTCAACTGGGAGCTAGCTGGTAAGAATCAAGAGGCTGCCTGGACAGTCACAAAGATCTGCGAGGTAACCAAGACTGAGGGCAGGGTCGACTGAGAAGGTGCATCTCCTAGATGAGCCCAACCCACCAAGCCTGGGAGGGCTGACGGTTTCCTCTAATGCATAAAAACCCTCACGGCGAGTCAAGTAAAATGAAGAAAGAGTCGTATGCATGAAACATGAAATAAAACCTGAGAAAAAAAAACCTTAGTGAAACAAAGATAAATAACTTACCTGATGAAGCGTTTAATACCTGACACAGAGTTCAAAATAATGGTCCTACAGGTGTTCCCTGAGCTCACAGGAAGAACGGCTGAACAGAGAGACAGAAAATGTACGGAAGTACTAGGAGGAGTTCCAGAGCTGAAGACTACAGCAGGAGGGGCCCCACAGTGGACTAACGGAGAAAGCAGGAGAGAGGGTCAGTGGGCAGTGGAACTCACCCAATCAGAGAAGCAAAAGCGAAAAAGAATGAAAAAGAATTAAGAGAGCTTAAGGGAATTATGAACACCACCAAGTGGACCAACACTCTCATTACAGGCGCCCCAGAAGGAGAACAGAGAGAAAAGGGGGGAAAAACTTATTTGAAGAAACAATGGCTGAAAACCCCCTTACCCTGGGGACAGAAACAGACATCCAGACCCGAAAGCTCAGAGAGTTCCAGTAAGATGAACCCAAAGGGATCCACACCAAGACACACTCTAACTCAATTGTCAAAGTTAAGCAGCACGAGAAAAACCATTTGTTGTATACAAGAAAACCCTCTAAGACTACCTGCAGATTTTTCAGTAGAAATTGTGCAGGCCAGAGGGAGTGCCATGATGTATTCAAAGTGCTGAAAGAAAAGAGCGGCCGAGATTCCTCTACCCAGCAAAGGTGTCTTGCAGAACTGAGCAGAGAGAACAAGTTTCATAGATGAGCAAAATTTAAAGGATTTAATCGCCACTAGGCTAGTCTTACAAGAAGTGTTCAAAGGACTTCTTCAAGCTGACATGAGAGGGTATTAATTAGTAACAAGAAAAATATGAAAACATGAATCTCACTGGTAAAGGCAAATATATACTAAAATCCAAAATACTCTAATATTGTAAAAGTGGTCGGTTAATTACTAAAAAAGCTAATATAAAGACTTAAAACAAAAACAGTAAAAATAAGTATAATTTTTTCTTAATAGATACACAAGATTAAAAGATGTAAACTGTGATATCAAAAACATAATGGGGGTAAAATATAAAGCTTTAGAATGTCTTCCAACTTAAGTTGTTATCAAATTAAAATAGACCGTTATAAATATAAGTTGTTTTATGTGAGCCTTGTAGTAACCACAAAACAAAAACCTACTGTGGAAACACAAAAGATTACGAGGGAGCAATGGAAGCATACCCCCACAGAAAATCATCAAACCACAAAGGAAAAGACCCAGAGAAGAAACAAGGAAACTACAAAACAACCAGAAATTAACAAAATGGCAGTAAGTACATACCTATCAATAATGACTTTAAATGAGGAAGGACTAATTTCTGCTTTCACAAGACATAGAGTGGCCAAATGGATAAAAGAACAAGACCCATCTGCATGCTGCCTACAACAGACTCACTTCAGATGGAAGGACACACACAGACTGAAAACGAGGGGATGGAAGAGGATAGTTCATGCAAATGGAAATCAAAAGAAAAAGCTGGGGTAGTGATATACACCTCGTAAAACAGACTTTAAGACAAAGACTGTAATAATAGACACAGAAGGTCATTACATAATGATAAAGGGGTCACTCCAACAAGAAGATACAACATCTGTTAAATATTTCTGCATCCAACACAGAAGTACCTAAATAAAGAAAATATTAACAGATCTAATAACCATAGAGGATGTAATACCCTCATTTCATCAATGGATAGATAATCCTCACAGAAAATCAATAAGGAAACAATAGCCTTAAAGGACACATGAAACCAGATGGGACTTAACAGGTACACACAGAACATTCCCTCCAAAAGCAACTGAATGCACATTCTGCTTCAATGCACCTAGAGCATTCTCCGGCATAGATCACATGTTGGACCACAAAACAAATCTTACTAAATTTAAGAAGATGGAAATGATATCAAGTATGTTTTCTGACCACAATGGTATGAAACTAGAAAGCAGTAAGAAGAAAACCGAAAATTAACAGATATGTAGAGTTACAACAACTGGTTATTGCACAACCAATGGGTCTAACAAGAAAACAGAAGACAAGTAAGGAAACTTACCTTGAGACAAATGAAAATGGAAAACAACACAGCAACACATAGCAGTTCTGCGAGGGAATTTCAGAGTGATAAACGCCTACACGGAGAAACCAGAAAAATCTCTAACTAACTTCACATCTCAAGGAACTACAAAAGAACAAATGAAAGTTAGCAGAAGAAAGTAAGTACCAAATTTCAGAGCAGTTATAAGTGAAATGCAAAATAAAAAGACATAGAAAAGATCAATGAGATGAAGAGATGTTCTTTTCAAAACATAAAATTGACCAACCTTTGGCTAGACTCACCCAAAGCAATCTACAGACTCAGTGCCATCCCTATCAAAATTCCAAAGGCATATTTCACAGAAATAGAACAATCCTAATGTGTATGGAGCCACAAAAGATCGTGAATTGCCAAAGCAATCTTGAGAAAGGGGAACAAAGCTGGAGGCATCACGCTCCCTGATTTCAAACTATATCACAAAGCTGTAATAATCAAAACAGGACAGTAATGGCATACAAACACACAGAAATCAACGGAACAGACTAGAGCCTGCAGAAATAAACCCTCACATAGGTGGTCAAGTGAGCCAAGAATGGGGAAAGGACAGGCTAATCTTTAATTAACGGTGCTGGGAAAACTGGACAGCTTCATGCAGAAGAATGGTATCGGACCATTACTTCACACACCCACCAAAGTACGTTGAAACGGATTAAAGACTCCAACGGAAGACCTGACACCATAAACTCCTGGAAGGAAACACAGGGGGTTAGCTCCTTGACACTCATCAGTCTTAGGAATGATTTATTTTAATTTGACACCAAAAGCAAAGGCAACAAAAGCAAAAAAACCAAGCGGGACACATCAAACTGAAGAGGTTCCGTACAGAAAAGGAAACCACTCACAACATGAAAAGGCAACCTAGTGAATGGGAGAAAATATTTGCAAATCATATACCTGATATACAATTAATACCCAAAATACATAAAGAACTTTAAACTTAGCAGTAAAAAAAAAAAGTCCAATTTAAAAATGGGCAGAAGATCTGAACAGATGTTTTTCCAAAGAAGATATATAAATGGCCAGCAGGATATGAAAAGGCGATCATAGTTATCAAAAATGTATATCAAAAACACAATGAGATTTAAAAAATTTTTAAAAATACAATGAGATACCCCCTCGCATGCGTCAGAATGACTAAAATCAACAACACAGGAAACAACAGGTGTAGTCGAGGATGCGGAGAAAAGGGATCTCTCCTCTTATGCGGTGGGTGGGAATGCAAGCTGGTGCAGCCGGCCTGGAAAACAGTACAGACGTGCCTCAGGACGTTAAAAATAGAATTATCATGCGCGGCAATCCCACTTCGGGTATTTATCTGGATAAGATGAAAACACTAACTCAAAATTACATCTGCACCCCTGTGTTTGTTGCAGCGTTATTCACAGTAACAAGGCCATGGAAACAACCTAAGCGTCCATCGATGGACACACAGAAAGAAGGCACAAGCATATACAACAGAATCTTATTCAGCCATAAAAAACCATGAAATCTTGGAACTTTCGACAACACAGGGACACCGTTAGAGCACTGTGCTGAGTGAAGTCAGTCAGACACACAAGGACAGACACCAGATGATCTCACTTATATGTGGGCAAGTGAAGCTCACAGATACCGGACCAGAGAGACGGCTGACTGCTGGTCGCCGGAGCCGGTAGGCGGGGAACGTGCAAGATGGGCACCAGGGGTCAGAAGTCACCAACTTCCAGTTCTAAGATAAGTCAGTCCTGGAGAACGTGAGGTCCGGCATGGCGACTAGCGTTAAGGGTGCCACACTGCATATTTGCACGCTGCTGGCAGAGAAAACCCCAGAAGTCCCCATCACAAGCTACAATGTGTAAGTATGCGTGGTGGCCGTGCCCCCTAGACTGTGGTGGTCATTTCAAACTACGTGCAAATACCCAGTCATCACGCTGCACGCCCGAGACTTCTCTACTGTCGCACGTCAGTGTACAGAACTGAAACACAGGAAACAAATCCGATCAGCAAGACGCAGACAAGCAAGTTACTGATCTAGACCCATGAAAACGAGGTCAGTCCACACACTGACACGGAACTACTTGCAGGAGACGAGCAGCGGCAAGAAAGGGTGACGGGCCCCGTGTACACACGTCGATAGCAGGAGCATGCACGGAGACCACTCGTGGAACACGCCAGATGCGCCCGCCCTGCACCCTGCACCCCATCCCCGGGAACCGACTCTGCAGAGTCTTGTGCACACGGAACAAGAGAACCCCATCCCCCCAGTGCTCCCCGCTCGCCTCCTCCCTGCCAGCGCACACACTGCTCATCCTGTCAGCCCGCCCTGGGAGTGCCAGCTGCAGCACACACGCCCAGAACCTGCACCCGGTCCCCTCCCCCAGCACCTCCACCCTCCGCGCGCCACGGGGATTACCGTGAGTCTCTGCTCTGCCCTCGCTTCCCTGCAGCCCATTTCTAACACGGGGTAGAAGGAGCCTGTGAAAGCCTGACCTGAACTAAGCTCCTCTCTGCGGAGCACCTGTGACTGCCACGTCCCGCGGGGAGAAGCCCACGTCCCCACAGCCCAGCAAGAGTGTCCGCGTGACTGGCCCTGGCTCACTCCAGCATCTGGTGTCGTGCTGCCCCCGGAGCCTCCTCTCCGTTAGCGGACCCCTTCCTCAGGGAGCCCCCCGTCCACATTTCCGCGTACCCGCTCCTCTCCCTCGACGTTCTTGCCTCCCACACCGGCTCTTCCCCCGCGCAGCACTCGTTACGTGGAAGGAGCCGCACACTGCCCTCATTCTGCCCACCTTCTGCCTGTCGCACCAAAAGGAAAGCTCCGCTGGGGCTTGGGTTTTGGGTTTCCATGCTCTGCTGCATCCTGGCGCAGAGGACACCTCGTGTGCTGAGTGGGTATAAGAGCACGTGAAATAAGAACCTGGCACCTCTCGGGTCCGGCTCATGGCGGGATCCGTCCACGCGTCCAAGGGGCAGAGGCAGACTCAGGTGATGCACTGCTCCCAAGCAGCTCTTTCTGGAGGGGACGCGACGGCAGCGGCGTCCTTCCTGCCTGCAGGCAAGTCACCCCCCGCCCTCGCGGGGAGGTGTCCGGCCACGGTGTAGGCGCGCTGGGGCCAGGAGGGCTAACACGGCTCTGCTGGCAATGGGGGAGTTAATAAAAATCTACCAGTCTTTGACTCCGACGCCTGAAGTGCGCTGCATAAAAGGAGCAGAGCCTCAGGATTCTGAGAACAAGCGTGCGGTCTTCAGATTCCCCGGGGCGGCATGGGCTCTGGTTGCCCTCAGGAGACTCAGAAGTCAGAGGAGAAGGAAGGAGCTCTGCCGGAGCCCTCACCGGGCTGCAGCGCTTACACGGTGCTGGCGGCCCATCGGGCACAGAGCAGAGGGTCAGTGAGCACGAGGCTCCCGAGTCAGCGGAAGAACGAGGAGATGAGCAGCTCAAGAAACTAGGGCACGAGCAAGGGGCTGAATGAGCTGATGAGGGGGAGGGCAGGAGGAGTGAATTCACAGTGACCCCGGGTGCACCCTGGGGGGGACTCTCCCTCTTCCCCTGCCTAGCTGCTCACTGTTGGTTCATTTAGGGGTAAGCATTTGCTAAGGGGGTCTATTAAAAAAAAAAAAAAAAAGAATGGAAGTTTAGGGTATTGGCAAGAGCATCACTGAAACAATGGGTCACAGAATATAAGCTGGACAAAGAGACATGAGGGGAGAGAGCGGGCAGGACAGGAAAACAGGTCAGTAGAAATCACTGTTTCAAGACTGGGATGCCGACATTCACAGTTTTGGACTGTGGGGACGGGCCTCCGATGGAGAAGAGAAGAAGGCCCAGGAAGGAGGGGTCCCCTGAGTGGCCAGGCTGTGTGAGTGCCCGGACAGACACTGAAATCATACTGGGTGAGAAGCAGTCTCGGCTGCAGAAAATGTCAGCGATGCCCTCAGACATCCAGACAAAACACAGCAGCGCCGCGGCTGGTTACCTACGCCGAAGAGGACGAGGGCTACAGAAAAGAACTCTGGCTTTTCACATTGCATTCTACAGGACTGTATTGTCCTTGCTTTATAACTGACAAAAAATGCAATATGGAAACAAAGTCAGAGACAGGCATTCACAACCCACATGAAATCACTGCTCAAAAAAGCAGGACCAACAAATACTGCCTGAAACACTCATCGCTGAGGCTGACACTGAAGCTCACTTACGTTTACGTTTTTCTTTCCAGCCACTGAAGAAACCACCTAAGGAAGGCTGTCCCAATAAAGATCCTCAGGGAAAAACACCGAAATGACGGGGGTGCTTCTCTGACTACAGAAAGGGGCACAGGAGCGTCTCCTCACCCAGGCGCTGTGGCTGAGAGCAGCTGTTACTTCAAGGGCCACACGATCTCACAAGTCCTCTCCCTCAGGATCAGAGACCCGTTCTGCATTCTCGTAAGGGAACCAAAAATACAGCCTCTTTCCTTTCTCCTTGGGGACACCCACCACTTCGAATATCCTGGGAACTATTAAAGTTGACGATACTTTCTGTGGAGCCCCAAATTTACAATGCCTTCCATTGCTCCACCCACTGAGAACCAAATGACCAAAATTAGCCTTAAAACACTCAAACTTGGGGGGCGCCTGGGGGACAGAGTCAGAACAGCATCCAACGCTTGATTTCAGTTCAGGTCATGATCTCAGGGTTGTGAGTTCAAGCCCCACATCAGGCTCTGCACTCAGCACCGAGTCTGCTTCTCTCTCTCCCTCTGCCTCTGCTCGTGCTCTCTAATAAACAAATCTTTAAAAAAAAATACTCAAACTTGGATTGGAAACAATGGTTAAGGAGAGGTCAATAAAAATAATGCAATGAAAAGGTTTAATAAACTAATCGCAAAGAGAGAAAACCCTAGAAATGTCGCCATTAAGGCAGAGCTGAGCACACCCCCTCTATCACACTTCAGCCTCCCAGGACGAGGAGTGCCTTCCATCCACGGCCTCCTCCGAGCCTCGAGTTACTAACAACAGCGCAATTTGATGGGGAAGGCTATGAATTCTCAAAGACACGCAGTATCCACATGCTCCTCTTCAATGCCCTCCCTTTGCAAAAATCATACAAGATCTGTCATCAGACATAAAACTGCGTGCCAACCACACCCTGATAGAGAGATCCAGCCACATTATTACTAAGTACGGTTCTCCCCAAGGCAAGACCTCAAGGTCTGTTTGGGGGCCGGGGCCCCCCTTCTCCTTGTCCAGTCTGTTAGCTATTCTCTTGCTGATTCTGCCCCTCCCCACCACCCAGCTGCATGGACGCTGCGATGGACACACACTCACCATCCCTCACCAGTCTGCGTCTGCTAGAATCCCAAACTGGTTGTCCTCTCGTCAACGTGTAGCCCAGAGGATCTACCTTGTATCGGGCATCCACAGCTTAGTGAGCAAACCTCCTCAGAAAGGGTGCAAGATGGATCCCAGGACATCACACTGTGTTCTGCGGTACGAGACGTGGTAACTACACATCTTTCACATGAAGAACAGAGGACGCAGAATAGGGGTTAATATTTGCTCCACCACCATTTACCTCCGTAACATCATGAATGTTGCCTCAAAAAGCAGCTTAATCAGGATTCAAAGTGTGAATGGACTGGTTACCGCTGAACTGATCACGCTCAACTGTGTGATTTCTTACCTTTATCCTCTGAACTTTTAATCCTAAAATGAGGTGAAAAGAGAACAGGGGGATATTTAAAGGTCTTCTATTTTCATGCCCATTAAAAAAAAAAAAAATTAACAAAGTTGGTTAGAATCTTGATTGCCTAAATGATTTTTACGACAATTTTCCTAGTTTCAGAAAGCATACCCTAAACCAAAGAATTGGGAGTGCTATTTCTCAAAGACATTCAGGTGAAGAGAAGGTCATTTTATACGGCAATCTGAAATGGTGGTTATCTATAGTTTTATTTTCTTTATCAAATTTTAGGTTCAAAATTAAATTGCTTTTTCTTCCCGGGAAAGAAAAATATCAGACATTTGCTGCAGTTCTAGGTCATTCATGGCCTCTGCCCACAGGTTTGGATATGTATTTTTGTGGAAAGAGGAAAAAGAAGGAGAAAGACAAAGAAAAAAGGTAGAGTGGGGAAAAAGAGGCTACTAGGTTTTCAAGGCAACCGGACGTCGTAAAGGAGTGTTAACTAACTCTGCCTTCGCTTCGCCCACTGGCGGGTGGCCCACGGTTCCGGCAACATCACTGTGTCAGTAAGGGCACCCGGGTATTTTTCACCACACGTGGAGAAGCGCCTGTCAGCAAAGCCCACTACTTCAGAGGACTCTGAAAGCAGTCTGAATGGGAGCAGGAGAGGGGAAAGGAGACAGACGGACATGGAGTTTGTCATGCAAAGAAAATGGGTCTGACTGTATTCTCTAATTCTATGTGTATACAGAAGACATTTAATTCTTAGATGTTTAAAATGTGTGGGATGAAGGGGAAAAAATGCATGAGGAAAAAACCCACAATCATGCAAACTCCTTAGCGTAGGAGGAGTGGCAGGTTTCCCACATTATAGCTTCCTCCGTCTGACACATCACAGCCTGTTGACCCACCCTAGAGTGGTGACCGCAGGCTCCTCCACAATTCACAGTCATCACTGGGAGTCCATGCAGACACCAACATTTCTAGATGTATTCAACCAAGCTCAAATTTAAATAATTTGCTATGAAAACTGTAGGATAAAAAG
The DNA here is from genome assembly GCF_011800145.1 of Mirounga leonina. Taxonomy (NCBI): domain Eukaryota; kingdom Metazoa; phylum Chordata; class Mammalia; order Carnivora; family Phocidae; genus Mirounga; species Mirounga leonina. The sequence goes on from NW_023270320.1 coordinate 41,248,699, forward strand.
TAACTTTGAAAATTCACAGCCATGTAACGTTATCTAAGACTAGTAGCGTATATAATTACCAATCTTATATAAAATTTAGGCCATGAATGTTGAATAAAATTCAGAATGGCAGAGAAATGCCCCAATATAAGTTCAATAAATATAACATGTTATCTTTATTATAATCTGAAATATAAATTAATTTCTGCTTCAAATACTGCAAAAACCAATCTCTAGTCTAAAGCTACAAAATTTCTGTCAGAAAATCATGTGGCCTGAAGCAAAAATAAACTATTGGGACTATATCAAAATAAAAAGCTTCCGCACAGAGAAGGAAATAATCAGCAAAACTAAAAGGCAGCCTACAGATGGGAGAAGATATTTATAAATGACACATCAAATAAAGGGCTAGTATCCAAAATCTATAAAGAACTTATCAAACTCAACACCCAAAAAACAAATTATCCAACTAAAAAGTGAGCAGAATGGGGCCCCTGAGTGGTGCAGTCTGTTATGCGTCCGACTCTTGGTTTCAGCTCAGACCATGATCTCAGGGTCACGGGATGGAGCCCCATGTTGGGCTCTGTGCTCAGCAGGAGGTCTGTGTGAGATTTCCTCCCTCTGCACCCCCACACACACGCACTCATGTGCTCGCTCTCTAAAATAAGTAAGTCTTTAAAAAAAAAAAAAAGGGCAGAATGAACAGACATTTCTCCAAAGAAGACATACAAATGGTCAACAGACACATGAAAAAGTGCTCAACATCGCTCGGCATCAGGGAAATCCAAATGAAAACCTCAATGAGATATCATGTCACACCCGTCAGAATGGCTAAAATTAACAAGTCAGGAAACGACAGATGTTGGCGGGAATGCGGAGAAAAGGGAACCCTCCTCCACTGTCGGTGGGGATGCAAGCTGGTGCAGCCACTCTGGAAAACTGTATGGAGGTTCCTCAAAAAGTTGAAAATAGAGCTACCATATGATCCAGCAATTGCACTCCTGGGTATTTACCCCAAAGACACAGATGTAGTGAAAAGAAGGGCCATATGCACCCCAATGTTCATAGCAGCAATGTCCACAATAGCCAAACTGTGGAAAGAGCCGAGATGCCCTTCAACAAATGAATGGATAAAGACGATGTGGTCCATATACACAATGGAATATTATGCAGCCATCAGAAAGGATGAAATCTTGCCATTTGCAGTGATGTGGATGGAGCTAGAAAGTATAATCCTAAGCGAAATCAGTCAGAGAAAGACAAATACCATAAAATCTCACTTACACGTGGAATTTAAGAAACAAAACAAATGAGCAAAGGGGGGTAAAAAAAGAGAGAGAGACAAACCCAGCAACAGACTCCTAACAACAGAGATACACTGCTGGTCACCAGAGGTGGTGGGGAGATGGGGGAAACAGGTGATAGGGATTGAAAAGTACACTTATCATGATGAAAAACTATAATAAAATGATAAAAAAAAATCAGATTGTCTGTCAGTTAAAAATACAGTTGATAATTATGCAAATGCCAAATAAAAACACAGACCAAAATCACCTACTTGACCCATAACACTGAAGGAGGAGGGCCTGAGATCTCCCCACAGGCACCACCTGTGATACAGACTGCCACTCAGCATGCCAGGCTTCCGAATCCGTGCAGTCTCTGTCATCTGGATGCACGGCTACACGACAGGGAAAGCCCCCAGCCTCCTCTGCAGCTAGTGCTCTCGCCGATGAGGGGTGCGCAAGCGCAATCACATCCCCTCCCCTTCTACCCTACTGACCGGGATGCAGATGCCGTGGGCGATGCCCCACCTCAGGACTGTGCAGAGGAGGCTACACTCAGCACGGGAACCACACAGAATGTCCTTCCATCCTGAGCACAGTCCCTACAGCAGCTCAGGCTTCCAGGGGAGAAAAGTGCATTTATCCTGTGCAAGGTCTCAGACAGATGCTGCCAAAACCGATTCTCGATATCCTGAGGTTCCTCAGCTATAATATGGGGTTAACGTAATCCCTTTTTCTCAGCTTACTGGAAGGATTAAATGTCTTCAATAGAAGAAAGTAGAACCTATGGGAAGGTTCCAGACCATCTACTAGGCTCAGTCTTCAGCTAAATAACGTGTGACTTCTCATCAGCCTTGCATATGGGCAAACTCAGCCAATGACAAATTATGGCGCTCTGTGGGGACTTCACCATACATGTGCGGCAGGCAAAGGACGGGGCTCTGTGTGGCTGTAACTTACATGCTGTGACTGATAGTACGCGGGTTAGTCTCTCTTTCCAGGTCCCGACTCCAGGATTCACATCTCTTCCAGCCATCTTCTGTCTTAATCCAGCTCCATCCAGGAGATCTCCAGTCCTGACCCAAAAATGGCATAGTTCTCCTGTAAAAGAAGTACTTTATTTTTTTTAAAGATTTTATTTTTTTATTTAGTTGACAGAGAGAGAGAGAGAGACAGTGAGAGAGGGAACACAAGCAGGGGGAGTGGGAGAGGGAGAAGCAGGCTTCCCGCTGAGCAGGGAGCCAGATGCGGGACTTGATCCCAGGCCCCTGGGATCATGACCTGAACTGAAGGCAGACACTTAATGACTGAGCCACCAGGTGGCCCAGAAGTAATTTACTTTAAAAAATGTATGTACAATTAACAGGTTTCCTTTCACTTATTCCTTAATTTTAAAGACCAAAGTTAATGCCTCCATATAGCCTACATGCTCAGGAGAGACTGATGGTAACACAGCACCTCGGTCATACCATCACAGCAAGAAGGACATGCGCCGGTGGACCGACTAACCCGACATGGCGTACGTCAGGACAGGCTCACCAGAGGCACCACCTCAGCTTGTACCTGCAGAGCCAGCAGGAGTCAGGGACTGAGGAAGAACAGGGAGTGGTACACCAGAGAAAACGCTCTGCACCAGAAATTAGAAGCAATGGAACATGAAACATATTCCTGGTGAGCACTGTACGTTCTTCAGTTTGGATGAAGCTTATGGTGTGAGACTGGGCGTAGGGGGTGGTGAGAAGTGAGAACGGGAAGGGATCAAGTCAAAGGACCGGACTTTCCTCTGAGGGCAGCAAGGGGGCCAGAGCGGAACTTCAGCAAGTAAAGGATTCGACGAGATTCAAGCTTTACAAAAACCTCGGGGTCACGCTGTGAGGATGGAAGCCAGAGCTGCCCAGGGCAGGGGTGGCACCGGAGGGAGGAGGAATTAGGACGGCGGCTACCGAACACTGGCTACCAGAAGGTCAAAGTGTGGCTGCATTGGAGGAGAGAGATTCCAGAAGCATTCAGGAGGCAGAGTTCAAGAGCAGTCAAGGACTTCCGTCTTGCATGCTGTCTGTCTGGCTCTCTCACGGACTCCAAGGCAGCCAGCTGCCATGTGCTCAGCTATCCCAGGGAAAGGCCCGCGGGGCAGGCGCAACGTGCCAGAAAGGCTGGATGTGTGAGGGGAAACCAAAGATAGCCAGGTTTAGCTTCTGGCACCTAGAGATGTTGATTCAGTTTTGGACAAGCCTGTTAGATTTGCTGAACCCATGGCGATAGGCACTATCCTGGAATCCATGTGGAACAATCCAGGTGTAAAAATTATGACCTTAAAAAATGATGACACAGGGCGCCTGGGTGGCTCAGTTGTTAAGTGTCTGCCTTTGGCTCAGGTCATGATCCCAGGGTCCTGGGATCGAGTCCCGCATCGTGCTCCCTGCTTGGCAGGAAGCCTGCTTCTCCCTCTCCCGCTCCCCCTGCTTGTGTTCCTGCTCTCGCTATCTCTCTCTCTGTCAAATAAGTAAATAAAATCTTTAAAAAAAAAAAATGATGACACAGATATTACTACTTTCATGACGCTTGCAATTTGTTGAGAGCAAGACCTCAAATACTAGCTCTTCCATTGCCTCTCGGTCAGTGGTTCTCAACCCTTGCTGTACGTTAACATTACTGTCTTGGAAACTTTTAGAAAATAGTGTTTAGCTTCACCCCAATTAAATAGGAGTATCTGTGGGCCATGGGAGTACACAAGGGAGCTCGATAAACACTGCACGAATGAATGCATATACAGATCCATCGCTCAGGAGAGAGAGGAAGGCTGGAGGACAGGACAGGAAACTCATCAGCATTAAGGTAGAAGCCAAACCCACAGGAATGATACCACAAGAGAGAACACATGGAGCCTAGGGAAAAACTCTAAGGGACGAGGACATTTGAGGCACAAGCGGTAAATAGGAGCCAAGAAAGGGAACTGAAAAGGAAGAGCCAAAGAGGTAGGAGGAAGGGAGTAGGAAGTCAAGAGAAGAATGTATTTTAAGAAAGGAATGATTGACAGAGAGGAAAATACTTATTAACAAGCTAGCACAGTAAGAATTGACAAGTATATATTGGATTTAGCCACAAAAAAGTAGCAGATAACTCAACCAAAAATAGTTTCAAAAATGTGTTATATTAATCTCACATCCGAAGTAGACTTGGAGCATTTCGCTAATGTGGAGTATTCCTAACAGAGTACCTGAGAGAAAGAAGTTTTCAAATATAATCTCCCAACTATACTTATTACAACTAACAAAAAAACAGGCTATTAGGTAGACATTTATACTGGCTTAGAATCTGAGACAAAAAAATTAGAAGGAAATTCTAAGTCTTCAACAGTATTCCTGGGTCAACTCTAAGTGCTCCCTTCCTTAACACAACTTGTTTTCCAGGAAGAACATCTTTAACAGTCACATTTTCACTCAAATTCTTATTTTAGAAAATACTTAAAATCATTACTTAAATTTCAGCACTATTTTTGTAAGTATCATCTTTTTTTTAAAGATATTTATTTGAGACAGAGAGAGAGAAAGTGAGAGAGCACAAGCAGGGGAAGCGACAGAGGGAAAGGGAGAAGCAGGCTCCCCGCCAAGCAGGGAGCCCGACATGGGGCTCGATCCCAGGACCCTGGGATCATGACCTGAGCCGAAGGCAGACGCTTAATGACTGAGCCACCCAGGGCCCCGAAATTTTTCTTTTTTTTTTAAGATTTTCTTTATTTATTTGACAGAGGGAGAGTGAGCACAAGCAGGGGGAGTGGGAGAGGGAGAAGCAGGCTTCCCGCTGAGCAGGGATCCCGATGTGGGGCTCGATCCCAGGAGCCTGGGATCAGGACCTGAGCCGAAGGCAGACGCTTAACGACTGAGCCACCCAGGTGCTCCTCTTTTTTTTTATTTTTTTTTAAGATTTTATTTATTTGACAGAGAGAGAGACAGCGAGAGAGGGAACACAAGCAGGGGGAGTGGGAGAGGGAGAAGCAGGCTTCCCACTGGGCAGAGAGCCCGATGCGGGGCTCGATCCCAGGACCCTGGGACCATGACCTGAGCCGAAGGCAGATGCTTAACGACTGAGCCCCCAGGCGCCCCGAAATTTTTTTTTTTTTTAAGATTTTCTTTATTTATTTGACACAGAGAGAGACACAAGGAGAGAGGGAACACAAGCAGGGGGAGTGGGAGAGGGAGAAGCAGGCTTCCCGCTGAGCAGAGAGCCCGATGCGGGGCTCGATCCCAGAACCCTGGGACCATGACCTGAGCCGAAGGCAGACGCTTAACGACCGAGCTGCCCGGGCGTCCCTGTAAGTATCATCCTACAGATTTGTTTCAAACTACCAATCACCCTAAAATGCAGGGGCTACTACCACGTCCGGTCAGTTCATCATTATCTAAAACTGTCTCCATTAGTATGCGCTCCTACCGAAGAAGGCAAGTGCAAACCATGACAGAGAAGATGCTGCTTAAAAGGTAATTTAGTCTCATAAAACACAGACGAGAGAAGAATGTCTGTGAGGACCATCTCCGACAGTTGCCAACATGATCTCTCGGCATCATATACGATGGATTCAGGAAAACCTGTATTAAAGAAAGTGGCAACCATGCAGAACACTGCTGCACAGACCAAATATAGACTACTCCAATGACAGTCAAACACAGACCAAACATGTTATTATGCTATGTGTCCCTTCCCTGAAGGTGTACTATCTAGTCCAAGAACTAAAAAGACAACAGCCACATCTTCTTTACCCATTCATCAGTCGATGGACATTTGGGCTGTTTCTATAGTTTGGCTATCCTGGGTAACGCTGCTAGAAACATCAGGGTGCAGGTGCCCCTTCAAATCTGTATTTTTGTTTCCTTTGGGTAAATACCTAGTAGTGCAACTGCTGGGTCGTGGTGGGGGGTGGTGGGCTAGATGGGGGATGGGAATTAAGGAGGGCACTTGTGATGAGCAATGGGTGTTATACGTAAGTGATGATCACTGAATCGTACTTCTGAAAGCAAAGTTACATTATATGTTAATTACAATTTTAAATTTTTTGAAAAAATAGATAACAGAAATAAGAAAACTCACACAAATAATATACGTAAATATATTTAAAAGATTTAAAAAATGTATACATATGTACTGAATGAGCAGTAAAGCAAGAATAACTAAAAGAAATTCAGAGTAAAAAGCAGACCATTTGGGACCTCTGAAGAAAAACCAGGGCATCATCTTGGCCTTAAAGCACAGTTAGATCTTAAGTAAATGGAGAGACCAGGGGAAAAAAGTACCAATCACAGAAATGGTGGGCAAACAAACACGTGACACCTTTGAGAATAACAAACAAAAGAGGCTAGCTGAAATAGAGAAATCTTTGGGAAGGTTGGTAGGCAGGCTGGAAAGGTGACCAGAAGCCAGATCGTGGAAAACTTGAATGTCAAAGCTGTTTGGACTTTATTCTCCAAATAATTAAGAGTTTTGGGGCAACGTAGTGATAGGAGCAGTGCTAGTCTGAGAATAACCTGCCAGGTCCTGTGCGGTAGATGGAGTGGGAGAATGGAGGCAGACAGCACAGCTCAGGCAAGAGAAACTTCCTGCCAACACCTCAGCTAACAGACTTTCTAAAACATGATGACGCAGAAACACTATGCCCACTACGCCCACTCACCACTTAAGACACTTCCATTCAGGCCCCAAAAGCAACTCCTAGAACAGTTAAGCAAAGTTTTCACTGTAAAGAGTGAGCTTGGTGTTTCGAGTAATATAATCAACTCTTTTGCAACTATCTCTGTGAGAAATGAGTATGGTTAGCCTGATAGTTCAGGTGCTGTGTGTATTTATACGGATTGGAAGGAACGAAGCCCAGCCCCATGGACCATGGAAATAAAAAACAGGAATTTCCAAGGTTTTTATCTTCAACACAGATGAAAAGATTTGTTTCGCTGTAGACATGTGGATTCCATAGATTTGACATATGTTCTTTGCATCACAATGAAGCTTTATTTTAAAGTATAATCCTATACAGTTCACGAACTAAGGCAGACTCTGGAAGAAGAGTTACTGTAAACAATAACAAAAAGCCATCAAGGGAAAAGCAAGAAAAAAAGACAACGTCCAATTTGAAAAGCCTGATACCAAATTTTCAAAAATACTCCCAACCTGAGGCATCTAAATTTGCAGATTGGAAATATTACTACACTTCTGGAATGATGAACAACCCATCACTTTTTATGGAAATTTATTTATCTGTCCTGCTAAAAGACCTGAATTGCTATAACTTTATGTTTTAATTAAAATCACATATGTTTTGAAAAATTTCAAATACGAAAATAAAAGCAAAACTTACTCTTCAAAATCAAGCACAGAAGAGCACCTCCTCAAAGGGCGGCTACTCAGTTGCAAATACCTGGTAGGAATTGCAATTTCATGCACATTTCACTCTAACTGATGTCAGAGAGCATCCAGGGCTAAAGTGTTAGAGATCTTCCCTTAATCTCTGCTGTAGGGGGCATGAGGTGGAAGCACAGGACTTCTCCAAGTTGACTGGCCTGTGGGAACTCCCAAGAGAAGAGATGCAGAACCAACCAAGAAATGTCTTCCTCCAACAAGCAACCCTTCTTAGCTAATGATAATCCTAGCACACACATATTAGACCTTAGTATGAATTAGGCTTCCTCTGAACAATTTACTATCTCAGCCCCCACACTGCCCTGAAAGACAGAAAGTGTCACCATCCCCCTTTTACAGCCTTAATCCTCCATTTTATAGAAGAAACTGAGGCACAGCATCTGGCAGAGCTGGGAATCACATTTCTGAAGTGTCCAGGGCCCATATGCTCTATCCCTGTATTTTTATAACAGCAATTCGTGAGCACCCTGTGAAAAGAAAAGGTCATAGAATTGTGGGTTTTCTCAAAAAGTGTTACCTTACATTACATAAGTCACCAGATATGGTCTAATTTAATGACTGATCTAAATGAAAAGACACTAAGGAAAACATGCCGGGAAACATAGTCTAATACATTTTAAAAGGCTATGGGTACTGTGCTGTTTAAGTCAGACGACAGGACACAAACAATGAATCATGGAACACTTCATCTAAAACTAATGATGTAATGTATGGGGATTAACATAAGAATAAAATAAATAAATAAACAAACAAACAAATAAATAAATAAGTCAGACGACAGGAAACGTTGAGTAACCAGGACTCTGGAGTCATGATTAGGTTCACGTTCCAGACAATAAAAGCAGTAAGTGTAGACCTAACGTTAATGCCATGCATAGTACACCCAGATAAAAAGAAAGTCACAACGTAAATAATAGTTTTGTGTTTAGCAAAAATAGGTGGCAAATGAGTTTCTTTTCCCCTTATTGCTTATGTTTCAATATAAATTGAGAAAACTTTCATTGTTCTGTGATAAGAAAGAATGGTCCCCAATTTCATAAGCATTCGATCTCTTTTACTGCTTTCTTATCCTTACAAGATTTCCGAATAACTTAGGGTCAAACATGAATATGGTTTTTAAGTATGGAGGCCCTTGATCCAGAAAGAACATCAAGAAGCAGTGAACTGAGGGCTGACCATCAGAAATTTCCTGTAAGGAGGCCTGAGAGATGGTCACAGATGCTGCAAAGAAACAGAGACGAGGAAATAAACAGGGAGAAAGGCAATCTGAGGGGTAGGAGTTCCTACGAAAGAATGAGAAGATGTGTCTTCTGGTTAGGGCTGGAGGATACAGATTTGGAAGAGGCAAGGAAAGCGGACTTCACAGGATTCCTTAGATGCCTGAGTTTTCAAAAATGAGTTTGAATAGGCCCACAGAGAGCAGCGGCATCCAGGAAAGAAGGGCGAAAACGAACTTATGGCGAAGAGAAGGATGCAGAGCCCCGGCATCAGCTGCCGGCGCAGGGAGGCGGGCTCTTCGAGGATGCTGGAGCCATGAACGAGGACCGAGGGCCAGGCCTGGGGAAGACGCTGGAGCCACAGAGGAGTGGGGACCGAGGGCCAGGCACGGGGAGGTCACGGAGCCACGGACGAGGGCTGGGGACCGAGGGACCGGCTTAGGGAGAAGTTGGCACCCGGGAGGGGACTGGGGACCGAGGACCAGGCAAGCGGAGGACACCGAAGCCAGGGACGGGGACCGAGTGAGAAGCTGGAGCCGCAGCCGAGGACCGGGGGACCGGGGTCGGGCCGGCAGGTGGGCGCGGACGAGGACCGGGGGGTCGGGCGGCGGGTGGGCGCGGACGAGGACCGCAGGGCGGAGGCGGCAGACGCCCCCGGGAGAAGAGGGCTCGGGCGCGCGGGGGCGGGGGGGCCGGGACGGACACGCTGGCGGGAGGGGCTCCGGGAACCGTCGGAGGCCGCGCAGCCCCCGAGGAAAGCTCCCGCGGAGCCCGAGGCCAGGGCGCGGCGAGGTCGGGCGGCGGCCGCGGGGGCCGCGCCGTGCGGCCGAGGGCCGCTCCGCCCCCTCCCGGCGCGCCCGGGCCCCCGACCCTACCTGGCGCGGGGACGGCTGGGGAGGCGGTCACCGTCCCCACCTGGAGCGCGCGCCGCCTCAGTCCCCGCCCGGAGCGCAGACGGCGGAGCGGAGGCTTATTGCCGGAAGTCGCCCGCCGCCTCCCGGGAGCCTGGCCAGAAGCCCCGCCCCGGGCCGCGCTGATTGGCAGGTGCGGGTCCGCGTGGCCGTGTTGCTGCGCTGCTCCCCGAGGCCGAGACGCGCGCGTGCGCACTGGGCGCCGCGCGGCCTCCTTCCTGCGCGTGCTCCGTGGGCGCGGCTGGGCGCGCGAGCCCGCGGGCGTGGTGCGGGCGGCGCCCTCGCGTGGGCGGGCGTCCTGCCGCCTCGTGCGTCCGTGCGGGGGGTGCCGGGAGGGCCGGGCGCCGGGGGCCGTCCGCGCCGTGGTCGCCGCGCGGGTCCGCGGGTCCCAGGCCGCTGCGCCGCCCGGCCCCACGCCCGCTCCCCGAAGCAGCCTGAGCCTCGGCAGTGCGGTTTCCATTGGCCCCGAAGCTCCGTCCCGTGATCTTCGGCCCTGACCTTACGGCTCAGGCGCCCCCCGTGTTTCGAATGTGCGGGTCGCTCCGGAGGGTGGAGACGCCCCGGGGGCCCGCTCGCGCGCGTGGCTTCTTCCCCGACCTGGGGTCGAGGGGAAGGTCGACGGGCCGGGGGGCGGGGCTCGGTCCGGGGCCCTGCTGGCGAGCTGTGGGGAGCGGAAGGCCTGCGCCACCCTGTGCCTCAGTTTCCCCGCAAGTGGGGCAGCAGGGCCACTTGCTCGCAGGGGTCTTTAAAAGAATTAAATGGGGCGCCTGGGTGGCTCAGTCGGTTAAGCGACTGCCTTCGGCTCGGGTCACGATCCTGGAGTCCCGGGATCGAGTCCCGCATCGGGCTCCCTGCTCGGCAGGGAGTCTGCTTCTCCCTCTGACCCTCCCCCCTCTCATGTGCTCTCTCTCTCTCATTCTCGCTCTCTCAAATAAATAAATAAAATCTTAAAAAAAATAATAATAATAAATAAAAAAATAAAAGAATTAAATGAACTAACCTATGCAAGGTATTAGAACCATGCCTGGTGTATAGAGAGCGCTATAGAAGCATTTGATCTTCGTACTTTTGTATGTGGAACACACTGCAGGAAGCGTAGGAGGTATTCGTATTTTGGAAAAGTGCTTTTTAAATTATTTCTGATGTGCTTATTACAGTAGCATTCTTTGACTACGTACTTTTAAAAATGTAAATGTAGCGTAAGCGTGATTATGGACCGGAGACGGCAATAGCGCGTACATACCCCCAGTTAATAAATGCCACCCTCCTTCCTTCCCCCGCCCCCTTTCACAGCTGCAGATTATTCCATTATGTGGATAGATCATAGTTTTTAAAAATATTCTCCATGGGGGCACCTGGGTGGCTCGGTCGTTAAGCGTCTGCCTTCGGCCCAGGTCATGATCCCAGAGTCTTGGGATCGAGCCCCGGATCCGGCTCCCTGCTCCGCGGGAAGCCTGCTTCTCCCTCTCCCACTTCTGCTTGTGTTCCTGCTCTTGCTATCTATCAAATAAATAAACTCTTAAAAAAAAAAAAAAACAGGTGCCTGGGTGGCGCGGTCGTTAAGCGTCTGCCTTCCGCTCAGGTCATGATCCCGGGGTCCTGGGATGGAGCCCTACATCGGGCTCCCTGCTCCGTGGGGAGCCTGCTTCTCCCTCTCCCACTCCCCCTGCTTGTGTTCTCTCTCTCGCTGTGTCTCTGTCAAATAAATAAATAAAATCTTTAAAAAAAAAAAATTCTCCATGGATGGGCATTAGGTTCTTTATTTTGCCATTGGAAATAATGCCCAATGAATAACTATGGATGGTTTTTCTGTTTATTTTAAAATTTGTTGTGGTGTATTTGCTAGTAAATTACTATAATTGGAATTGTTGTATCAGGGATAACTGCATATAAAATTTTGGCAAATATTGCCAAGCCAAAACCCACTACACCACCATGGGAGCCATAAGAAGAGTATTAAGTTTAGCCTAATTTGCCAACATCCGTGTAACCCCTTGTGAGTTACGGGGCAGATTGAGAGGAGGCAAGGTAACAGGAATCCACAGGGTAGAAGCTGGAGTCCCCACACAGTAAGGAGAGCCCACAAAGCCTTTCAGACCAATTCTGGTCCACAAATCTCTGAGCGCACACTGTGCTCCAGTTACTCTACTCGATGCTTACCACAGATAAGCATGTCCACTGCCCTCTGGAAAGCCCGCTGACAGAGGAGGAGACAGGAGCAGGGCAAGAAAGATTGCCTCTATGAGGCGGAGGTGTGGCTGGGGGCGGTGCGGGAGTCATGGGAGGGGGGTGCTCAGCGTGGGGAAAGTGACCTGGGACAAGGTGCCTACTTACCTCAAATACTACAGGCACTCAGTTCATCTACAAGTATCTGCTCAAGGTGAGGGAACACGTCACATTTCTTTGTTTGCTTTAAGATAACCCAATTCTGATAATATGCAAGGACTTGGGAACACTGACACTCGTTGCAGTCCTTCCCCCCAAGTTGGGGTCTCTCATAGCAGCAAGCCAGGGCAGTCACTGGTCACAGGCCATGCTGGGCGCCTCCAGGCCTCACTGGAGGCCTGGGGTGATGGCCAGCACAGGGACCCCCCTGCTTCCTGAAGTACACTGCACAACCATCTCCCTGACCTCCCCAAGTGCTGCCCAGAACAGGGTGAGCATCCCTGGTCCTCTTGGCATGAGCTTGACTTTGTCCCCTTAAGGCTCAGAGAATGTCTCTCCTCTTGTTCCCCTCTCTGGAACACTTCTATGTAATGGAATCTCTCTGCAGCACGTGAAGACTGATTCAGCTTTCCTCACAGCAACGATACCGAAGTAAGGAAAACCAGACCAGATCAGCAAAACAAACCCCTATCACCTTATGTAGTATCTAGTGTCTCCAGAGTCTGGGTCATGCAGGCTCAAGCAGGCACCGTGAGAGATGCTGTGAATACACACCTGAAATCTCCAGGTGTCAGGAGCTCACAATTCAAAGCAGATATAGGATGGCAAATACGCAGTGAGAAAACAGGGCCATGAGGACCACTAGGAGGTTCGAAATGAGAAGGGCATCCAGGGGCGGAAGCAACCCCCTCTGATGGAGACACCTCCAGGAAGCACTGGGAGGTCACAGGGGCGCTGAGTTTCAGAAGCCAACAGGCCATAGCAGGGAGGCAGGACGCAGGATCCGGCCATCTTTTTGTTTGCTTATTTGTTTGCTCTTGGTGTCAGGTCTCCTTATATTTCAAGTAGGGATTAGCATAGAATTTTGGGAGTAGGGGTGCCTGGGTGGCTCAGTTGGTTAAGTGACTGCCTTCGGCTCAGGTCATGATCCTGGAGTCCCTGGATCGAGTCCCGCATCGTGCTCCCTGCTCAGCGAGGAGCCTGCTTCTCCCTCTAACCCTCCCCCCGTCATGTACTCTCTCTCTCTCATTCTCACTCTCTCAAATATATAAATAAAATCTTTAAAAAAAAAAAGAATTTTGGGGGTAAACTAAGTTGGTGGCCAGGAGCACACGGTAAGTGTGAGACGTCAGAATGGGGAGGCTAACATGAAGACAGCAGACCCACTCACAGCGTCTCATCCACCAACTCCTGAAGCTCTGTACTTGACAAAACATACCGATAGTAGCCTCGTTCAGCTCTGAAAACCTGTCTGTGCAGCCTGGCATGATGCCAGCTGGGCGTGATCCTGGATGATCTGGGACCGACAGCACACGCTCGGGAGTTCAACAGATGTGGGACCGTCGTCTAGATGCCTGGACGTGCGACTTTGGGCAATTACAACCTCCTGAGCCTTGGCTTCTCACCTGGAAGTGAAGCCACTGCTATCTACCTCTAAGGCTATCAGGAATGTTAAATATTACTATTCGTATCGATTCTCCAGCAAACTCTATTTGCCTCTATCTTTCTTGCATGTGTTGGGCAGTGAACCAATCTGCATGTAAAAGGTAAGGCTACCTAGAACTCTGCTTATAGATATATTTACATTAATACATATGGCCCAGCACATTCCACTCCCAGATATTTATCAAAGACAAATCCAAACACGTTCACAAAAAGCACAGAGTATTAGCGCTGTACTCCTAGTGGAACCTAGAGATCTATCCACAAAATAGTATATTAACAAACTGTGATGTGTTCATGTGATGGAGCACTACTCCCCATATAAAAAAACTATAAAATTTCTACATGTAACAACACGGATGAGTATCATGAATATTATCTTAGTGAAAAGAATGCAGACACAAAAAAGAATGTACTGTAGGATTCACAGAATTCATTCATATAAAATTCTAGAATAGGCAAAACTAACATATGGTGATAGAAATCCCATCTGTGGTGGCTTCTGGGGGCAAAGGGAAGGGACAGAGGCAACTTTCCGGGCCTATGGAAATGTTCGTTGTTGTTTGGTGCAAGAATGTGAACGTGTTAAATCTGATTTCCCATTTCACTCTGTTATACCTCAATAGGTCAATATGTATTTTACTTTGGGAGGAACATTTTGTCTCTGACATTCTTAGATCTTACGCAACATATTGAATTAAAAAAAAAAATTGAACCAACAACTATGTTGAATGCTTACCCCACACCCAGAATCATATGAAGAGTTGTAGGAAATGAAGAAAATGTAGAAACTCTCCTTGACCTCTAGGAGCTTGTGCTCTGTGATTGAGGACGCAGGAAGCATACTTCAGAACTGTTGAAGAGCAATCCAAGACTTAAATAACAATTCAAAAGAACAGAGGGAAGGGCCAAAGCAGTTGCATAAATGGGTAGTAATGTTTATAGGGAGTTATAGGTACAAAGAAATCTTTATAATGAAGGAGAGTCCAAGGAAGATACTAAAATTCACTTTGACAAGTGGGAGATAAAAAGCAGTTTCATAACTGAGTATGGAATCCAACAGGATGACATCTTTTGTAACATCTCTTAGAGACATACTCATGGAGCATCTGGGTGGCTCAGTCAGTTAAGCATCTGCTTTTGGCTCAGGTCATGATCCCAGAGCCCTGGGGTTGAGTCCCTCATAAGGCTCCTTGCTCAGTGGGGAACCTGCTTTTCTCTCTGCCTGCAGCTCCCCCTGCTTGTGAGCTCTCTGACAAATAAATAAATAAAATCTTAAAAAAAAAAAAAAAAAGCCGTACTCACTTTCCTCTAATGGTAAATCCTAGAGAGCAGATACCTCAACCTTGAAATGAGGATGGTAGATCTCTAAGTACCTCCCAGCTCTGGTAACTTGAATTTTTATCCACAACTTGAAGGGAGCATCTGCATGAGGTCCCATGTTGTTCTTGGCCAGTCCACATGACCCAGTTCCTCAAGACTCGGATCAGCTCTCATGTCTTTATGTAGCAACAACACTGAAAATGACACTATTAAGTGGGTAACCTTTACTTAGTATTCACCACACACCAGGCTCTGTGCCAAACGCTCTGTTTGACTTATGCCAAAATAACCTGCAAGTTCGATCCTATTATCACGTCTTGAAGATGAGGCCCCTGAGTCTTCCAGGAAGCTAAGCACCTTGCCAGGACCCTACAGGTTGGTGGGAACGGATCCAGGGTTGACTTCTGGCTCATCTGAAACTGCTCATCCACCATCCCTGGGAAGCGCCTTCCCCCCAGGCCTCTGGGTATTTGTTCTCCCTCCCGTTCACTACACAACCATAATATCTTTTTTTTTTTTTTTTAAAGATTTTATTCATTTATTTGAGACAGAGAGAATGAGAGGGAGGAGGGTCAGAGGGAGAAACAGACTCCCTGCCGAGCAGGGAGCCCGATGCGGGACTCGATCCCAGGACTCCAGGATCATGACCCGAGCTGAAGGCAGTCGCCCAACCAACTGAGCCACCCAGGCGCCCAACCATAATATCTTGTAACTCCTCAGTTATTTAAATCCCAAGCCAGTCCCGCCTCTGACTTTTAAAAAAAATCTCAGTTCTCCATCAAGACTGTAAGCTCTCTGAAGGCAAGGACTCAAGTCTTCTACATTGTTAGAGCCCTGAAAATCTAACTCTCTGTGGAGAGGGCAGAGAAGTGCAGCAAACTGCTACTCTGGAGCACCTGGAACTACTGGATCTGCACAACGCAGCCATTGCTGGAACCCTGGAATGGGTCCAGCCTTCAGAGTCGCTTCCCATATGGTGCTGACGTTAGCATGTCACCTGTGATGATCTCCATGGCTGCATGTGCTGGTTTTGTTTCTGTATTGCATTCTGTGAGATCTGAACAATGAAGTAAACTAACAATAGATTGTTAGAATGGAGAGACACCTTGGCCAGGGAGCCTAACCCCTCCGTGGAGATAAGGCCCCCATCTTCATGATTCCCATGCCCAGAACCTGCACTGGAACCAAGCTTCCTACTTTTCCCAACATAATAGATGGGTTTCTGTGTCTGCTGTCATCTGAGCCTGAAATTCCTAGATCCTTCTCCCTATGTCCAAATGCTAGACCACCGTGGGTTGAGCTTGGTGGCTAAGGTGCCTAAAGCCTTTAACAACAGCATCTCTGGGCACTCCCTGGGCTGGATCCCCAACTGTTCCAGACTTCAGTCTCTTTAGGTCACCCTGGTCTCTTGCCATCATTACTCTGTCCCTCTGCTTTATGGGGGGATGACTGACCATATCCTCCTGGGAGGGAGCAGAAAGGTGCAGCCCTGGGGTAATGGATGAGCAAAGTCTATGAAGGGGGAGGCATGAACAGAGCAGCATGGGCACTGGTGGTCCAGCAGGAAGCTATGAGGGATGGGAGGTCAGCCGTCAACAGAGGAGCTGAGCACTGCTGACTATTTGAACAGAAGGTAGGTGAGGGGACCACGGAACCAGTTAGACACTGGAAGTGGTGTGGGTCAGGGAAGCCAAGCGGGGAGGCAGAAATTAACCACATGGGATAATGTGAGTGAACTCAACAGTCCTATGGGGAGACAAGCTCTAAGGACTATCACAAATGAATTGGGAAAATTATCACAATGAACAGCATAGGCTGTGAAACATTATGGCGTTCTGATACATCATGACCCTTGTAGCCAAATGGGCTATGTCCACTGGTTCGATGGCAAACCAGCTTACAGAGGAGGTGGGATAGAAGCCCCTATTGGTAGTGTTTGCTGATTTCCATGAGGTAAACACTCCCACCGTGGCAAATTGCAAGCTACCAGTGTGAGGTCATTGAATAATGAGGAGGTGGGAAGAGATGACTTGATCAAGCCTAACAAGCCAACATGAGCCACTCCAGCACACCTCTGGGTCTAGGCCTGTTGAAAACTGATAGCTGTGGATGTTTCCCATTTCTTAATGAGACCTCATTCTAACACATTTTGATAAGAGTGTTTATAAGTGCCAGATTGTCCAGTCACGAGACTATTTCAAGTTTCTGATGAGAGTCACTAATTGTACAAATGAGGACAACCTGCCCAGATGCCCAGTCACAGGGGCTACAATAAAAGCCTAGTCAATTGAAGACTGCAAACTTACAGGTTAAACAGCATGGGTTTTGGGCGCCTGGGTGGCTCAGTTGGTTAAGCGACTGCCTTTGGTTCAGGTCATGATCCTGGAGTCCCGGGATCGAGTCCCGCATCGGACTCCCCGCTCGGCAGGGAGTCTGCTTCTCTCTCTGAACCTCCCTCCTCTCATGCTCTCTATCTCATTCTCTCTCTCAAATAAAAAAAAAAAATCTTTAAACAGCATGGGTTTTTCCAAGCAATTCAGTCAGAAGTTTACTGCTTTTTTGATTGAACTGAAAAAAAAAAAAAACAAAGACTAGAAACAATAGGAAGGCAGTATTTTTAATGCATCTGGGTTTTACTAAGTCATTATGGTAATGTTACATAATTTTAGAAAATTAATTCTAGTTTGGTTATAAGCAATAAAATGATGAAATGATTGATGGGTACATTAATCATTCTACCAGTAATGTCCAGGAGAAAATGAAGTTAAAGCAAATCCAACTAACCTAGACAAGGAAGTGGAATTGAATGGATGAAAATGTTTCACAAGTAATTCCTATCTTTTGGGAAGAAGCATCTAGCACACACAGAAAAGATAACACAAATTTAGCCTCTATGTTCTGATGAAAACCTCAGCTTCATCTGAAGGGCTGACGGTGGTAAGACAGGAAGGAGAAAGGATTCATGCCGTGAGGGGGTCTGTGTCTTTAGGACCAAGTTGATGAAAGCCACCAATGGCCTAGACAATAGGTCTGTATAAGGTACAGAATTTATTTCTGTAAACACCAGGGCACATGCTCACAGGGACAATCAGGTACAGTACACGCTGGCTAACTGTAAACAAGAGAGGCCCCTCCTGGCTTGGTGACAGCCTCCCCTTTCCTCTATCTGCTGACCCACAAAGCCCATATTCTAGGTGTCTTAACCCACCCCCCACCGAGGATAAGTAAAGTAGAGCAAAAAATACCAACATTATTTCCTCAATATTTCTGCAAACGCTCTTTACTTTTACTCCCACATGAAACCTGGGGCAATGAAAGTGGCACAAATCATTGCTGGCTGTAGTATCACAAAGCCTGAAACGTTAAGATTAAGTAGAACATGCAACTGCTTGCAACTTCGCTCTTGAAAACATTCTTCTAGAAGAACCTCTCTACTACATCTGAATGGACTAAAGTAAAGAAAGGCAAATACCAAAGCTAAGAACGCGTTTAGGCAGGGAATCCAGTCCTGCACGTGTATTGTATAGAGACATAACAAGACTGAGGAGGGGAACTTGGAAAATTGACTTCCACAAGATTAGAAAAGCTAACTAGGCATAGCTCAGTTAAGCAAGCATGAAGGGAATGTGATGATTAGTTGCATCTCTGAAGAGTCTTTATACCCCATTGATGGAGAGATTTGTAGAGTAATAGAGGTAACAATCTGATAGTACTAAAAATCTAGAGAATCTACAGGAGAATTTCAAAAAGTCAAATTAGTTTCCTTAGAGAATATTTTGGAGCACCATTGCTTTCAATGTTTGCATTTGTTTAGTTTCTACATTGTGTAAATAGCCATTTATTTGTCTCTTTAAGACCAACTGGGAGCAACCTATTATTTTTTCTATTATCAGAATTCCTGGGAAAAAACCAGACACACAAACCTCTGAAATATTTTCAGCTTATGGGTCTCACATATTTGTATAACTTTATTTTATTGCTCGCACAGTATAGGAGTTAAAAATAGGTTGTTTGCTTTTGTTTTTTGAGAGAGAGAGAGATCAAATGGGGGCCAGGGGCAGAGACAGAGGGAGACAGAGAGAGAAAGAATCTTAAGCAATCTCCACACCCAACACAGAGCCTGATGTGGGGCTCGATCCCACAACCCTGAGATCATGACCTGAGCCAAAATCAAGAGTCAGACACTTAACCTACCAAGCCACCCAGGTGCCCCTAGAAATAGGTTTTGTTGCCTATCCCCCAAAACCCAAAATAAACATAGCTTAAACTAGAGAGTAGTTTATTTCTATCTCATATAAAAGAAGTCCAACAAAATAAATCTGGAGATTAGACTGAGCCTGGGTGGCTCAGTCGTTAAGCATCTGCCTTCAACTCAGGTCATGATCCCAGGGTCCTGGGATCGAGTCCCTCATCGGGCTCCCTGCCCTGCAGAAAGCCTGCTTCTCCCTATCTCACTCCCCCTGCTTGTGTTCCCTCTCTTGCTGTGTCTCTCTCTGTCAAATAAATAAATAAAATCTTAAAAAAAAAAAAGGGTACCAACATATACATAATGGGAGAAAGAGAAGAAGAAAAGAGCAGAAAGAATATTTGAAGAAAAATCATATTTGGGAAGTCTAAATTTTCCAAATCTGATTGAAAACATTAATCTACATATCCAAGAAGCTCAACATATTCAAGTTTTATCCCCAAGTGGGATAAACTCAAAGATATCCAGACCTAGACACACATTATAATTAAACTGTCAAAAGCCAAACCCAGAGACTCTCGAAAGCAGCAAGAGAAAAGCTGTACAAAAGATAGAAGAGGAACAGCTGATTTCTCATCAGAAACCATAGAGGCCAGGAGGTAATGAGAGCACATCTTGAAAGTGCTGAGAGTAAGAGTGTCAACCAAGAATTCTATTCCCAACCAGATTACTCTTCAAGGATGAAGAGGTTGAGATAGTTCCAAATAAGCAAAAACTGAGAAAATATATAGAAAAGCTGTCCTATGGGTTTTGAAGGCTGTAGTGAAAGGGCAGGAACTCAGATGCACATGAAGAAGGAAAGAGAATATAGTAAATGCTGCTACACAGCTAAATACAAGCAACAATACACATATGTGCTTTGGTTATAACTCTTTTTTGTACAGTTCTCAAATAATCGGGAGATCCCTGTCCAAATACATGATCAGGTGGATTCCTCTGGGACAGGGAGGATAATGATGACGATTGTTACTGTTTTGGGGGTGGTCCTTTATCAATTAATGAGTGGAGGATTCCCTCTGGCCATGTGGAAATAAGTTAATCTGCCTAGCTATTAGGAGTTCAGCTATGAGATGCTCTCAGTTCTCCCCCATTTTTGGCAAATTAAATCCCATTAATTCGTGTTTAGGAAATTTGAGGAAAGAAGGCACACAAAGCTGGTTGTGCCCAGGGCACCAACATTGCAATCCACTTATGTATAGGTGGAGTCTTTAAACTTCTAGGAGGGAACTGTGTAGAGCACTTAGAACAATTCAGGGCCTTCTAAAGGCCAACTTACAAGAAGATAAAGGACCATTAAAATGTGAATGTTTCAACATGAATCTAATTATCTGTGAACTTGCCTATGAGGACTAGAAGGCAGAGAAATTTCAGGGCCAAAATCAACTGCTGTCTTCAACTAAACTCCAGATGGGTATTTTTCTAGTCCCACCCAAGCTTGGGGGGGTGCATTTTTCTTCTAAATTACTATTACCCACCAGGTTGTAAAATGCTTTGGCCTCTCTTATTGGAGGGTCATGGGTATAGTCATTTGTTGGACCTTGGTGAGATTTAGGCATAGGCGGGTCTTTCTGCTCAAGGACCCACAGGTAACGTGTAGGCAGGGACTCATGGAAATCCCAAAGGATCAGTATAGCCACTGTGCTTGAGTGACTCAGTCAAGTTGCTCAGATGATGCATCATGGTATAAAGACACGAGCTTCGTTTCTGTGTGTTGATTACACTGACTCATGTTGACTGGCTGCCGCAGAAGTCAAATATTTAATGCTTTCTTCTGCTTTTTCAATTCTACTTAAGGCAACGTGGATGTTCTATCCAAGTAGTGCAAAGCCACATACAAGTAAACAAATGCAAGTCAGGAAGATTACTATTTCAAGATATTCGATTTCCCTACCAGGAAAAATCACACTGACAGAAAATACTCTGCTAGCATTATGAGCCAGACAGCCTCAGAGGTCTGAGGAAAATGGCATGTATCTTAAAGAAAAATCTTGAGGAAAAAAACATTTTGTAGAGATGACTCTTTGACTGAAGGACAATTGTGCTACCATGTGTTTAGAATATCAAACTCTGAAAGGAGACACGCGTTCACTGACATTCCTGCTGTTACAAATAAATTGTCCCCTTGCTTTACCTTTTATTATCCTGGGATGGAAAGAAAATTGCCCTGGAGACAGTATCTACACAGTGTCTTGCAAAAACTGCAACTGAGTGGAAAAGTTGGTAGGAGAATAGGTACTTCCCAGCTGGAGGGTGCTTAAACTTCCAACTATCACACATTTACCAATAATGGCTTCCTCACCCTATCACATTTTTGCTCAAATGTCACCTCCTCATTAAACCTACCCTTAGTATTTCAGTTAAAATTATAACCTCGCCAGATACCCAGAAACCCCCTCACACTGCCCTATTTTTGTCTCGTTAAAATATTGTGTGTTCTACTTATAAATTACCCCTAAGATGTAAGCTTTACCAGAGAAATGTTGGTCTCTTGTTCACAGATGTATCCCAAGCTCCTAGGACGTGTCAGGTAAGGAGTGCACACCTAACAGATACTTGAATGAATAAGGAAGCAAGTGAATGGTACACACTTCTCGAATAAACAGTGAGATGTATATATGTTATATATTTGTATATATATAACAAATGTTATATATACATGTTGTCGTTCCAGGCCAAAAGATTCTATTGATCTCACAATATAACTGAAAGAACATAACAGGAGCATTGATAAATGAAGATATTTACAGACTCTGTTGCTTATGTCCTTAAGTTTGACATTACTATGGTCTGAATGTCTGTGTCCCCTCAAATTCCTATGTTGAGATCCTAACGCCCAATGTCATGGTACTAGTAGGTGAGGCCTTTGGAAGGTGAGGGTGAAGCTCTCGTGAATACAAATATTACATTATAAAACAGGCTCCAGGGGCAACTGGGTGGCTCAAGTGGCTAAGCATCTGTCTTTGACTGAAGTCATGATCCCAGGGTCCTGGGATCGAGCCCCCATCAGGCTCCCTGCTCTACAGGGAGTCTGCTTCTCCCTCTCTTCCCAACCCCTGCTCATGCACGCATGCTTTCTCTCAAATAAATAAAATCTTTAAAAATAAATAAATAAAATAAAATAAAATAGGCTCCAGAGAGCTCCCTTTCTCCCTTCCACCACATGAGGACCCAGTGAGAAGGTCCTGGCTGTGAATCAGGAAGAGAGCCCTCATTGATCATGCTGGTACTTTAATCTTGGACTGCCCATCTTCTGGAACTACAAGTAATAAATTTCTGTTGTTTATAGGCCATCTAGGCTGTGGCATTTTTACAGCAGCCTGAGTGGGACTAAGACAACGTTCTTACTTCTTTTATATAGCTGTAGAACATTAAATATTAATTTGCCAAAGCAATATTGAGGAAGAAGAACAAAGCTGGAGGCATCATGCTTCCTGATTTCAAACTATATCACAAAGCTATAGTAATCAGAACAGTAGGATATTGGCATAAACACAGACACATAGATCAATGGAACAGAATAGAAACCCCAGAAATAAACCCACACATATATGGTCAATTAGTTTAAGACAAACCAGGAGTATAAAATGGAGTTTCTTTAACAAATGGTTGGGGAGGGGGGGAAAGATGGCGGAGGAGTAGGGGACCCTATTTCAACTGGTCCCCGGAATTGAGCTGGATATCTACCAGACCACTCTGAGCACCCACGAAACCAGCCTGAGATGTAAGAAGATCTGGATCTCTACAAACAGAATATCGCAGGTGGTTGGTTTTGAGGTACAAAGTGGGGAGCCGTGATTCTGCGGGCAGATATTGGAGGATAAACGGCAGCAGGAGGGTGCCTGGCCGTGGGGATCCTACACCGCTGGTGAGTGACAGCCTCACGCACTGCAGAGGGGCACAGAGTCGCAGACCGGTAGCAGCGGGGAAAGGACTTTAGGGCAGCCCCTGGGGCAGAAACCCAGAGCACGGGGGTCACGCGGGTGACCTGGGGGCGGCTGGTGGTTTTAGAAGCACAAAGGGCAGAGACGTCCCCCGACCTGGAGGCAGGACTGGGAGCGCTGCGGGAGGGCGCACAACCCAGGACGCTGCAGTTTATAGCAGCATGGACAGAAATGGAGATGGTGTGGCCTGGAAAGCTCACTGAAGAACAGACTGCAGTCTCTCTGCTCTGACGCAGAGGGTTGGAAACAGTCTCTTCTACTCTGACTCGCTGAAGAGATGCAGAAAGCCGCCAGGGAAAGCAGCCAGAGAACAAAAGCCCCCAAAACTGATTCCCGCTGAGCCCATACCCCGCCACAGGGGTGCAGGGCAACTCCCCCCAAACAGGGTTGCCTGAGTAACAGTGTGGCAGGCCCCCCCCCGCAGAAGACAGGCTGGGAAAACAAGAGGCCAGCAACCCTAAGGTCCCAAGAAAACAGGTGCATCTTGCTTGGCTTCTGGTCAATAATTTGGACTCTATACATTCCTTCAAACACCCATCAACAGAATGACTAGGAGGAGGAGCCCCCAAAATAGAAAAGACTCAGATTATGACTTACGCTGCAGATTTACAAATGGATGCAGATATAACCAAGATGTCAGAGATGGAATTCAGGCTAGCAATTGTGAAGACAAGGCTAGAATGGAGAAATCAATTCATGGCAACATAGAGTCTCTAAGGACAGAAATAAAAGGGGAATTGGCAGAACTTAAAAATGCTATCAATGAGATCCAATCCAATCTAGATAATCTAACAGCTAGGGTAACTGAGGCAGAAGAGTGAATAAGCAACCTGGAAGACAATATAATAGATAAAAAGGGAAAAGAGGAGGCCAGGGAAAAACAACTCAGAATCCATGAAAATAGAATCAGAGAAATAAGTGACACCATGAAGCGTTCCAATGTCAGAATCATTGGAATCCTGGAGGGAATGGAGAGAGACAGAGGACTAGAAGATGTATTTGAGCAAATCGTAGCTGAGAACTTCCCTAATCTGGGGAATGAAACAAACATTCATGTCCTAGAGGCAGAGAGGACCCCTCCTAAGATCAAGGAAAACAGGCCAACACCCCGGCATGTAATAGTAAAACTGGCAAATCTTAGAACCAAGGAAACCCTCTTAAGGGCAGTTAGGGGGAAGAGATTCCTTATGTACAGAGGGAGGAACATCAGAATAACGTCAGACCTATCCACAGAGACCTGGCAAGCCAGAAATGCCTGGCAAGACATATTCAGGGTACTAAATGAGAAGAACATGCAGCCAAGAATACTTTATCCAGCAAGGCTTTCATTTAGAATGGATGGAGAGACGCAGAGCTTCCACAACCGGCAGAAACTGAAAGAATATGTGACCACTAAGCCGGCCTGGCAAGAAATATTAAGGGGGGTTCTATAAAAGGCGAAAGACCCCAAGAGTGATCTACAACAGAAATTTACAGGGACAATCTATAAAAACAACGTCTTCACAGGCAACATGATGAAAATTAATTCCTATCTTTCAATAATCACTCTCAACGTGAATGGCCTAAACGCTCCCATAAAATGGCACAGGGTTGCAGATTGGATAAAAAGACAGGACCCATCCATATGCTATCTACAAGAGACTCATTTTGAACCTAAAGATACATCCAGACTGAAAGTGAAGGGATGGAGATCCATCTTCCATGCCAGCGGACCTCAAAAGAAAGCTGGGGTAGCAATTCTTATATCAGACAAATTAGATTTTAAACTGAAGTCTGCAATAAGAGACACAGAAGGACACTATATCATTCTTAAAGGGTCTATCCAACAAGAAGATCTAACAATTGTAAATATCTATGCCCCCAACATGGGAGCAGCCATCTACATAAGCCAACTGTTAACCAAAATAAAGAGTCATATTGATAACAATACGTTAATTGTAGAAGACCTCAATACTGCACTCTCAGCAATGGACAGATCATCTAAGCAGAAAATCAACAAGGAAACAAGAGCTTTGAATGATACATTGGACCATATGGACCTCATAGATATTTACAGAACATTCCACCCTAAAACAACAGAATACTCATTCTTCTCGAGCACACATGGAACTTTCTCCAGAATAGACCACATCCTGGGTCACAAATCAGGTCTCAACCAATACCAAAAGATTGAGATGATTCCCTGCATATTCTCAGACCACAATGCTCTAAAACTGTAACTCAGTCACAAGAAGAAATTTGGCAGAAATTCAAACACTTGGAAGCTAAAGACCACTCTGCTCGAGAATGTTTGGGTCAACCACAAAATCAAAGAAGAACTTAAACAATTCATGGAAATCAATGAGAATGAAAACACATCGGTCCAAAACCTATGGGATACTGCAAAGGCGGTCCTAAGGGGGAAATACATAGCCATCCAAGCCTCACTCAAAAAAATAGAAAAATCCCGAATTCACCAACTAACTCTACATCTTAAAGAACTAGAGAAAAAGCAACAAACGACGCCTAAGCCACGCATTAGAAGAGAAATAATTAAAGTTAGAGGAGAAATCAATGAATCAGAAACCAGAAACACAGTAGATCAGATCAATGAAACTAGAAGTTGGTTCTTTGAAAGAATTAATAAGATCGATAAACCAATGGCCAGACTTATCCAAAAGAAAAGAGAAAGGACCCAAATTAATAAAATTATGAATGAAAGGGGAGAGATCACGACAAACACCAAGGAAATAGAAACAATTATTGGAAATTATTATCAACAACTATATGCCAATAAACTGAGCAATCTGGATGAAATGGAGGCCTTCCTGAAAACCTATAAGCTGCCAAGACTGAAACAGGAAGAAATTGACAACCTGAATAGGCCAATAACGAGTAACAAGACTGAAGCAGTGATCAAAAACCTCCCAAAAAACAAGAGTCCAGGGCCTGAGGGATTCCCTGGGGAATTCTACCAAACATTCAAAGAAGAAATAATACCTATTCTACTGAAGCTGTTTCAAAAAATAGAAACAGAAGGAAAACTTCCAAACTCATTCTATGAGGCCAGCATTACCTTAATCCCCAAACCAGGCAAAGACCCCATCAAAAAGGAGAATTTCAGACCGATATCCCTGATGAATATGGTTTCCAAAATCCTCAAAAAAATCCTAGCTAATAGGATCCAACAATACATTAAAAGGATCATCTACCATGACCAAGTGGGATTTATCCCCGGGATGCAAGGGTGGTTCAACATTCGCAAATCAATCAATGTGATAGAACACATTAATAAGAGGAGGGAGAAGAACCATATGGTCCTCTCAATTGATGCAGAAAAAGCATTTGACAAAATACAACATCCTTTCCTGATTAAAACTCTCCAGAGTATAGGGATAGAGGGAACATTCCTCAAGCTCATAAAATCCATCTATGAAAAACCCACAGCGAATATCATCCTCAATGGGGAAAAGCTGAGAGCCTTTCCCTTAAGATCAGGAACACGTCAAGGATGCCCTCTCTCACCACTATTGTTCAACATAGTACTAGAAGTCCGAGCAACAGCAATCAGACAACAAAAAGAAATAAAAGGTATTCAAATTGGCAAAGAAGAAGTCAAACTCTCTTTTTTCGCAGACATGATACTTTATGTGGAAAACCCAAAAGACTCCACCCCCAAATTACTAGAACTCATCCAGCAATTCAGTAATGTGGCAGGATACAAAATCAATGCACAGAAATCAGTTGCTTTCTTATACACTAACAACGCAACTGTAGAAAGAGAAATTAGAGAAACGATTCCATTTACAATAGCACCGAAAAATGTAAGATACCTCGGAATAAACCTAACCAAAGAGGTAAAGGATCTATACTCTAGGAACTACAAAACACTCATGAAAGAAATTGAAGAAGACACAAAAAGATGGAAAAATATTCCATGCTCATGGATCGGAAGAATAAGCATTGTTAAAATGTCTATGCTCCCCAGAGCAATCTATACCTTCAATGCCATCCCGATCAAAATTCCAATGACATTTTTCAAAGTGCTGGAACAAACAATCCTAAAATTTGTATGGAATCAGAAAAGACCCTGAATCGCCAAGGAGATGTTGAAAAAGAAAAACAAAGCTGGGGGCATCACGTTGCCCGATTTCAAGCTATATTACAAAGCTGTGATCACCAAGACAGCATGGTACTGGCACAAAAACAGACCTATAGACCAATGGAACAGAATAGAGAGCCCAGTTATGGACCCTCAACTCTACGGTCAAATAATCTTTGACAAAGCAGGAAAAAACATGCAATGGAAAAAGGACAGTCTCTTCGATAAATGGTGCTGGGAAAATTGGACAGCCACATGCAGAAGAATGAAATTCGACCATTCTCTAACACCATTCACAAAGATAAACTCAAAGTGGATGAAAGACCTCAATGTGAGACAGGAATCCATCCAAATCCTAGAGGAGAACATAGGCAGTAACCTCTTTGACATCGGCCACAGCAAATTCTTTCAAGATATATCTCCAAAAGCTAGTGAAACAAAAGCAAAAATGAACTTCTGGGACTTCATCAAGATAAAAAGCTTCTGCACAGCAAAGGAAACAGTCAACAAAACAAAGAGGCAACCCACAGAATGGGAGAAGATATTTGCAAATAACACTACAGATAAAGGGCTGGTATTCAAGATCTATAAAGAACTTCTCAAACTCAACACCCAAAAAACAAATAATCAAGTCAAAAAGTGGGCAGAAGAGATGAACAGACACTTCTCTGAAGAAGACATACCAATGGCTAACAGACACATGAAAAAGTGCTCATCATCATTAGCCATCAGGGAAATCCAAATCAAAACCACACTGAGATACCACCTTACACCAGTTAGAATGGCAAAAATGGACAGGGAAAGAAACAACAAATGTTGGAGAGGTTGTGGAGAAAGGGGAACCCTCTTACACTGTTGGTGGGAATGCAAGTTGGTACAGCCACTTTGGAAAACAGTGTGGAGGTGCCTCAAAAATTTAAAAATAGAGCTACCCTATGACCCAGCAATTGCATTCCTGGTATTTATCCCAAAGACACAGATGTAGTGAAAAGAAGGGCCATATGCACCCCATTGTTCATAGCAGCAATGTCCGTAATAGCCAAACTGTGGAAAGAGCCAAGATGCCCTTCAACAGATGAATGGATAAAGAAGATGTGGTCCATATATACAATGGAATATTACTCAGCCATCAGAAAAGATGAATACCCAACTTTTACATCAACATGGATGGGACATGGGCGCCTGGGTGGCTCAGTTGGTTAAGCGACTGCTTTCGGCTCAGGTCATGATCCTGGAGTCCCGGGATGGAGTCCCACATCGGGCCCCCTGCTCAGCAGGGAGTCTGCTTCTCCCTCTGCCCTCTTCCCTCTCGCGCTCTCTGTCTCTCATTCTCTCTCTCTCAAATAAATAAATAAAATCTTTAAAAAAAAAACAAAAAAACATGGATGGGACTGGAGGAGATTATGCTGAAATACGTCAAGCAGAGAAAGTCAATTATCATATGGTTTCACTTATTTGTGGAACATAAGGAATAACATGGAGGACATTAGGAGAAGGAAGGGAAAAATGGGGGGGGGGGGGAATTGGAGGGAGAGATGAACCATGAGAGACTATGGACTCTGAGAAACAAACAGGGTTTTAGAGGGGAAGGGGGAGGGGGGATTGGTTAGCCCGGTGATGGGTATTAAGGAGGGCACGTACTGCATGGAGCACTGGGTGTTATACGAAAACAGTGGATCGTGGATGACCACATCAAAAACCAATGATGTATTGTATGGTGACTAACATAACATAATAAAATTTAAAAAAAAAATGGTACTGGGGAAACTGGACCATTTCCTTACACCATACACAAAAATTAACTCAATGGATTAAAGATATGAACAGCAGACCTGAAACCATAAATCCCCTAGAAGAAACCACAGGTAGGAAACCAAAATCAACAAGTGGGACTACATCAAACTACAGAGCTTCTGCAAAACAAAGGAAAACATTAATAAAATGAAAGCAATTTATTGAATAGGAAAAAAATGTTTTGTAAATCATTTATCTGATAAATGTTAAGAACCAAAACATGTAATGAACTTGCACAACTCAAATGCAAAGAAACCAATCCGAATAAAAAATGGGCAGAGGACCTGAATAGACATTTTCTGAAAGATGACATCCAGGTGGCTAACAGACACATGAAAAGATGCTCAACATCACTCATCATCAGGGAAATTTAAATCAAAACCACAGTAAGATATAAGTTCACACCTTTGAAATAGCTATTACCAAAAAGACAAGAAATAACAGGTGTTGGAGAGGATGCAGAGAAAGGGAACCCTCTTACACTGCTGGTGGGAATGCAAGCTGGTGCAGCCATTCTGGAAAACAGTATGGAGGTTCCTCAGAAAGTTCAAAATAGAACTGTATGACCCAGCAACTCCACTCCTGAGTATTGATCCAAAGGAAGCAAAAAAGATATATGCACTTAAAAAGATGTAAGACTGATGAATCACAGACCTGTACCTCTGAAACAAATAATACATTATATGTAAAAAAAAAAAAAAAAAAAAGGTAGTAGGAAGGGAAAAA
>NW_023270320.1:41278835-41282340 GCF_011800145.1 Mirounga leonina
ACCTCTGAAACAATACATTATATGTTAAAAAAAAAAAAAAAAAAAAGGTAGTAGGAAGGGAAAAATGAAGGGGGGGAAATCGGAGGGGGAGACAAACCACGAGAGACTATGGACTCTGAGAAACAAACTGAGGGTTCTAGAGGGGAGGGGGGAGGGGGGATGGGTTAGCCTGGTGATGGGTATTAAGGAGGGCACGTACTGCATGGAGCACTGGGGGTTATACGCAAACAATGAATCATGGAACACTGCATGAAAGAAAAGAAAGAAAGGAAAGAAAGAAAGAAAGGAAAGAAAGGAAAGGAAAGGAAAGGAAAGGAAAGGAAAGAAAGAAAGAAATATGCATCCCCCTGTTCACTGCAACATTATTTACAATGGCCAAGATGGGGGCAATCTAAAGGTCTTCTGACAGATGGTTAAAAAAAACATGGAGCACACAAACACAATGGAATATTATTCAGTGATAATTAAGAAGGAGATCTTGCCATTTGCTAAACCATGAATGGATCTGAAGGGTTTTAGGCTGAGTGAAGTCAGAGAAGACACCTACATGGAATCTAAAAACAAACTATGGAAACAGAACAGATTGGTGGTCACAGAGCACTGTGGCTGAAATGGGGGATGGGGGTCAAAAAGTACAAACTTCATTATAAAGTTAAGCCCTGGGGGGTGGTGCACCTGGGTGGCTCAGTGTGTTGAGCGTCCGACTCTTGGTTCCAGCTCAGGTCGTGATCTCAGGGTCATGGGATCGAGCCCCGCGTCAGGCTCTGGGCTGGGCAGCGAGTCTGCTTGAGAGTCTCTCTCCCTCTGCTTCTGCCCCTCCCCCTCTAAAAAAAGATAATAATAAAACAAGTCGTGAAATGGAACGTTTAGCATGGGGCCTACAGGCAATCACGCTGTGCGGCATGTAGGAAAGCTGCTGAGAGCAGGTCTGAAAAGTAGTCATCACAAGGAACAAAGACTGGTGACGATGTGGTGATGGACACACGTGTGCATAAGTACCAAATCGCTGTGTCGTACACCTGAAACTCGTAGGCTATTTGTCAATCAGATCTCAGGGAAAAAAGCCTTTTTAGTCCTATCAAAATAAGGTATTAATTTGCTGCCGTGGTCTGTACTTTGCCTGAAGCTCTCCCTCTATTAACCAGAGGTTCAAGGGGGGAGAGAGGATGGGGAACAAGAAGTAGAAGCATGAATCCTAAGAGGTGACAGAAAATAAGACCAGAGGATGGCCAAGAGGAAAGCAGGAGACCAGGCCCCGTGGGGTGATGAGAGATGGCGCCCCTGAAAGATCAGATAAAGGTACGTCCGCTGTGCACACACAGCGCGCGCCTATGGGGAAGCCAAGAACCAGACTCTACCACACGGGCACGAATCCCAAAACCGTTGCTTAGGAAGGAGACAGTTTTCGGTTCTATCCCTATTTAATTATATTTTTAAGTTATGGATCACTATGATTACATTGCTGAAGCAATACAGTACATGGATCATATGCTTCATATTTGTCAAACAAATCGATGGGTGAAAATAGAAAAAATGCATACACGCATCAAGAAACTTTCAAGCCACCCACCACCCCGCCACTCAGAAACCGCTGCTGTTTTGAAACGAAGCCCCAGCTTTAAGCCTCCCTTATGAAGGAGAGCGTCACCGGGGGGCGGTGGACGCAGGCGTTCACAGAGCCCAGGCGCTAGGCATGCACGCTGTCAGTGCGTTCGCATACCGCTGGGACCCCAGCAGATTCCCGGGCACCACGGTGGCTCCTTGGAATTTCTGAGGGTGAGCTCGGGCATCTGCTTAGGAACAAGCCACTGGGGAGGTTCTGATACACAGCACCACCCCAGCTGCTGGTCTGGATGAATGGTTCCCACGTGTGGCAGGCTGCATCCATGATGATTGCCCAGAGCTCGCCAAAACTGCCAATCCCAGAACTGTAAGATTGTTTACCTGGTGTTCAAACCTGCATTCTTCCATTAGGAGAAGTCTTTCTAGTTGACTCTGTGTAGCCAGATTTGGAAACTCCGGCTTAGATCTGCTGTTTCCGTAAGCCTCCAAACTCTTTGTTCCAGTGACTGGGCTTTCAATCAATATGTAAAACAAATGAAAGCAGGTGATCTGTTTGAATCAGAGAATCTGGTCCAAGCTCATGCTGCCCATGGGGACGCTGCAGCGTGCGGCTGGAAGATCGCTGCTGGGCCAGGGTGAGCTCTGTGGGCCACTTCACACAGGGCCCAGATCCTGGGTCCAGCATGGCCTGGGCCCCCTCTGGGGTCTGGACTGGAGGCTCTCTGAAGATGGACAAGTTGTATTCACTTAGGTGACCTTCTGCAGGGGACATAGCAGAGACTCGGGCACATAGTAATTAAGCCATGGACATTCATGGAGCCAATGAGGTGTAGGAGGAGCAAAGCTTGATTGACTCAGATGGTCACCACGTTCCAGAACTTGGCCCAGGGTGGGTGCCAAAATGTGTACACAAGGAGAGCAAAATCTAAATGCTCCTGGCTCTGCTCTGTAAACACTGCTGTGTGCATGGAAAACATTTGCTTGACATCTATTCACAATGTAGGTTTCTGAGAGCAAAGGGACTTTTCCAGCAAATGGTGTCAAGCACACAATGAACACTGTTTCTGAAAGCAAACTATTAAATTATCCCTGTATGCTTGGCCCACTGTCCATCTCCAGAGTCCTTCCCACGGTGGGAAAGCGGTAGAAGCGTTTCAAATAGCATTTTGGTTCGAAAAGTACAAAAATAAGGAAGAAAATAAACTTCTATGGCAGGGCTGGGCTAGGACTGTGGCAAGCAAGGATGCTCTGGTTTTCCACCTTCGGGAGGCAGGTGCTAATTAATATAACCTGTGGCTTTCGCATTGCTTCCGTGCTCTATTCTCCCAAAAAGATGAGAAAAAGGCAGAGCTCAATGAAATTTCTCGTATGTATGCCATCCAGGCTAACAGAGACCACCACATACTCATTTGGTCAACTACATGGCATATTTGTTTTGCCAAAAGGAATGGAAAGAGGTCTAGGTTACATATTTGATCTCTCTCTACCCTTTCAAGTCTGTCAATCAGGAAGAGGAAACGGATGGAAG
The DNA here is from genome assembly GCF_011800145.1 of Mirounga leonina. Lineage (NCBI taxonomy): Eukaryota > Metazoa > Chordata > Mammalia > Carnivora > Phocidae > Mirounga > Mirounga leonina. The sequence continues at coordinate 41,281,927 of NW_023270320.1, forward strand.
GTTCAAATTCAGGTGATTTTAAGAGACCTTAATAAGGGGACTATAGACACAGATGCAGGCAGGCTTGGGAGACCCCGCGAGGACCGCGTAGTCCTGGGCTGGGGACCGTGAGAGCAAAGCTGTGTGTCGGCACTCGGTAAGCCGGATGGACACATCGGCAGAGATGGGACAGCGTGAATTATGCGTTCACTCATTGTAAGAGCGAGGCCCTACTGCCAATCCAGGAGAGCGGTCTATGAACATTCAGAAAGACAGGAGCATTCCCTTACGGGTGGCGTGTGGAGATACAATGAGTTTGCTTTCTGTTTTCTACTGTAATCCCCGATCAGTGCCCGGGAGCCCTACGGGTGTGGTCGCAGGTGTGGGAGGTGGGGAAGTGTTCTGCAGGCTTACGGGCGGACCTCGGGTTCTCTC
>NW_023270320.1:41282350-41297637 GCF_011800145.1 Mirounga leonina
ATGGCTCTCAATATAGGATTTGGGGTCCACAAGAATGCCGCAGAACCTCCCAGCCTGGAGCAGCTTCCCACAGACCCTACCCTTGTAGTGGCTCTCTTACTCATGACGTGGTCACAGTCCACGTGTCCCGGGTGGACTGCACCCTCCCTGGGGAAGGACGACTGCGTTCTGTTCCTGCTGGGCCTTCAGGTCTCAGAATGTGCACTGAGCAAGGGCTCTGCAGACATCTGCTGAACGAGTGACTGAAAGAATAGGTCACCCACTGAACGAAGGCTTGACTGGGTGGAAATTTCCAGCAGATGATGGGCGGCATCGACCCAAAGGTGTCTGACTTCCCATCAGCACACACTGCCCAGGAAGCGGTGGTGACCAGAGCAGACCTTCAGGCTACCGAGGTTCAGGTCGCAGCTCGTAGGCCAGTTCCTTGACCATCTGTGCCTCGGTTTCCCCTTTCGGACTCCCTCAGCAATCGCGTGCGCTGCAGTCACTTGTCCCCGGATGTAGAGCAGGGCCTGGGGCGTGGCGAGCCCCTGAGTGTCAGGCTTCTCCTTCTCACCACCGTCCCTGGTGACATCCACACTGATGTCACGGCACAAACGTCATCCGAGGATCTCCGCCCGGGAGTCCGACAGTCTGGAGAAGGGAGGGAGGGAAGCTGGTTTGAAAAGCGTGTCATTGTGGTTTCTGTAAGTGTCCTTTAATCCGTTGAAGAAGAAAATACAAACAAGGTGAGTAGAGACGGAGCGACAGATCATCCTGAGCAGGTGGGTCCAGTCCTTGTGCTGCTTCTGTCCAGACGCCCACGGTGCTCACGGCCCGGCGTGAGGTCCTCACTCCTTACGCCCAGTGACCAGTAGGTACCACCTTCAGGATTCCTGACCCTAAGTTGAGATCCATTTCAACAGTAACAACAAGTTGTCGGGCGCAATCTGTTAGTAGCTTATTAGGAGAGAAACGTGAGTAAGTTTGCTGACCCCAAAATGAAGGCATTAAATCACCCACGTATGGGAGGAGACAGAAGCCATGGCGCCCGCACTCCCCACGCTGTCAGCGGGTCTCAGGGGTCTTCAGGACGGGAGCAAGGAGCTCTGAACACTGTCTCCACTTTCTTGGAAAGGTGTGAGGAGAGAGGATTCCGACAAGAACAAGACGTTGAAGGTCACATAGCACACAGGATCCTGGGCCTGTGGCTCCTTAGCACTTCAGAGACCCAGTCAACCGGGGAGGCAGGGGACAGGGCTTGCTCACCGCGTGCTGATCATCTCGGCTGTCACTGGAGGGCTGCCTCCGGAAGCCGAGCTTAGAGAAACAGCTTGCAGAGAGCACGAGCAGACATTGCATCCTGTGTCTTCCTATTTGAGAATCGTAACCTGCTGCGGAGTTGCCGTATAATCATTAATCTACCAGCTGAGAGAGGAAACTCGGCCTGCCCGCTGTTTCTTCTCTCTTAAAAATAGTTTTTTCTCTGATCGCTTGTTTTCTAACTGGGAAACTTACCGCTTATATGGAGGCTGATTTCTCTGCCACTGAACTATTAATTGTTTTAATTAATTGCTTAAACATCCTGAGGTGATAGCAGGGAAAAGCAGACTCCTGGGGGTTTCTCATATCACTGTACATTCAGCTGAATTTGCAATCGTGTAAATCAGAGGCTTTCTTACACCTGGAAATGTTTGATGGCAGGTGCAGGGAGGGACAGGTGTTAACGAAGCATGAGCCACCCAGGGTTTCCAAACCCCAGGGCCAGGGGCAGGGGCAGGAGCGAAGGGAAAGGGGCAGATGTCTTGGGGACCCGCAACACAGCGGAGATGAGGTTTGGGGGCAACCTAAGCATCACTCCGCCTGGGCCACCCCACCCCATCTGACATGCTCACAGTAGGCATGCCCCAGAGACAGGCTCTGTCCCAGTGGTCGGGGGCAGGTGGGTATCCACCGATGGGCCCTCGAGAAGCAGCATCGCCATCTCCAAGGTGGGAGGTAAAACAGAAGGTGAATCCCGCATTTCAGTTTTGAGAGTCTGCCCAAGGGCAGGTGGGCAGGGGGAAGGGAGGCTGCCATGGCCCGGGGGCGATTTAGGGAAGCTCAGGAGACGATGACAACAGCCGGGATGGATGAACGCGGTGGCCTTTCTGCAGCTCGCTCTGCCTCCCACTCCCTCCCACTGGTCTTAAGGACGAGGCTGGCTCAGAACTGCCTCCTTCAAAGGTGACTACTAGCCAGGAATCTGCACGTGGCTAGGTAGAGATCCTGGGAACATATCGGACAGTCAGGCAGGAAAAAGACATTAGGCGAGGGAGAGCCTATGTGACCCGTGACAGAACAAACCCAGGCTGCCGTTTATTACTACTGTCGTCTAACTGGGGTTCCAAGCCATCGCGGGAAACAAAAACTAAAAACAAGAAGTGTTGTAAGGAAGGAAAAGGTAGAGCACAACTCTCACGTTCTTGCAGATGATGTCATCATCCCCATATAAAATCCAAGATAATCTAGGAATAAACTACCGAGATTAATAACAGTTCAGCCAGATTTGCAGAGAACAAGAGCCACGCACAAAGTTCATAGCATTTCTTCACAACCGCAATGACCAGAGGGAGGGGGGCTGGAAGTGTGTCATTCATTTGTCACGACAGCAAAATCTAATAATGAAAGGGGCAAGAACTTCATGGAGAAAACTATAACTTATGGAAAGTTATAAAGGAAACATTAAATAAATGGTGAGAAATGCAAAATGCACAGATAGGAAGATACAGCATTTTACTTGAATTCTCCAAAACCTATAAATTTAATGAAAATTCAGTCAAAATTCCATTGACATACATGGGGAACCTAAGCTGGTTCTGAAGCATATGTGGAAGAATATGTGTGGAGAAGCAGCTTCAGAAATGTTTGGAATGATACCGTACCTGGAATTTGCTTCAGAAGAATCTGGGGCTGGGCTGGGAACTAGGAGGGAGGCTCAAAGTAATGATCCTTGAAACTGGGGAGTAAGCACACAGGAGGTCGCTGTCCCAAGGGGTCTACTCCAGTAAGTTTAAAATGTTCTATAAGACAAGGTTAAAAAAAGTTTGTGAATAAAGATAGCTAAAACTTTTCCTTGTGAAAAAGCCAAATTAACTTAGGAGACAGCAACCACATTACAAAGGTACAGTCACATAAAGAGTGTGAGGGCAGCACAGACCCGTGGAAGAGGACGGGGAGCACGTACTCAGGAATTTGGTGATACGATGCAGGTGGTGTCACAAGTCAGTGGGGCATCCGAGCACAGTCCATATAGAACGTGGAGAGAGTGGATTTCTGTATGGGAAAACCCTTTCAACAAGACTCCTGCTTATGTAGAAGATGAATAAATCCTAACTATGACCAACCAAACACTGGTAGGACAGAAGATAGGCAATGCAGGACTTTTTAAATCACTGACATAGCGTGAAAGAGGAAGATCAATACGTAGAGCATGGTGCCATTTATGGAAAGTAATGCTTTCAAAAACAATTTTATGTCATGGATACATGGAACTGCCTCACATTTTTAAAAAAGGAATAAAAATATACAAACAAAACATGCCAAACCAGTTACCACTGGGTGAATAAGGATGAGACTGTATGTTGTTGTTGTTGCTGTTGTAAAGATTTTATCTATTTATTTGAGAGAGAGAGAGCATTTGCAAGTGGGGGGAGGAGGGTCAGAGGGAGAAGGAGAGAATCTCAAGCTGACTCTGCACTGAGCATGGAGCCTAACACGGGGTTCGATCTCATGACCCTGAGATCATGACCTGAGCTGAAATTAAGAGCCAGATACTCAACCGATGGAGCCACCCAGGTGCTCCTTGTTGTTTAAAAAAAAAAAAATTAAGCAAACTCTACCCCCAATGTGGGCCTCGAACTCACATCTCTGAGATCAAGTCGCAGGCTTCACCAACTGTACCAGCCAGGGGCCCCTATTTTTTTTTCTTTTAAAAAGATTAGAAACCCATCTGACAGGATATTTAGATAAATCTGGGTGGTGGGAATATGATTGTGTTTTGTAAACATTCTTCACTTTTCCTGTATCTTTAAATTTTTTTCAAAATTGCAAAAAGGCAAAGAAATGAGAAATCATTCAAAGGAACAACAACATCCCTAAACCAAATCAGAGTCAAGATAAGCTCTCGTAGGCAGTAAACGCTGAGGGCAGAGGTGCAGGTGCCAGGGGGAGGCTGCAGAACAGGGAGGTGAGAAAGCAGATGCTTCGCTCAGGGGTAAGTGGGAGAGAATCGTGGACACGTCAGCTGCGAGAGAAGCCGGGAGCCTCAGGATGATCATGGCCGGAAGCACAGTCCTCGATGCTGGGACAGATCTGCGGCATCACACCGGATACCGTGCAGAAGGGTGGAGTGCCGCAAAGATGAGGACGGGGATAGCCAGAGACCGTGGAGAAACAGCCCGTGCACAGTGGTACTCTTAGAGAGAACGGAAGAAATAAAGGGGAGGAGGAAAGATATGAGAGCATAAAGCTATCTTGCAACAATGAAAAATGTTTATCAGCCGATCTTATGTTCCAGGGAGAAAAGTGATGCAGAAGATCGACATCATCAAACATCTTAATTAAGTAACTGACCTTGAAGGATAGGGCAGGATGTCTGGCGTCTAGAGAGAAAATTGTCCGTGAAGGCAGGAAGAGGTGCCCCCAAAGGGCTTTCTTTCCAGCAGCATTCTAATGGTTCATTTTTAACCCTGTTCAGCTGCAAGTCTCTGTGATGATTCTTTAGCCAAGAATCTGTATTTCTGCTGTTAAATAACAACATTCGCCCCAGCGGATTTGAAGACTCGCTAACTTTATTAAAGGGTTCATGCTCCGGGCAGCATCTCCTCCAGCAAGCAGATAGGCACGGGAGGCTGTGCATCTATTCTGCTTAGGATGACTTTTATTGCTTCGGTGTGTATTTGAGAAGCAGTATGATAAAACCAAATATATTTGTTACTAGGGATCAGGGCTGGCCATATTCTTTCTTGTCCTTCCGCTCTCCTGCCTTCCCTCTTCCCTCCCTCCCCCACTCCTCCTGTTAGAGCAGAAAAACCTGGTTTGTTTTTTAAAGATTTTATTTATTTATTTGAGAGAGAGAGCACGAGCAGGGTGGGAGGGAGTGGCAGAGGGAGAAGCAGGCTCCCCGCTGAGCACAGAGCCAAACAGGGCTTGATCCCGGGACCCTGAGATCATGACCTGAGCCGAAGCCAGATGCTTCAGCGAGCCACCCAGGCGCCCCCAGAAAAACCTGTTTGATTCGCTGTGTCTGGTCTCCGCATACACTGTGCTCTGCATATACAAACTATTCTCAGTCCGGTAGGTTGGACTTGGGGACCAGGTGCAGGAAAGCAGCAAACTGAAGCAGAGCCTGAGCTTTGGGCTCCAGGACGAAGGGCCATTCTGAAGCACCTGATTTCAGCAGACATTCCCAACCAGGGTCTGAATGTCTGCAGCAGGTGGGCAGGGAGGGTGGGGAGAACATTCTTCCAGAAGCCAGATCCAAGGAGGGTCCCAGGGATGCGGGGCAGAGGGAGGGGGTCGCTCTCAGCCTGCTGGGGGTCTTACTGCAAGAGGGCAGGTTGCTCAGGAAATCTCGGCCAGGAAGCAGGGGTGAGTCACTCAGAAGGACCAACTGAAGGTAGCGGACTCAGGCTGAGCAGAATTTGCTTCTTGAATAGCATTATCCTGGGTCTGCCTTGCTCCACTGGGCTGTACGTGGCTAGAAAGCTCTGGAAGGACCTCCAGAGGTGGTTCCACCTAATGGTTCATTCACTGTCAAGACTGGACCGTGTAGCTTAGTGATTTTCCAGCACTTCACAGCCAGTTAGAGCGAACCGGAACTCAGCTGTAGCTCCTATTGGATTCTTAATTCACTCTTCTTTGTTGAAAAGATCAAATATTGAATATTTATGTTTTCTCCACTTAATATTTTAAAATGTTTTTAAATATTTTATATAATGTATTTATATTTACATTTTACATATATATTATGCTACATACTACATTATTGTATAGTAACGCTGTATACTGTATACAATAGCCTTATATTTTGGTAATAATATATGTAACTATCCTACATACCATGTTTTATACCCTATTTTGTATACATACAATATATGACATATAGTACATAATATATAGACTATAATATACAGTGTATATAGCATATATTATATAGAATATATAGTGTATTTAATATCTTATAATGTCATTTATCACATATCATGGCATTTATTATATAAACATAGCAATAACTGTAATTATGTATTTTATAATCATATTATAAATTACATAGTCATAGAATTACATATTATACATAATTACATAATATATAATGATATATAATAATACATGATAATATAATATGTCATATATATGTGGGTGTGTGTATATCTCCCTCCAAAGACAATGTCCCTGGGCTCATTCAATGGTGCTCTCGTTGCCGAGCCCATCTGGAGGACACTTTGTTGGGTCTGTTTCTTCCTATGGTATAATGTCCCAGGTCATCATTCTTCCCGCATACCTGCGAGGAGACTCTTCTGCAACCCATATGTCCCGGGCTCACAGGATCTCCATCGGCGACAAGCCTGACTTTGCGTTTTCACACGTATGGCATTTCTTTCTCTTTCACACAATGTTGCAGCAAAGGACTTTTTTCTCTCTCAAGCTTCCATCATTTTTCCCGTGGACAATATCAACCCCACAGAACACAGGGGTGGTGGCATCTGCAGGGAATCTCCTCCTGCGACAGAGCCCGTGGAGAATAAACTGGCCGCACATCACGGTAGGTGAACGGCAGCTGTCACTTTTCTGTGTGGGTTCAGAATTGTGCTCCAGAGGCTGAGAAAACATCTTGTGTAGATAAACTCTGGGAGGCTGGGATGTAAAAGCAGGAAGCAGCTGGTTGGCAGCCGGAACTGCCTTTTGGACTCTCATCTGTATAAACACGCAGGAAGGGGCTTGTGAGCGCTAAAGTAAATACAAAGGCGCATCTGAGCCATATATACGAGGGACTTAAACAAACCCTGCCTAGGCCTTTTAAAGGGTGTGTCTCCTCGCCAGGAAAGAGACCACGTCAAGTAGACGAACATCCTGACAAACAAACTCTCTCGGGGCTGCACCATGAAGGGAGGGAGATGTACTCATTTAACGAGATCTGCCGGAGGGAGAAATGCCGGCTGATTTCTGAACATGTGCACAAATGAGCCGAATGAAGGCAGCACGGGAGGCAGAGATGATGCTGTGAGCGCCCCCAGGGCTCTGCAAACGGTAAGGGAAAAATGGCCTTGCACAGCTAGTACCGTGCAAGGAAACCCACTGGATCTTTTAATCTACTCAGCACAGCGGGCTTTGCGTGGCTACTGATGGGGCTGGTTTTCGATGTGGAATGCCAGCCTCGCTAGCAAGTGCCAGTGCAGGTGTTAAATTTTTCTGTGCGCCCTGCAGGCACGGGTTCTACCGCAGAGTAGCGCTGGCCATCCTGCAGGACTGCAGTCCATGCCCCCCGATTAACAAGCGACTCCCCAGTCCGACACCCACCACGCCACTCCCGTGCTGGGAATCGGACTGTTGCAGATGCAGCGTTTGTCCTTCTGTGACCACACCGTCCGCCAAGCACCCCGTCCCCCAGCCTCACCCACACTGGCACATATGGAAGAATCTCCTTCTTTCTCAGTCAGCCTCGGGTTCTGATGGGACTGCCCCTCGCCCCTTCTCACTACTCAGCCTCGATGTCTCCTCAGTCGTATTGATCCAGAACATGTCTTTTGCTTTTGATCTAAGTGATATTCTAGAACGTGGCAAGAGAAAGTGAGGCTCTGATGGGAGAAATGCCTTGGGACTAAGAAGGAAGCAGGGATTTGACACAAGGAAACCCAGACGAGGCTGCCTTTCTCTCAGCATTAGCCACAGGGCAGAGCTTCTGGCAGGCTGATAAAGTCTAGTGGCTGAATTGCCTTTGAGATCCCAGCTTGATGATCTGCTCAAAAGCTCAAAACTGTGGAACATGCCATGCAATTAATTTTCCTAATTATGTAACTTTGTGGATACGTCAACAGAAGCATTCTGGAAATTTACTTAAAGTGAGCATATGGGTCATGATATCTCATTTATGAATTTCATCAGTGGAAAAGACATAGCTTCATTTAACGACATGGTATTCAATTAAGTTTAATCATATTAAATGATTACCACAATTAGGCATACAAAGTCACCAATAAACGCTTTGCTGAAGTCATTAGCAGATGTGAAAAGTCACTGAAGAACACTTAATCTTATAATGGTCTCAGCAAATCAGCAAAGAAAATGCCAGAGAAACTTGCACATAAGTTGCTCTTGGAACTGGAAACCGTACTGGGTTCTCTACAGTAGAGGCCCCAGGTTCTCCTCATGGTTTGGGATGACATCCCCTTGTTCCAGGGGCTGAGGGCACAGTCTGGCTCAAGAGCCAGCTTCTGTGAGTCCAGGCTCTGCCGCCTGCCTGCTATGTGAGCTGAGCAGGCCACGAACCTGACTGTGCCATGGTCCCTCACCTATGAGACGGCAGTGAAAGTGGTCACGATAATGTTGTTGTGAGAAGGAAGTTAGTTAATACACGTAAAACATTCAGAATAGCATTGGGGGCATGCTAGTAATACAGGACCGGGCTGTTTCCAGCATGATTGCCTCACGGTCATTGTACAGATCTTCTCTGTAAATACTTTTGTGTGTTCGACAATGTTTTTGTTGTTGTCTTCATAGTCTTAGCAAAACATGCCAAAGGCATACACTGCAGATGTGGCAAATTTCACAAAGAAATTGGTATTAATGCTTGGCACAAGATATCGGAGTATGAGTCAAGGCTGTGGTGACAAACAACTGGGAAATCTCAGTCCCTGGAAAGAGAGATCACTATTTTGTGGTCTTGCCACGTGCACATCTTGTTGGAATTGGACGGCTCCACTATGTGTGCTCACCAGAGGTGCTGGGACTCCAGGTTCTTTCCTACAAGGCAGGACCAGAGGGATATGGCACATCTCTCCTGACTTTGATGTTTCCACTTGGAAGTGATGTGCATGATTTCTGTTTCCATCTCGTTGGTTAAAGGAGGCCCCACAGACAGATATAGGGCAGGGAAGAGAGGAGACCTGGAAACATTTGGGGAGCAGTTACTCCCTACCATTCCAAGCCGAGGTTTGGCTCTCACCTATCACACGCAGAAAAAAATAGACCACATGGCTCAACAACAGGGCTAAGGGTCTCCCTATCCCAGAGTGTCTCCCAGAAAACAGTAAAGATGCATCCTTTCCCCTCTCTGGGAGCCTTTAAATATGTGCTCAACATTTGGAAATTTTCAAATCTTTTCTTGTTCCTCTCCTAATTAGTAGGCTGCTATGAACTCCTGGAAACACAAAGAGAAAGGATATTTCTGTGGTGGTGACATGTGAGAAGATGGTGCCAGGAGAGAATATGATGCTGGGAGATTGCAGGGAAAGAGGATTTCTAGTTTCTAGCTCAGAAGAGCTGCGGTGTTGGTGAACATTGCTACACACATATAAAGGCCCTTTGTGCAATGTACATTACACATTTTTCCAATAAATTTTTTTTCAGTTCTGAGAAGGTACATAAAGCATAATAATATATTCTTTGGGTTGCTTGTTCCCATTCACTGGTGTAAAAAAGTAAATTATAATTACTGGAATTAAGGCCTTGATGAGTGGCTTAGGATGGCCTATGTTTTAGTTGTAAATTACAGATCATTTAGAGTCTGATGTATAAAGTAAAATCCCAATTCTGCCATCGTTATCTAGTTGACCTTGGCCACCTCAATTTCCTCATCTGAAAAATGTGGGAAATACTGCTTTTGAATCAATTCTAAGCCACAGTGTATCGTAGCTTAAACGGTAGCATTCTTTTCTGGTTGTGATACGGAAGGCCGCTGGGATGACAAATTGAGATTATATGAATGTCAAATGTTTTGTAAAGCTGAAGTACTACAAAAATGCTAGCTATTATTTTATAGCAGGAATTGCTCAAAATGTGTCTTTTTCTCAAACTTGCAAAAATATTAAAAAACAGTTTGAGAAAATAAAAATGATTCTGGTCAGAGTGACTCATATGATAGCAATGATAGCATGCCCCAGAGATTTCATGAGTCTCTCCTGTTCACCAGGAGGAGGAAAGGAGGTGCCAAGGCCAGCAACATTACCAAAGTGTGCAGTTTCAGCGGGTAATGGAACCAGTGAACTTCCTCTGCTCCAATCACTCATACTCCAAGCCTTGATGCTTCCCATGCCTTTGTGTGCTGAAGCCAAAGCTTATCTCTTAGTCACGTATCCCTCCCAGCTATGTATCTTTGGAGGTTGAGCATGTTTAAAATTTAGAAAGTGGCGTGAGCGTGGCTTACTCTCTATATTGACATTCTAGATAGTGAGGTTCAGAATGCAAGGAGAGCTGGTAGACCCATGGACCTCAGACAATCTGATTGATCTGAACACATGATCATAGTGTTTTCTCCAGGTGAAGAAACTAAAACTCAGAAAACACAACAACGCCAAATATTCCCTCGTTCTGTATTGCTAAGATCTAGAGTCAGCTGTTCATTTCATTTTCCAAGCTACACCTTTTTTCTTTTCCACTTATTCCATGGAAGCAACGCAGTTGAGGGTAAGTACTCCCCAACCCTGAAAGAATCAATGGCCAGGAAGTGACTCAAACCCTGGGAAAGAGAACCCAATTTCTAGAGAAAAATTTACTTGTTCTAATGCAAGTAATGTCCTTGAGGCCCTAGGTACAGATGGAATAGCACAGCAAGTGGGGACCCTGTGTGTTGCTTGTGACTTGAACTTTGGCATCCACTAGATTCTGTTTAAAGCCACGTAATGCTTTACTGGCTCTGGAACAGACCTTTCCCTATCTCCTGGTTCTTGAACCATCTAGACATTTACATTCTTTCTCTTTCCTCTTCCTGCTCCCTTTCAAACCATCCCCACTCTAGCCAGCTCTTCAGTCCCAGGTCAAATTTAAACGCTTCCTTCTTGACTACCAACTTGGATTGAAACTTTCTTCCCTCTGAATCCTGTCATGGTAACAGTAGATGCCGTTCGCTTGTGTTTTCTACTTCCCCCTAATTCAGTTAGTGATCTTTGTCAGCCAAAAGACAGGCTTTGTAAGCTCTCAAACTGACTCTAATACTTTTCTGTGAATCAGGATCTGGCCGGTCTTGACTATACTTCTTGTGACTCAATGAGTGATTATAAATCACATAATTATACTTAGAAACTGGACATCATTACTTAAAATTTTCAAAACGTGGTCCCTGTGATATTCTCAGTGTCAGAAGACATGATGGATATGTGTTATGCTTACTTTCAAGCAAAATTAACCCTCAGAATTGACCATCTACAAAGTAAACTGTTATCCTTGGAGCAGTTTTTTTTCTCTGAATGAGGAGCTTTGATTGTACATTTTTCCAATATACATTTTTTCAGTTCTGAGATCGTACATAAAGCCTATAAGTCAGTAATGTGTTAGGTTGCCAATTCCCATTTACTGGTGTACAGTAAATTACAATTACTGTAACTAAGACATTGAAAAACTGCTTAGTTCAGTCTGTTTTTTTATAAAACAAAACTGTGGTAAAAGTCTGTTGTAAAAATCTAATTTCATCAAATTTCTGTGAAGAAAAGTAACAAGGTGAATTTAGTGTGTTCTTCGAGTTTTAGTTCCTGGCATGGCTGATGGCTAATATTATATGGATCAAGTACGGCATGGTCTGTAAACGTTTTCCTTTGCAGGCCATATACCTTGTGTTCATGAATCAACGCTGTTGTTGTAGCAGGAAAACAGCCATACAATTCGTGGATAAATGGGTGTGGTTGTTTTCTATTAAAACTTTATTTACAAAAACAGATATTGGCTGAATTTGGCTGGGGCATAATTTGTTGACTCCTGGTCTAAAGATTTGAAATATTTACTTAAATCTGTTCAACAGAATAGATACTCTGCTAAGTAATAGGAGAGAATAATAAAAAAGACAGAATTTATAATTTTTTAGGAGACAATAGTTTCTTTTTTTTTTTAAGATTTTATTTTTAAGTCATCTCTACACCCAACATGGGGCTTGAACTCACAGCCCTGAGATCAAGAGTCACAGGCTCTACTGACTGAGGCAGCCAGGCACCCCAGGAGACAATAGTTTTGATTATTTAAATTTTAATTAACTATTTGAAACAAAGTATTTGGCTACAAAATATGCCTTTGGAGGTTAAAAATCAGTCATACAATTAAAATATTTCCTTCACTGGTCTGGCATGGTACCAAAATTTCCAGAAATAAAGTTCCTATGCCTGGTGAGGTTGAACACACCTATAAAATCCAAGTTATGATCTGTAGGTTTGCTACATTTGCATGAACTTGCCTACAGTTAAGAGTTTGAACTATGGGCGCCTGGGTGGCTCAGTCGTTAAGCGACTGCCTTCAGCTCAGGTCATGATCCCAGGGTCCTGGGATCGAGTCCCACATCGGGCTCCCTACTTGGTGGGAAGCCTGCTTCTCTCTCTCCCACTCCCCCTGCTTGTGTTTCTACTCTCGCTATCTCTCTCTCTGTCAAATAAATAAATAAAATCTTTAAAAAAAAAAAAGAGTTTGAACTACATTTGGGTAGAAATGGGTAGCCAGTGGGCTGCAAAATTTCTGTAGACATTTTTCCCTAGCTGATTAATGTTGTAAAATTATAATATTTTTGGATTTTAGTTCAAGATGGCAACATAGGAAGATCCTGAACTCGCCTCTTTCCACAGACACAGAATCTATAGCTACATATGAAGAGTTTCCTCTGAAATAAACCTAAAAACCAGCAGATTGAGCCCTACCCATTGGGCAAATGCTCATTGAACACGCTGAAGAAGGCTGGAGAGAATGAGACAGAATCTCAGCATGAACCCAACCCTGGTGCAGTGACCCACAATCAGGAGGGAACTCAAAACCTGGAGCTTCTTCCTGAGGAGTGAAAGGTTTGAACCCCACATTGGGAACCCCAACTTTTAGGTCCTGCACCTGCGAGAGGAGCCCCCAAAACATCTAGCTTTGAAACCCAATGGGACTCATATCCATAACACCCATAAAGGTATAAAGAACTGAGAAACGACTCTTGAAAGGCTTATGTGCTTAAACCCACCCAATGCAGAGCAGCCAACTGTGCCCAGACTTTATGTGAAGCATGGTCATTTGCTTACATTAAAGTGTAAGCCTATGGGGCAGGCATCTAATTTAACACACATATGTAGGAACCTGCTGGGATACTTTCCAGGGACAGAAATTGGCGAGCACCATCTCCATGCTCTCCCTCTGTCTTGCTCCAGCTGGTGGGCGCAATCTTTTCCTCTCCCAGCGGGCACCATTTGTGTGTTCCCACTCTGCCTCCATCCAGCTGGTATTTACTCTAAACTATGGAACAGCTGTGCCACTCGCTGGGCTTCATGTCCACCTGCTCTCCTGCTAGCGCTTTCCCAATTACACACATACGGTAAGCTGTTTGCAGATGCTCAGAATAGTGAACTCCTTATAGGGATCGAGGGTACATACCTCAATATCATAAAAGCCATCTAGGAAAAACCTACAGAGAATATCATTCTCAACGGGGAAAAACTGAGAGCTTCCCCCCTAAGGTCAGGAACGCGGCAGGGATGTCCACTATCACCACTGCTATTCAACATAGTATTGGAAGTCCTAGCCACAGCAATCAGACAACAAAAAGAAATCAAAGGCATCCAAATCAACAAAGAAGAAGTCAAACTCTCACTCTTTGCAGATGATATGATACCTTATGTGGAAAACCCCAAAGACTCCACCCCAAAACTGCTAGAACTCATACAGGAATTCAGTAAAGTGGCAGGATATAAAATCAATGCACAGAAATCAATGGCATTTCTATATACCAACAACAAGGCAGAAGAAAGAGAAATTAAGGAACAAATGATCCTAAAATTTGTATGGAATCAGAAAAGACCCCGAATAGCCAGAGGAATGTTGAAAAAGAAAAGCAAAGCTGGCGGCATCACAATTCCGGACTTCCAGCTCTATTACAAAGCTGTCATCATCAAGACAGTATGGTACTGGCATAAAAACAGACACATAGATCAATGGAACAGAATAGAGAGCCCAGAAATGGACCCTCAACTCTATGGTCAACTAATCTTTGACAAAGCAGGAAAGAATGTCCAATGGGAAAAAGACAGTCTCTTCAACAAATGGTGTTGGGAAAATGGGACAGCCACATGCAGAAGAATGAAACTGGACCATTTCCTTACACCACATACAAAAATAGACTCCAAATGGTCGAAAGACCTCAATGTGAGACAGGAGTCCATCAAAATCCTAAAGGAGAACACAGGCAGCAACCTCTTCGACCTCAGCCACAGCAACTTCTTCCTAGAAACATTGCCAAAGGCAAGGGAAGCAAGGGCAAAAATGAACTATTGGTACTTCATCAAGATAAAAAGCTTTTGCACAGCAAAAGAAACAGTCAACAAAACCAAAAGTCAACCGACAGAATGGGAGAAGATATTTGCAAATGACATATCAGATAAAGGGCTAGTATCCAAAATCTATAAAGAACTTATCAAACTCAACACCCAAAGAACAAAGAATCCAATCAAGAAATGGGCAGAAGACATAAACAGACATTTTTCCAAAGAAGACATCCAAATGGCCAACAGACACATGAAAAAGTGCTCAACATTGCTCGGCATCAGGGAAATCCAAATCAAAACCTCAATGAGATACCACCTCACACCAGTCAGAATGGCTAAAATTAACAAGTCAGGAAATGACAGATGTTGGCGGGGATGTGGAGAAAGGGGAACCCTCCTACCCTGTCGGTGGGAATGCAAGCTGGTGCAACCACTCTGGAAAACAGTATGGAGGTTCCTCAAAAAGTTGAAAATAGAGCTACCATATGATTCAGCAATTGCACTACTGGGTATTTACCCCAAAGATACAAATGTAGGGTTTCGAAGGGGTACATGCACCCCGATGTTTATAGCAGCAATGTCCACAATAGCCAAACTGTGGAAAGAGCCAAGATGTCCCTCAACAGATGAATGGATAAAGAAGAAGTGGTATATATATACAATGGAATATTATGCAGCCATCAAAAGGAATGAGATCTTGCCATTTGCAACGACATGGATGGAACTGGAGGGTGTTATGCTGAGCGAAATAAGTCACTCAGAGAAAGACATGTATCATATGACCTCACTGATATGAGGAATTCTTAATCTCAGGAAACAAACTGAGGGTTGCTGGAG
>NW_023270320.1:41298037-41298457 GCF_011800145.1 Mirounga leonina
TACATACCTCAATATCATAAAAGCCATCTAGGAAAAACCTACAGAGAATATCATTCTCAACGGGGAAAAACTGAGAGCTTCCCCCCTAAGGTCAGGAACGCGGCAGGGATGTCCACTATCACCACTGCTATTCAACATAGTATTGGAAGTCCTAGCCACAGCAATCAGACAACAAAAAGAAATAAAAGGCATCCAAATTGGCAAAGAAGAGGTCAAACTCTCACTCTTTGCAGATGATATGATACTTTATGTGGAAAACCCCAAAGACTCCACCCCAAAACTGCTAGAACTCATACAGGAATTCAGTAAAGTGGCAGGATATAAAATCAATGCACAGAAATCAATGGCATTTCTATATACCAACAACAAGGCAGAAGAAAGAGAAATTAAGGAACAAATGATCCTAAAATTTGTATGGAA
>NW_023270320.1:41298557-41334455 GCF_011800145.1 Mirounga leonina
AAAAACAGACACATAGATCAATGGAACAGAATAGAGAGCCCAGAAATGGACCCTCAACTCTATGGTCAACTAATCTTTGACAAAGCAGGAAAGAATGTCCAATGGGAAAAAGACAGTCTCTTCAACAAATGGTGTTGGGAAAATGGGACAGCCACATGCAGAAGAATGAAACTGGACCATTTCCTTACACCACATACAAAAATAGACTCCAAATGGTCGAAAGACCTCAATGTGAGACAGGAGTCCATCAAAATCCTAAAGGAGAACACAGGCAGCAACCTCTTCGACCTCAGCCACAGCAACTTCTTCCTAGAAACATTGCCAAAGGCAAGGGAAGCAAGGGCAAAAATGAACTATTGGCACTTCATCAAGATAAAAAGCTTTTGCACAGCAAAAGAAACAGTCAACAAAACCAAAAGTCAACCGACAGAATGGGAGAAGATATTTGCAAATGACATATCAGATAAAGGGCTAGTATCCAAAATCTATAAAGAACTTATCAAACTCAACACCCAAAGAACAAAGAATCCAATCAAGAAATGGGCAGAAGACATGAACAGACATTTTTCCAAAGAAGACATCCAAATGGCCAACAGACACATGAAAAAGTGCTCAACATTGCTCAGCATCAGGGAAATCCAAATCAAAACCTCAATGAGATACCACCTCACACCAGTCAGAATGGCTAAAATTAACAAGTCAGGAAATGTCAGATGTTGGCAGGGATGTGGAGAAAGGGGAACCCTCCTACCCTGTCGGTGGGAATGCAAGCTGGTGCAACCACTCTGGAAAACAGTATGGAGGTTCCTCAAAAAGTTGAAAATAGAGCTACCATATGATTCAGCAATTGCACTACTGGGTATTTACCCCAAAGATACAAATGTAGGGTTTCGAAGGGGTACATGCACCCCGATGTTTATAGCAGCAATGTCCACAATAGCCAAACTGTGGAAAGAGCCAAGATGTCCCTCAACAGATGAATGGATAAAGAAGAAGTGGTATATATATACAATGGAATATTATGCAGCCATCAAAAGGAATGAGATCTTGCCATTTGCAACGACATGGATGGAACTGGAGGGTGTTATGCTGAGCGAAATAAGTCACTCAGAGAAAGACATGTATCATATGACCTCACTGATATGAGGAATTCTTAATCTCAGGAAACAAACTGAGGGTTGCTGGAGTGGGGGGTGGGGTGGGAGGGATGGGATGGTGGGTGATAGACACTGGGGAGGGTATGTGCTATTGTGAGCGCTGTGAATTGTGCAAGACTGTTGAATCACAGATCTGTACCTCTGAAACAAATAATACATTATATGTTAAGAAAAAAAAAGAAGATAGCAGGAGGGGAAGAATGAAGGGGGGGAATCGGAGGGGGAGATGAACCATGAGAGTCTATGGACTCTGAGAAACAAACTGAGGGTTCTACAGGGGAGGGGGGTGGGGGGATGGGTTAGCCTGGTGATGGGTATTAAAGAGGGCACGTTCTGCATGGAGCACTGGGTGTTATGCACAAACAATGAATCATGGAACACTACATCAAAAACTAATGATGTAATGTATGGTGATTAACATAATAAAAAATTAAAAAAAAGAATAGTGAACTCTTTACATGTTTTCAGGAAAACTTGAAGTAGAAATGCAGAAAATTGTGCTTTGTTTGCATGTTTGAAACAGTCATGGTGGGTTCTTACAATCTGTCTGAGGATCTTTCACTCGAGATGCAAACTTACATACAACGATATTTTAAGAAAGACCGACCCATTGTGGTCCCTGCTGAAATCCAGGTACAGCAAGCACTTGGTGCTTTGGATGCTTTCCAGCTGTTACATGTTCCAGCAAAGTAAGATTTTCTGATGCTATATTCATTAGTGTGGCAAGAATTTCAAAGCCCACGGAACCTGCTTAAATAGAGGACAAACCCATAGTTGGTAGGGCTGATGTGTAACCAGCCCGTGGGTGGAGAAGATGAGAGCTTTGAGTTCAGTGAGTTCCTCTTCAAATACTCACGAGATGCATAAAGCAGAGACAGAACCTGCCACTCTTGCCCCAGGAGCGCGCATGTTTTTCAACCACCAGTTGAGCGGTCCTTTATCAAGTAGCCTCTGTGTCCAAGCACCATCCTAGGTGCAGGGGATATGAACACGATGGGGACTTAGATCTGCTCAGTGAGTCAGAGCCAGCGGCGGGCGGCTCACACAAGGAGACTTAGCTGCGGCAGGGGCACAGATGACCCGACAGAGGGACGTGCATGGTGGTGGGCTGCCCAGAGGAAGGTGCCCCAACCCTCCAGTGGGGGAGTCACTTGTAACGCGTTATGGTCATCGATTAACATTTGCAAACCTTCCTTATGTTTGGGGAATTTCCCACCTTGGGAACCATGCCTCTCCAGGGTAGAAGTCTATTTTCCACCACACCCAAGAGTTCAGACCTGAGTGGATGTCATCATGACTCCTTCCCCAGCGAGCAAGGTCTATGGCTCTTCGGGGTGTGCGGTGCCTCACACACAGACCTCACCGGATGCACATGCATTTTGGTTACAAGCATAAAGGTGACCGCTTCCTGAATTTCCAAGATACGGTCGATTGACTGATTAAAATGAAATGAAGCTTAATCATCCTAACTGAAAGCAGCTGTGTATATCAGAAAATGCTTTTTAAAGGAAACATTTATTGCCTATTTATTGCAACTCACGATTGCTATTTTAATTTGGGATTTTATGTTTTTACCAGGGAGATGGCATTTTAGCAGGGAGAGCCTACACAGTGTCAGGAATCCCCGCGTCTGTAAACCACCCAGGTGTGTATTCTACTGGTGGATGTGTGGAGATTTCTTATCTATGAAAGACATTCACGGGGTGCCTGGGGGCTCAGTCGTTGGGCATCTGCCTTCGGCTCAGGTCATGGTCCCAGGGTCCTGGGATCGAGCCCCGCATCGGGCTCCCTGCTCAGCGGGAAGTCTGCTTCTCCCTCTGCCCGCTGCTCCCCCTGCTTGTGCTCATTCTCTCTCTCTCTCCCTCTGACAAATAAATAAATAAAAATGTTTAAAAAAAAATGGATGCTGTATTTTGCCAAATGCTTTTTCTGTATCTATTGAGAGGATCATATGGTTCTTATCCTTGCTTTTATTAATGTGCTGGATCACATTGATTGATTCATGAATATTGAAAGGGGTTATTTTTCTATGACTTCAGTTGTATGTTTTATTGAAAGTCTAATTTTTTATTTCATTCCATTTTTATTACCATTTAAATTTTATCTTTTCATATGCTCACTGATCATTTAATTTTTTTCAGTGAATTGACCATCTTGATTTGCTTTTCCTTTTCTTTGTTGATTTATAAAAAGCTCTTTGCATATTAATGTAATTGGGCATTTTTCTGCCATATGTTTTGAAAACAGTTTTTGTCAGTTTTGCATTATATTCTAGCTTTGTTTATGGTATTTTAAAAAACAATGCAGAAGTTTAAAATTTTTAAGTGGTCAAATTTGTCATATTATTCTTTATAGTTTTCATCGTTTGGATTGTTTATAAATAATTCATCTACTCCACAATTACAAAATCAATTCTGTCATGTTTTCTTAATGTACTTTTACTATTTCATTTGCTTGTTTAAATCATTTATCGGCCTGGAATTATCAATTCTGCTATAAATAGTGAAATGGAATTCAGCTTACTTTGTTTCCAGATGGCTAACCAGAGTCTACAAACTATTGAACAATCCACTTCTTCTCGGTGATCTGAAGTGATGTTTTAGGTATATCAAGTCCCATATGTACTTAGATATCTGTTAATGAAACCCCTCTAGTGGTACGTCATTTCTAAAACAACATGGAAAGGGGCACCTGGGTGGCTCAGTCGTTGGGCGTCTGCCTTCAGCTCAGGTCATGATCCCAGGGTCCTGGGATCGAGCCCCGCATCGGGTTCCCTGCTCAGCGGGAAGCCTGCTTCTCCCTCTTCCACTCCCCCTGCTTGTGTTCCTGCTCTTGTTGTGTCTCTCTCTGTCAAATAAGTAAATAACATCTTTAAAAAAATAAAATAAATAAAATAAAATAAAATAAAATAAAACAACATGGAAAATTTTCCTGAGGGTATTTCCTTGCTCACAGGACTTAGCAGTTCCTCCCACTCTCCCACCAGCCCATCATTCCTCTTCTGTTTCCTGTAGATCATAAAACAGCCACTCATGCTAAGCTGACATGGCCCCCTAAAAGACTGCATGCACTTTCCTTTCTCGGTGAAGGGCATGACTTAGCCCAGCTTCCCACATACCCCTCCAGGTTGCAAGGTTTGGGGCAGAAAGGGCAGAGGGCCTCCCAAGTGGGAACAGGTCGGTGGCGATGAGGACCATCTGTGCACCTAGAGCCGTCAGCTGCAAAGGGATGCTCCCTAAGTCTCCTCCACCCAGTTACAGCAAGGGGACAGCAAAAGGACACCTCAGGCCCCCAGATGCAGCTACCGTGTCCTTCCTTCCTTCTTTAGCCTCTTGCGATGACATCTATCCCAAGGATGATGTCACACAAGGGGGCCTGTGGTGCGGCAAGCACACCTCCTCCAGGGACATCATCTCTCCATACGCCCGAAGCTGCCAAGGTGGCCTTCTTCAGCTTGGCTCTGTCCTATCCTTAAGGTTGGCATCTTTGGTCCCTTGTGTGGTGCTGTCCTACCCTGGGTGAATGGACACCCGAGGGTCGCATCCTCCAGGCACCCTGACCACCCAGTTATCCTGTTCTGTGTTGAGATTGAACGGGGAGAAGGCAGGCCCTCTCAATTCCCCTCCCCAAAGATGATTTCGTCCCTCCAAGCCTACTGTGGTTCCTTATGCAAAAAGACTCTGGACAAACCCAGAAGCGTCTTAAATTCTCAGAGAGCACACTTCCTGTTCAAGCTGGAATTCCCTCTCTCAGCACTCCCAGCACGAACATATCATGAAACGCACAATTTCACAGACAATATAACATAAAGACATTTGGACGCCGCTGAATCCTTCAAAGCAGTACTGAAAGTTTCATGATAGAAACCTGGCACCACGATTGCTGGAAATGTTCAGAATGAATGCTTCATTTTCATATTGTTCCATACAGATGAGTGGAAGTGTTCCACTCAGTGCAACGGTAGGAACGAGCTAAAACAAGTAATAGTTACCATAGAACATGAACTGAAATTGAAACCATCATACACATCGAATGTGACACGTCCTAGTTCAAGAACCATGGAGATGCTGGGAACACAACACTCACACCTCTTTTACCAAAATTATATCCAAATTACTACTGAATTTTTAAATTAATAAATTATTAAAACATTGTTTTGATTGTATTAAAATATTTTAAGTTTCTCACGGCCAGAATCTAATGTAGCTGGGGCTGTGATCTGTATTTCCCAAATGCTACCCAGTGTTTTTTTCCTGGAACTACCTCTTGACCTTGCCTCCTGTTCCTCTAGTAATACTAATAACTGGAATTATTTCATGAAATATTAGGGTGTAGGAGTCTGTTAAATCAATGAGAACAACTCTAATAAATTTGAAATAATGATTTTGTTCCTAGGAAGCTATACTGAGAAAATGTTTACTGCTATGGCTTTTCTGCACAACACAGCCCCACGAAACACTTTGTGGGGAAAAGGCCTTCTTGGTCAGGGACACCAGGTGACGCCTACGGTTGTATCGACAGGCATCACAGTGCAAGCACAGCTGATATTTCCAGAAATTTAACGCTAGCTTGTCCAAACTCAACAGACTGTACAAGACTTTGCCTTCATACTTATTAAGAGCCCATGCATCAATATTTCACAAAAATCCTTATTTATAAACTCTGCACTAAATTAACCTGTTTGGCAAGAAAGGACTACATAGCGCTGACTTTATCTTCTAAATCTGCAACAATGAAAGCTATCTACCAGCTCAAAGACCTAGAGGAGGAACATTAAGTTGGAATCTTCCATTCTAGGACCGGAAGGAAATGAAGAGCTCACCCAACTGTAGTAGAGATTTTGGGTAGCATCTCCTTCCTATTCCCCTTTTAAGAGCAAGTTCCAAGTGACCTTCAAGTTTATGTGACTAGTCAGTGGTAGTCCTGGGATTGGGCCCTCACTTTAACTCCTCTGAATGTCATTGACAGATACAAAGCTGACTTTTGCAGACAGGATTTTATATGTGGGCATCGCCTTAGATGTTCAGTTGGGGTTATTAGTTTTCACATTTAAAATTTTGGCATTTCATGAGAAATTGGTGAGTTGCATTGTCATATGCCCTAAAGAACATGCCCAGAAATTTGTTCTGGTGTTCCAGGTTGTTAATCTAGGTTTCTTTCAAAATGCACTGGATTCTCAAACATGATTGATAAATACAGGAGTTAAAAGGAGTTCTTCAACTGTTGGCAAGACGGCGGAGGACTAGGCAACCTAAATTTCGCCTGATCCCAGGAATCCAGCTAGATAGGTATCAAACCACTCTGAACACCTACAAACTCAACAGGAGATCAAAGAAAAGAGTAGCAACAACTCTTTCATCAGAAAAGCGACCACTTTCTGGAAGGTAGGACGTGCGGAGAAGTGAATCCGAGGCGATATTCGGGAGGATAGACGGCGGGGGAGGGGCCTCCGTCGGCCGCTTCTGGCAAGTGATAGAGCCGCGGAGCACAAAATCGGAACTTTTAAAAGTCTGCTCCGCCAAGGGACGTCACCCTGGTGGCCAAGCGGGGGGTGGAACCCTCCGGGACAGTGTGGTCTCAGGACCCGCGGGGTCACAGAAAGACCGGGGGTGCCTGAGTGTGGCAGAGCTCCCAGGTATTGGAGTGGGGAAGCCAGCTGCAGAGACAGAGCCGAGGTGCGGGCTCTCAGCTCGGGGTGGCCATTGACCGTGATCCGCGGCCCAGTCGGGCCCCTGCTCCTCCAGCAGGGACCCAACAAGCGGCAGATCCGGGGAGACTCACCTTCCTCCCCCGGGAGGAGCTGCGCAGGAGTGCACCGCGGGGATCTGCTGGGTTTGGAGACTCCACTCGGGGTCGGGTGCCAGAGATAGAAACACGCGGTCACAGGCCGGGTGAGCACGGAGTGCGGCCGGAGACCGGGGAGACGGGAGTGACTGACGGCTTTTCTCTGGGGGCTCACTGAGGAGCGGGCCCCGAGTTCTCGGCTCCTCCGGGGCGGAGATTGGGAGGCCGCCATCTTCACTCTCCGCCTCCAAAGCTGTAGGGGAAGCTCGCAGGGAACAAAAGCCCCGGAGAGCAAACCCGAGCAGATGACTTAGCCCGGACCGGGCAAGGGCGGGGCAATTCCGCCTCCGGCAGAGACATTTGGGAACCACGGCAACAGGCCCCTCCCCAGAAGATCAGCGAGAACAGCCAGCCAAGACCAAGTTTACCGATCAATGAGAACGGCAGAACTCCACCACTAGGGGAATACTACACAAGGAATTCATGGCTTTTTTACCATGATTCTTTAGTCTTTCAAAGTTAATTTTTTTAACTGTTTTTTTCTTTTTTTTTTGAATTTTTCTTTTTCCCTTTTTCAACCAACATCTTATCAATCCCTTTTTTTAAAAAAAATTTTATTTTTCATTTTTATTTTTCATTTTTAGAGTCATATTCTATCCCTTCATAGTAGTTACCCATATTTTTGGCTTATATATTTAAGTTGTTCTCTCTTTAAAATTTTGAGATAGTTTCTTCTAACAGATTAAAATATACCCTAAATCTCTAGTATATGGTGTTTTCTATTCCCCTGCCTGATCACATTCTCTGCCTTTTTTTTTCTTTTTTCTTTTTTTAAATCCTCTCTTCTTTTTTCAAACAACTTCTTATCAATTCCTTTTATAAAATTTTTTATAATTTCCATCTTTACAGTCATATTCCATCCCTTCATCATATCAACCCTTATTTTTGTACATATATAACTTTTTCTTTCTTTAAAATTTTGGGAGGCACTTTCTTCTAAAAGACCAAAATACACCGCAAACCTAGTGTGTGGCACTGATCTATATACCAGCCTGATCATATTTGATCACATTCTATCTTGTTGTTGTTGTTGTTGTTTTGTTTTGTTTGTTTTTGTTTTTATCTTTAACTTTTTCTTTTTCTTTTTTCTCTCTTTCCATTTCTTTTTCCACTGCTTCAGGTCTTTTCTGATTTGTTTAGAGTATATTTTCTGGGGACATTGTTACTCTGCTAGCATTTTGTTCTCTCATTAATCTATTCTCCTCTGGACAAAATGACAAGACGGAGAAAATCACCTCAACAAAAAGAACAAGAGGTAGTACCGACTGCCAGGGACCTACTCAATACGGACATTAGTACGATGTCAGATCTAGAGTTCAGAATCATCACTTTAAAGATACTAGCTGGGCTTGAAAAAAATATGGAAGTTATTAGAGAAACCCTTTCTGGAGAAGTAAAAGAACTAAAATCTAACCAAGTAGAAATCAAAAAGGCTATTAATGAGGTGCAATCAAAAATGGGGGCACTAACTGCTAGGATAAATGAGGCAGAGAGAGAATTAGTGATATAGAAGACCAAATGATGCAGAATAAAGAAGCGGAGAAAAAGAGAGATAAACAACTACTGGATCACGAGGGCATAATTCAAGAGATAAGCGATACCATAAGGTGAAACAACATTAGAATAATTGGGATCCCAGAAGAAGAAGAAAGAGAGACAGGGGCAGAAGGTATAATGGAGCAAATTATAGCAGAGAACTTCCCTAATTTGGGGAAGGAAACAGGCATCAAAATCCAGGAAGCACAGAGAACCCCTCTCAAAATCAATAAAAATAGGTCAACACCCCGACATCTAATAGTAAAACTTACGAGTCTCATAGACAAAGAGAAAATGCTGAAAGCAGCTCGGGAGAAGAGATATGTAACCTATAATGGTAGAAAACATTAGATTGGCAACAGACCTATCCACAGAGACCTGGCAGGCCAGAAAGGACCGGCAGGATATATTCAGAGCACTAAATGAGAAAAATATGCAGCCAAGAATACTATATCCAGCTAGGCTGTCATTGAAAATTGAAGGAGAGATAAAAAGCTTCCAGGACAAAGAAAAACTAAAGGAATTTGCAAACACGAAACCAGCCCTACAAGAAATCTTGAAAGGGGTCCTCTAAGCAAAGAGAGACCCTAAAAGCAACAAAGACCAGAAAGGAACACAGACAATATACGGTAACAGTCACCTTACAGGCAATACAATGGCACTAAATTCCTATCTTTCAATAGTTACCCTCAATGTAAATGGGCTCAATGCCCCAATCAAAAGACACAGGCTATCAGACTGGATTAAAAAACAAGACCCATCGATATGCTGTCTGCAAGAGACTCATTTTAGAACCAAAGACACCCCCAGATTGAAAGTGAGGGGCTGGAAAACCATTTACCATGCTAATGGACACCAAAAGAAAGCTGGGGTGGCAATCCTTATATCAGACAAATTAGATTTTAAACCAAAGACTGTAATAAGAGATGAGGAAGGACATTATATCCTACTTAAAGGGTCTATCCAGCAAGAAGATCTAACAATTGTAAATATCTATGCCCCTAACATGGGAGCAGCCAATTATATAAGGCAATTAATAACAAAAGCAAAGAAACACATCGACAACAATACAATAATAGTGGGGGACTTTAACACCCCCCTCACTGAAATGGACAGATCATCTAATCAAAAGATCAACAAGGAAATAAAGACTTTAAATGACACAGTGGACCAAATGGACTTCACAGACATATTCAGAACATTCCACCCCAAAGCAACGGAATACACATTCTTCTCTAGTGCCCATGGAACATTCTCCAGAATAGATCACATCCCAGGTCATAAATCAGGTCTCAACCAGTACCAAAAGATTGGGATCATTCCCTGCCTATTTTCAGACCACAATGCTTTGAAACTAGAACTCAATCACAAGAGGAAAGTTGGAAAGAACTCAAATACATGGAGGCTAAAAACATCCTACTAAAGAATGAATGGGTCAGCCAGGAAATTAAAGAATTAAAAAAATTCATGGAAACAAATTAAAATGAAAACACAACTGTTCAAAATGTTTGGGATGCAGGAAAGGTGGTCCTAAGAAGAAAGTATATAACAATACAGGCCTTTCTCAAGAAACAAGAAAGGTCTCAAGTACACAACCTAACCCTACACCTAAAGGAGATGGAGAAAGAACAGCAAGTAAAGCCTAAACCGAGCAGGAGAAGAAAAATAATAAAGATCAGAGCAGAAATCAATGAAATAGAAACCAAAAGAACAGTAGAACAGATCAATGAAACTAGGAGCTGGTTCTTTGAGAGAATTAACAAGATTGATAAACCCCTGGCCAGACTTATCAAAAAGAAAAGAGAAATGACCCAAATAAACAAAATCATGAATGAAAGAGGAGAGATCACAACCAACACCAAAGAAATACAAGCAATTATAAGAACATATTATGAGCAACTCTATGCCAGCAAATTAGATAACCTGGAAGAAATGGAGGCATTCCTAGAGATGTATCAACTACCAAAACTGAACCAGGAAGAAATAGAAAACCTGAACAGACCTATAACCACTAAGGAAATTGAAGCAGTCATCAAAAATCTCCCAACAAACAAGAGCCCAGGGCCAGATGGCTTCCCAGAGGAATTCTACCAAACATTTCAAGAAGAATTAATACCTATTGTTTTGAAACTGTTCCAAAAAATAGAAATGGAAGGAAAACTTCCAAACTCATTTTATGAGGCCAGCATTACCTTGATCCCAAAACCAGACAAAGACCCCATCAAAAAGGAGAATTACAAACCAATATCTCTGATGAACATGGATGCAAAAATTCTCACCAAAATACTAGCCAATAGGATCCAACAGTACATTAAAAGGATTATTCACCACGACCAAGTGGGATTTATCCCTGGGCTGCAAGGTTGGTTCAACATCCGCAAATCAATCAATGTGATACAATACATTAACAAAAGAAAGAACAAGAATCATATGATCCTCTCAATAGATGCAGAAAAAGCTTTTGACAAAGTACAGCATCCTTTCTTGATCAAAACTCTTCAGAGTATAGGCATAGGGGGTACATACCTCAATATCATAAAAGCCATCTAGGAAAAACCTACAGCGAATATCATTCTCAATGGGGAAAAACTGAGAGCTTTCCCCCTAAGGTCAGGAATGCGGCAGGGATGTCCACTATCACCACTGCTATTCAACATAGTATTGGAAGTCCTAGCCACAGCAATCAGACAACAAAAAGAAATAAAAGGCATCCAAATTGGCAAAGAAGAGGTCAAACTCTCACTCTTTGCAGATGATATGATACTTTATGTGGAAAACCCCAAAGACTCCACCCCAAAACTGCTAGAACTCATACAGGAATTCAGTAAAGTGGCAGGATATAAAATCAATGCACAGAAGTCAGTGGCATTCCTATACACCAACAAGGCAGAAGAAAGAGAAATTAAGGAGTCGATCCCATTTATAATTGCACCCAAAATCATAAGATACCTGGGAATAAATCTAACCAAAGAAGCAAAGAATCTGTACTCAAAAAACTATAGAATACTCATGAAAGAAATTGAGGAAGACACACAAAAATGAAAAAACATTCCATGCTCATGGATTGGAAAAATAAATATTGTGAAAATGTCTATGCTACCTAGAGCAATCTACACATTTAATGCAATCCCTATCAAAATACCATCAACTTTTTTCAAAGAAATGGAACAAATAACCCTAAAATTTGTATTGAACCAGAAAAGACCCCGAATAGCCAGAGGAATGTTGAAAAAGAAAAGCAAAGCCGGCGGCATCACAATTCCAGACTTCCAGCTCTATTACAAAGCTGTCATCATCAAGACAGTATGGTACTGGCATAAAAACAGACACATAGATCAGTGGAACAGAATAGAGAGCCCAGAAATGGACCCTCAACTCTATGGTCAACTCATCTTTGACAAAGCAGGAAAGAATGTCCAATGGAAAAAAGACAGTCTCTTCAACAAATGGTGTTGGGAAAATGGGACAGCCACATGCAGAAGAATGAAACTGGACCATTTCCTTACACACACAAAAATAGACTCCAAATGGATGAAAGACCTCAATGTGAGACAGGAATCCATCAAAATCCTTGAGGCGAACACAGGCAGCAACCTCTTCGACCTCAGCTACAGGAACTTCTTCTTAGACAGATTGCCAAAGGCTATGGAAGCAAGGGCAAAAATGAACTATTGGGACTTCATCAAGATACTTTTGCACAGCAAAGCAAACAGCCAACAAAATCAAAAGACAACCGACAGAATGGGAGAAGATATTTGCAAATGACATATCAGATAAAGGGCTAGTATCCAAAATCTATAAAGAACTTATCAAACTCAACACCCAAAGAACAAAGAATCCAATCAAGAAATGGGCAGAAGACATGAACAGACATTTCTGCAAAGAAGACATCCAAATGGCCAACAGACACATGAAAAAGTGCTCAATATCGCTCGGCATCAGGGAAATCCCAATCAAAACCTCAATGAGATACTACCTCACACCAGTCAGAATGGCTAAAATTAACAAGTCAGGACACGACAGATGTTGGCGGGGATGCGGAGAAAGGGGAACCCTCCTACACTGTTGGTGGGAATGCAAGCTGGTGCAGCCACTCTGGAAAACAGTATGGAGGTTCCTCAAAAAGTTGAAAATAGAGCTACCCTGTGACCCAGCAATTGCACTCCTGGGTATTTACCCCAAAGATACAAATGTAGTGATCCAAAGGGGCACATGCACCCCAATGTTTATGGCAGCAATGTCCACAATAGCCAAACTATGGGAAAAGTCCAGATGTCCATCGACAGATGAATGGATAAAGAAGAAGTGGTATATATATACAATGGAATATTATGCAGCCATCAAAAGGAATGAAATCTTGTCATTTGCAATGACATGGATGGAACTAGAAGGTATTAGGCTGAGCGAAATAAGTCAATCAGAGAAAGACAATTATCACATGATCTCACTGATATGAGGAATTTGAGAAACAAGACAGAGGATCATAGGGGAAGGTAGGGGAAAATGAAACAAGATGAAACCAGAGAGGGAGACAAACCATAAGAGACTCTTAATCTCAGGAAACAAACTGACGGTTGCTGGAGGGGAGGGGGGTCGGAGGGATGGGGTGGTTGGGTGGTGGACATTGGAGAGGGTATGTGCTATGGTGAGTGCTGTGAATTGTGTAAGACTGTTGAATCACGGACCTGTACCCCTGAAACAAATAATACATTATACGTTAATAAAAAAAAAAAAGGAGTTCTCTTCTAGTAGAGAATGATTTTGTTATTATTATTTTTTTACTTTCTGAAGGTGAATCTCAAAAAGATTTTTTAAATTGTAAAAATATTATAATAAAATAATTATTTTAATTTTAAAAGATGTCTGGCTATAAATACAAAGGCAAAGCATGCTTTGGCTACATAAAGAAATTCTATTTATATTTACAAGTTTGAATTTTGAAACATTTCTTTTGGAGAACTTCTACAAAACAAGGCTGCCTAAGTCAGTAGTCCTGGTGGAAAAAGAAGAAACACTTCCAAACTTATTTTAGAACTCCAGCATTACCTTGATGGCAAAGCCAGACAGGAACACCACAAGAAAATTACAGGCCGGTATCCCTGATAAACATAGATGCAAAAATCCTCAACAAAATATTAGCAAATTGTATTAAACAATACATTAAAAGGACCATATGCCATGATCAAGTGGGTTTTATTCTAGGGATGGAAAGATGGTTCAACATCCACAAATCAATCAATATGACACACCACATTAACAAAATGAAATATAAATATCTATAATCATCTCAATAGATGCAGAAAAAGCATTTGACAAAATTCCACATCCATTTATGTTAAAAACTTTCAACAAAGTAGGCAGAGAGGGAGCATACCTCAATATAAAAAAGGCCATACAGGGGCGCCTGGGTGGCTTAGCTGGTTTAGCGTCTGCCTTCGGCTCAGGTCATGATCCCAGGGTCCTGGGATCGAGCCCTGCATCGGGCTCCCTGCTCAGCGGAGAACCTGCTTCTCCCTCTCCCTCTGCCTGTCTCTCTGCCTACTTGTTCTCTCTCTCTCTCTGTCAGATAAATAAATAAAATCTTTTTTTTAAAAAAAAAGGCCATATATGACAAGCCCACAGCTAGCATCACACTCAAAAGTGAAAAGCTAAAAGCTTTTCTTTTAAGATTAGGAAGAAGACAAGGATGCCCTTTCTCACCATTTTTTTTTAAAGATTTTATTTATTTATTTGAGACAGAGAGAATGAGAGAGAGAGAGCACATGAGAGGGGGGAGGGTCAGAGGGAGAAGCAGACTCCCTGCCGAGCAGGGAGCCCGATGCGGGACTCAATCCAGGGACTCCAGGATTATGACCTGAGCCGAAAGCAGTTGCTTAACCAACTGAGCCACCCAGGTGCCCCCTTTCTCACCATTTTTATTCAATATAGTATTGGAAGTCCTAGCCAGAGCAATTAGGCAAGAAAAAGGAATCAAAGGAATCTAAATCAGAAAGGAAGAAGCAAAACTGTCAGTATTTTCAGATGACATGATATTATATACAGAAAATCCAAAAACTCCATCAAAAAGCCATCGGCACTAATAAATTCAGCAACGTTGCAGGATACAAAATCAATATACAAAAATCTGTTGTGTTTTGACACACTAAAAATGAACCATCAGAAAGTTGAATAAAGAAACAATCCCATTTTAAATTGCATCAAAAAGAATAAAATACATGGGAATAAAGTGACCAAGTAGGTAAACACTTGTACACTGAAAACTATAAGACATTCATAAAGGAAACCAAAGAAAATGCAAATAAATAGAAAGACATACTGTGCTCAGGGATTGGAAGACTTAATATTGTTAAAATGTCCATTCTACCCAAAAAAATCTATGGGTTCAGAGCAATCGCTATCAGAATTCCATGGCTTTTCTCACAGAAATAGGACAAACAATCCTAACATTTATATGGAACCACAAAAGACCCTGAATACCCAAAGCAATCTTAAAAAGAAGATGGCAGCATCCTGGTCCCTGATTTCAAGCTGTATTACAAATCTATAGCTATCAAAACAGTATAATATTGACACACACCAAGGAACAAGGTCGTGAGAAGAGGAGACTTGGAGGTGCTGCCATTTCTATGGTCTCAGGACTCTGCCCCTTTTGAAGAACTTCCAACGGCGCCATGTTGGGACAGAGCATCTGGAGGCTCACACGCTCTGTGGTCCGTAGGAGCCACTATGAGGAGGGCCCAGGGAAGAATTTGCCATTTTCAGTGGACAACAACTGGCGATTACTACTTATGATGACTTTGTACTTTGGATCTGGATTTGCTGCACCTTTTTTTATAGCAAGACATCAGCTGCTTAAGAAGTAAGGATGTTTTAGGGCGCCTGGGTGGCTCAGTCGTTAAGCGTCTGCCTTCGGCTCAGGTCATGATCTCAGGGTCCTGGGATCGAGCCCCGCACCGGGCTCCCTGTTCCGCAGGAAGCCCTCTTCTCCCTCTCCCCTCCCCCTGCTTGTGTCTCTCTCTGTCAAATAAATAAATAAAATCTTAAAAAAAAAAAAAAGTAAGGATGTTTTAATTAACCCATCAAACAGATGTGAAAAGAACATTTTAAGACGTGCAGTCTCTGAAAAATGGATCAAACTCTTGATTTCAACATACTCAATATGTTTGTAAATAAACTTATGGCATGAATCCTTAATGCCTCTTCTCTGAAACATGGAATGTGATAATTGTGCTTACTTTTTTATTTGGGAAATATTCCAGGATTAGTTTGTTTGGTCAGATTAGTGTGTGATTTAGTCTGTTTCTTGTTTTTAGATTTTGAGGCTTTAATTTTTGATTACTAGGTCAAGACCTTGTTGGTAATTTATGTTATTAAAAATGCAAACTTGAAAAAAAAAGTAGGATATTGGCATAAACACAGAAACGTGGATCAATGGAACAGAGTAGAGAGCTCAGAAATAAACCCACACATATAAGGTCAAGTAATTTATAACAAAGGAGCCTAGAATATGCACTGGGGAAAGGACAGTCTCTTCAATAAAGGGTTCTGGGAGAATTGGATCTTACACCAAGTACAAAAATTACCTGAAGACAAATTACCTGAATGTAGGACCTAAAACTGTAAAACTCCTCGAAGACAACATAAGCACCAAACTACTTGACAGAGGTCTTGGTGATGATTTCTAGACTTGACACTAAAAGCTAAGGCAACAAAGGCAAAAATAAAAAAGCTTCAGCACCGCAGAGAAAACCATCACAAAATAAGAAGGAAGCTTACTGAATGGGAGAAGATATTTTTTAAATCATGTATCTGATATGGGGTAAAATCCAAAACGTATAAAGAAGTCATGCAACCCATTAGCAAAGAAACCAAACAATCTGATTTAAAAACAGGCAGAGCACAGGACATAGTCAATAATTAATAGTGCTGTATGGTGACAGATGGGAACCACGCAATTATGGTGACAGATGGGAGCACTGCACAGTGTACAGAATCGTACAGCTGAAGCTAACAGAACATTGTATAGCAGTGATACTGTGATAAAATTTGTTAAAAGGGCAGAGGATCTAAATAGACATTTTCCAAAGAAGACATACAGATGGACAACAGGTACATAAAAAAAAAAGGTGCTCAACATGACTCATCACCAGAAAAATATAAATCAAAGCCACAACAAGATATCACTTCACACTTGGAGAATGACTAATATCAAAAAGACAAGAACTAAGTGTTGGTGAGGACGTGGAGGAAAGGGAACCTTTGCACACTGCTGGTGGGATTTTAAACTGATGCAGCCACTGTGGGAAATAGTATGGAGGTTCTTCAAAAAATTAAAATAGGGCTACCATATGACCCAGCAATTTCAACTTATGGGTATTTATCTGAAAAAAATGAAAACACCAACTCAAAAGGAGTCTCACCCCATGTTCCCTGCAGCATGATTAACAACAGCCTTGATAGGAAAACAACCTAAGTGTCCATCAGTGGATGCATGGATAAAGAGAATACTTTACACACACACAGGAATGTTATTTAGCCATAAAATGAAGGAAATTTTGCCATTTGCAACAACACTGATGGACCTTGAGAACATTATGCTAAGTGAAATAAGTCAAAGAAAGACAAATACCATATGGCCACATTTGTATGTGGAATCTAAAAAAAGAAAAAGAGAAAAAACCCCAAACTCATAGCTACAGAGAACAGATTGGTGGTTGCCAGACGTGGCGGGGGGGGCGGGGGGGGGTAATGGTAGGTGAAATGGGTGAAGAGGGTTTACAGGTACAAATTTCCAGGTATAAAATAAAGTCATGGGGATGCAATGTACAGCATTGGTAAAATAATACTGGATTGTATGTTTGAAATTTGCTAGGAGCATAGATCTTAAAATTCTCATTATAAGAAAAAGATTATAACTATGTATAGGGACAGATGTCCCTAGACTTAGGGACCAGACTTATTGTGGAAATCACTTTGCAATGTACAAAAATATTAAATCATTACATTATACACCTGAAACTAATATAATGTTACATGTCAATTATACCTCAATAAAAAAGTAGTTTCAAAGTTAATAAATTATTTAAAAAAAAGGTCATCTGCTTACAAGTTTTAAAAAACAGAAGAAACTCCCTTTCTCTCTCAAATAAATAAATAAAATCTTTTAAAAAATCTCTCTCCCTCTCAAATAAATAAAATCTTCCAAAAGGTCGGGGCGGGGGGGGCGGGTGGCACCTGGGTCACTTGGTCGGTTAAGCGTCTGCCTTCGGCTCAGGTCATGATCCCGGAATTCTGGGATCGAGTCCCAAATCAGGCTCCCTGCTCAGCAGGGAGTCTGCTTCTCCCTCTCCCTCTGCTCCTCCACCCTCACCCCGCTTGTGCTCGCTCTCTCTTGCTGTCTCTCTCATTTAAATAAATGAAATCTTAAAAAAAAATTATAGTCTATCATAGTCATTAATTGACACATTTCAACAAGGAAGGACATTGGATAGTACTCTGAGGGAAGCATGAAATGAGGGCTGTTTTCCAATGATGCATACTTTATATTAGTAAATATTCCTTTTAGAAATATATATCTATTAATAAAAATATTAATAAATATTTCCCTTCTGGAAAACTTCAACTTAAGAAAAAGCAAGACAAACAACCAGAATATAAGACTCTGTCTAGGGGCGCCTGGGTGGCTCAGTCGTTAAGCGTCTGCCTTCGGCTCAGGTCATGGTCCCAGTGTCCTGGGATCGAGCCCCACATCGGGCTCCCTGCTCGGCGGGGAGCCTGCCTCTCCCTCTCCCACTCCCCCTGCTTGTGTTCCCTCTCTTGCTGCCTCTCTATCTGTCAGATAAATAAATAAAATCTTAAAAAAAAAACCACAAACTTATAAGACTCTGTCTTTCCACTTTTGAGCAGACAGCTTTTTCAGCTTAACTAGATGATGATTTGATAATACAGGTTTCAAGGCTTTTCCCTTGGACCCACTTTTTAATTGCTAATGAGCCGAGCTTCTAAGCATTTTAAAAACCTATCCTATCTCATAAACAACTATAGTTAGTTAAATAAACTGTCTTGACATTTAAAAATGGCAGTGATAATGAGCCCCCCCCCCCAAAAAAAATACTACTGGCCGACAGAATTCAACAGCACATTAAAAAGATCATAGACCAGGCGCCTGGGTGGCTCAGTTGGTTAAGCGACTGCCTTCGGCTCAGGTCAGGATCCTGGAGTCCCAGGATCGAGTCCCGCATCGGGCTCCCTGCTCGGCAGGGAGTCTGCTTCTCCCTCTGACCCTCCTCCCTCTCATGCTCTCTGTCTCTCATTCTCTCTCTCTCAAATAAATAAATAAAATCTTTAAAAAAAAAAAAAGATCATAGACCATGATCAAGTTGGGTTTATTCCTAGGATGGTTCAACATACGTGAATCAATCAACATGATATACCACATTAGCAGGATGAAGAATAAAAATCAATGATCATAACAATAGAAGCAGAGAAAGCATCTGACAAAATTCAACATCTATTTATGACAAAAACTCTCAACAGAGTGGGTAGAGGTGAATGTACCTCAACATAACAGAGGCCGTATATGACAAGCCCACAGCCACCATCATACTCAATGATGAAAAGCTGAAAGCCTCTCGCCTGAGACCAGGAACAACACAAGGATGCCCACTCTCATCACTTTTATCCCACATTGTACTGGAAGTCCTGGCCAGAGCAATTAGGCAAAAAAGAAATAAAAGCATCCAAACTGGAAAGGAAGAAGTAAAATTACCCCTGTCTGCAGATAACATGACCTTATATGTATAAAATCCTAAAGATGCCACAAAAAAATACTTGAAACTAATAAATTCAGTAAAGTGGCAGGATACAAAGCCAACATTTTAAAAATCATATACACTAGTAACAAACTATCTGCAAAGGAATTTAAGAAAATAATCCCATTTACAAAAGCATCAAAAAGAATGAAATACTTAGGAATAAACTTAACCAAGGAGGGAAAAGACTTGTACGCTGACTACTATGAAAATATTGGTAAAAAAAAATTAAAGAAGACATAAATAAAAATACATCATATGTTCATGGCTTGGGAGACTTAATATTGTTAAGAGTCAATGCAATCCCTATCAAAATATCAATGGTATTTTTTATAGAAATGGTAAAAATATCCTTAAAACTCATGTGGAACCAAAGAAGACTCTAAAAAGCCAAAGCAACTTGAGAAAGAACAAAACTGAAGGCGTCACAGTTCCTGATTTCAAAATATATTACAAATCTACAGTCTCCAAAACAGTATGGTTTTGTCATAAAAACAGACATTTGAACCAATGGAATAGAATAGGGAACCCGGAAATAAACCCACGCATATATGGCCAACTGATCCTTAACAAGCATGCCAAAAATATCCAATGGGGAAAGGAGAGTCTCATCAGTAAGTGGTGCTGGGAAAAGTGAATATCCGCGTGCAAAAGAATGAAACTTTACCCTTACTTCACACCACACACAAAAATAAACTCAAAGTGGATTAAAGACTCAAATGTGAGGTCTGAAACTGTAAAACTCCTAGCAGACAACATAGGGGAAATCTTCGTGATATTGGTCTGGGCAGTGATTTCTTGGATATAACATCAGAAGTTCGAGCAACAAAACCAAAAATAGACAAATGTCATTACTTCAAGCTAAAGGTTTCTGCGCAGAAAAGTAAACAATCAACAGAGTGAAAAGGCAGTCTACAGAATAGGAGAAAATGTTTGCCATCTATAAGCCTAAGAAGTCAATGTCCAGAATATGAAAGGAACTGCTACAACTCAACAGCAGAAAAGGAAATAACCCAATTTAAAAACAGGCAAAGGTCTTGAATAGACATTTCTCTATGGAGGACATACAAATGGCCTCAAAAAATTAAAAATAGAACAGTCATATGATCCAGCAATCCCAGAAAAATTAAAAGAATTAAAATCAGGATCTCAAAGAGAGATTTACACTCCCCAAATCATTGCAGCTTTATTCACAGTAGCCAAAATATGGAAACTAAATGTCCGTCAGCAGATGACTGGATAAGAAAATGTAGCCTCTGGGTACAGTGGAATATTATTTAGCCTTAAGAAGACGAAATCCTCCCACATGTGACAACATGGATGAATCTGGAGGACCTTATGGGAAATGAAATAAGTCAGTCACAGGAGCACAAGTACCGCATGATTCCATCTACAGGAAGTACCAAGATTCGTCCATCTCCTAGAGAGAGTAGATGGGTGCCCAAGGCTAGGGGAGGGGCAGAGGGATGCCACTGCTCAGAAGCTGAAGAGTTTCGGTTATGGGAGATGCACTAGCTGGAGGGATGGGCAGTGTGGTTCACAATGCTGCGCACTGAAACATTTGTTAAGAAGGTGGATCTTGTGTTCAGTGCTCTTACCATACACACAGATGCACCAGCCCCTCAGATTTAATTGGGGGAAAATCAATCTCATACCTACCTAACTTGATTGCTTGTGTTCAATGGTCAGAGAAATCTAGTGATTTTAGGCAAAGAGTGCTGAGAACTCATCTTGTACAGTCGTGTAATTTTACATATGAAGGAAACAATGAGGCCCAGAAGACATAAGGACTCTCCAAGGTCATACGACATGTCACAGCAGAACCGACAACACTGACAGATTCTCCTCGATCTCTCTGCAGGGTGGGCAAGGGCTCCTGCCCGCGCCTGTCCTCCCTTAGGGTCCACGGGTCCAACTCATCTTACCACTGCTCCTTTGACCTGATGTGGCTGCCACTTCCCTCTCCTGTTACGTACACATCGGTTGTCCCCCAGAATCTGTCACTGGACTTCCTCCTGGGCCCTCATCCTGTCTTCTCTCTTTGGGATGGTGTTCTGTCCCATGACTCTCAGGATCCCATTATTGCTCCTGTGCCTCAGTCATGATGTTGGAACCACTGTTCAGTCTTTAGCAGGCTGCCCAGTGATGGACACATTCAGATGTTCAGTAAATACCTTCTTCACAAGAGCGGCACTCTCCAGATCCTGCACTTGGCTCAGCTCTCTCTTGACCAACTTATCTGGACTACCTAAAACCAAGACCATGATCTTTCCTCCTCCTTTATTCCCAGTTTCCACTAATTGCCTAGACTCCAACCATCGGAGTTATGTTTCTCCTGTATCACTAGATTACAGAGCTAATCAACTGCCAAGCACCATGGACCCCCTTCCCACTTCTCCTCCAGCCATCTGCTTCCTATTCACATTGCAGATGAACCTATTTCAGTCTAAGCCCAGGCTACTGCAGTAAATTCTGGAATGATTGCTTTCCAGATGCCCATCCTCACTCCAATTCACTGGGTTTTCGGGTTGGTTTCCATAAAACCCAGCTCTGGACTTACTACATCCTTAGGAGGAAGGCTTCAGTGCCTCCACTTTGCACAAAATGTGACATCAGACCCTGGTCCCAGCCCCTTCTCAGGAATGTGCCCCCTCCAAACGCCCAGGGCAGTTGAAGAGCAGCCGTCCTTAGACATACCTGCTTCCCCACCTACCCCTCCTTCTGCGTCCCTGCAAATGGGGTGGAATCCATACTGTCTCTGTAGTCTTCTTGTAGACCATGATGCTCAAACACTGGCAATTTTATGAGACTCAACCTGATACCTTCAGAGTCCATTTTAAACACGGTCTCCTCTGTAAAGCTCTGCTCTGTGCTGCCCAGCCCCCAAATTTGGATGGAGGGATCTTTTTGACCATGCACATTGTTTTTACTGTCCAGCTTGCTTTGACAAGCCTTGCATTACCATAGTGTCTGGGCTGACCTGTAAGGTTCCCTCAGAAGGGACTGGGACTCACTCATCATTTACATTTCACAGAGATTGTGTTTAAAAGTCTGGGGAATTGGATTGCATTTCACTGCGTGGCAGGCTTCCTAACTCAAGCCCAGGGCATTCCCCGCACGAACGCTCCTGAAAATGCTGCAACATGAAACTCATTGTTTTTCATATTCAATGCATCACTTTTTATCACACTGCTCAGATTTCCAATCTGCAACATATAAGGGGAAACAGGATTATTTTCTTACATTCAGAAAGGTAACTAGTTTCTTTTTCAGTTGCTCTAGTTGAAGGTAACACCATGAAAAGCTGACATATTAACGTATAATGAAGCTATTTCCTCGTTATTTGACATGTTCTCCTGAGACAGCTTTAACATAGACAGAGCACATTTTTACATTTGCCTGTGTAAACTGTATTTCCTGAGTGAGCGAGTGCTCGCATGGGTTTGAGCCTGCTGCGTTACAGTAACCAGGTAACCTGTAGGACCATTTGGTTTGTTTGTTTAATACATGCAGTGGACGAAAACTTTAAAACTTCAGGCCGTGATCCTTTTACATCTAAAAATAACAGAGATCCCACCTGCTTCACGACTGACTGACCGCTATGAATCTTTCCAGGAAGACCAGCTATGCTGGGGAAGATACCGAGTTAAGAATTTCCTGTCACCGTTTTTAGGACTTGGATAGGGAACAATGTCTCCAATTTCAAAAGGTAAAACTACCTTTCAAGTTAGAATGATCAAAATGTCAAAACAATTTCAAGTAGTCATTTTTTGAAATTGCTTAAAACAAAACCAAAACCATATAGAACTAACAGCAGCTACCTTTCTATTATGACCAATACATTTCTAGAGAGATAAAGAAAAGATACCTAAAACTAATTTGAATATGTCTGAGTGGAAGTATCTGTTCCCAAATACCCAGCACTATTTCTTACTCCGCATACGCACACGTCCTAGCGTCTAGGAGGGCTGGAACACTGCATCCTGGAGTCCCAGAAGCCCGTGTGCTCTGAGCGTTGGGACAGGACAGCAGAACCTGCCAGTTGTTGCTGGTGTGAGAACAGCTGAGGTTCTGCCTTCTCATCCGCAAAGATAAACCAACGACTCCCCCAGAAATACTGCGGAGGAGAGGGAAGACCCTGCAGACGCCACTGTCCTCACTGCTGTTTCTTACTACATGTGACTTCAGTGATCCAATTACGTTTTCGTCCCCTCTCGTCCCTCCCCCGTCTGTCGCTCTTGGTACGCCTGACACACAATACACTGAGCATTTGTGTGCACATCAGGGTGATGGGTCCTGCCATGCGCGTTCACTTGTGCAATTATTGCCAGGATGACGATAACGAACACGCCTATCGCCCTGCAGTCTCTCCGTGCTCCTTAGCAATCCCTCCCTCCCCGCCTGCTTTGACAAGCCTTGCATTACCATAGTCTCTGGGCTGACCTGTAAGGTTCCCTCAGAAGGGACTGGGACTCACTCATCAGACAACCACTGATTTGCTTTCTGTCACAACATACTGTGTGGCATTTTCCAGAACTTTTGAGAATCTGAAATCATAAAGCCTTCAGGCTCCTTCATCAGCACAATTCTTTCGAGGCTCGTCCACGTTGTTGAGCATGGCAATCATTCATTGCAAGTGTCCACCATGGTCCCAACACGGTGATACGAAACAAAACCTCGTTCACACACTCCTCTGAGTTCCAAAATCCTGATGCCAATGGTAGGATTTGAGTTCCTGGTGTGTTATAACCTGAGGCAGGTTTTACAAGGGGGCTAACATGTTCTAGACTTGCCCATCAAATATCCCGTTAGCACAACTTCCTGGGGTTTGCCACAGCTCTGCTTTGCCAAGTTACTGAATTTGCAGCTTTGAGTTACTCTTGCACAGTATGGGTGGCAAGAACGTATCTTCCCTTCCAGAGTGTGGGTGATACTTTACCGTCTCCTAGCAGGTGTATCCCTCTTCCTAGGGGGACACTAACCGGCCCCAGCTCAGACTTGGTCTCCTGATGTGTTCGTGTTCGTGCAGTTCCCAGAACAGCAAGGATTTAGGGAAACATCACATGCAGGCCGTGTGGCTGAGCATTCTGTAAGGAAGTCAGGAGGCGACCGTGTGCTGGGACTGGGTCCTCCAAGTGTATCTGCACTCTGAAGGACGGAGAGATTTGAAACAGGAACTGTGCCACAGAGAGCTGCCTGGCTTACTGAGGCATGCCCTGTCCTCATTTATAAATTCTCTTAACCACGTTCTATTTTTAAACGTTTAGGGTGAAAAAGTCCAGACTCCTTTAGGAAACACGAGCCTCTTCTAGTTACTTAGGGAAGGAACTGCTGGAAGGCCCGTGACCCCGTGTGCCTTGTACAGTTGTGTTGAGATCCATCAGGACACAGCCTGGGGGCCAAAGAAGTGCACACAGGGGAAAAAACTCAAAAACTAGGGAACGCCAACAAGGAAGAGGTACAGGAGACCTGCATTATCAGCTCTTACAGACATACTCTGAAACCTCTATAATGGAAGCAACATGGTTCTGGCCCAGTTGACATGCACACAAATGGACTGAAATAGAAAGTCACAAAAACGACCCACGCACACATGGGAATTTAGTCTGTAGAGAAGGTGGCATCTCACCAACCAAGGCAAACGGGAAGATCTGTGAACAGTAACAGGCAGTGGGGCAACCACTTAGAAAAAGATAAACGAAAAAATAAGAAGGAAAAGTGGTTCACCCCTCACACCGTATACAGAAATGAACTCTAAATGGACAGAAATCTAAAAGTAAAACAATATCAAAGTCATAGCCTCACAAGCTGGGAGGACTAACCTTCCTGCAGGTCTCGATGATAAAATCTGTGCAGAATGTTAACAAAATCAAAGGCACCAGCAACAACCAAGGGTGAGCAGAGAGCAAGGTTTCTTCCCTCCTCTTCCCTCCTTCTGGACCCGAGGGAACGCTGGACAGCAGGGGAAGAGTCCGAAATAGTTAACGTCAGAACACACATTGGCCGTGCAGATGGCCCTCGGCTTGCTGGGCCAGTGGGCGCCATCTGGACCCCAGCCCTGCTCACGCGGTGCCTCGGGCGGGGTGGGCAGGGCCATGCGGACGCCTGCGTTCAGGATTTAGCTGTGGTCTTGGTCAAATTGTAGGATGGTTCTAGCCGGCTCCTCACAGCAGCACTCGTTTCATGAGGGTTGAAGATCTGAGCTAACCCTGCACGCAGCACCTGCCACATCAGGGAAGCTGTCCTTCCTCAACCCCTGAAACTCTCAGCTCGTACCTCAGTTTCCCTTGTTCCCGAGAATGAGTTTTGCACATAACTGGCTCCATCGTGCTTTAAACATTTGTATTAATTTTTAGTTACGTCCTGTGTAGTTTAGTAAGTCAAATCAGTCTGTAAGGTTTTTGTAACAACAAGCCCACCAGTCCACACAGCGGTTCACTGCCATTGCCCCAGAGACCACCGCTTTCAACTTCGAGCTGCGTTTGAGGTTTGCCTGCAAATTCACCAACATGGCTCTGATACTGATTTTTTTCTTGTTAGCTATTATCAATGGCTTTCCATGCTGTACGGATTTTTCTTATTCTTTCCCCCTTCTTCTGACCACACACATACCTCCCCATCCTCCCATTGTAAATGTAGCATAATTTTTAGATCAATAATGATCGTACGATTTTATCCCTGAGTCATAAATTCCTTTCCTGGAGGACACCTTGCGTTACTGGAGTCAACGGTGCCTTCTTCACAGCTGCGGTCACCCTGTGGTCCGAGTCCCTCACCCGCTGCCCCCTCCCAAACCCCAGGCCTTCAGTCCAGGTCTGGGAGGCAGCTCTGTATTCACTTCTGGGCTAGCGCTTCCAATTTGGAGACCGGTTCCATTTGGGGAAATTTTCTTGAATTATTTGATAGCTTCGTCCTCCCATTTTCTTCCTTGAACTCACTAATGTTGAAGATCCTAAACAGATCCTCCAATGGTCTCATACTTTTTTCCACGTTTAGAGTCTCTTTCTTGTGGCTTTACCTTCTACGAGGTGTGTCGACTTAAGTACAACTTTTATGGAATTCAAGGATTTGTATCAGATTTTAAGTTCCTGGCTCTTTTTGTTAACTGCACGTTCACTTTCTATAACCTCCTGTTCTCTTGAAGTTTCTGTCCCTCTCCATCTGTCCGTCCTGTGTCCGTCTGTCTCTCTTCCCTGGGGTGGGAGGGTGGGGTCACACACACTCTCCACACGTGAATGACCAGAGTTATGGAGCTGGTTTGGGGCAGTTCTTGTGCAAGCTGAATTTGTGGGATGTCATTAGAAAGAAACTAAGTTTATTTGCTGTGGGAAGAGCTTCTCTTTCTTGGATAAAAAACACAGGCCTAGGACTTTTCTGCTCCCTTTTAAGTTAAACAAGTTCTTCTGTCACTTTAGGTCACATGCATGGTATCAGTTCAGTGATGGCAATTATCCACTTCTTTATAAAAATACAATTCTGATTTTGACTTAAATTGAGGATTTATCACTGTCCCTGCCAAGGCCCACGGCGGGGCAGGTGCACAGCAGCATCTCCTTTCCTGTGCTCGCTTTCCCAGCAACTGTAGCTACGCTGACCACCCAGGCTGGGAGAGATGAGAGGGAGGGAGGGAGAAGGCAAATGTCCCTTACTGGGTGGGTGCCCCAGACTCTGGGTGCTCTGGGCAGGCAGGCCTTAGAGCGGACCGTCCCGAAGGGCTGAGTCCTGGCCGCTGGGATAGTCCCGGCGGCTGGGACAGCAGCTGCACCTTTGGGGCCAGCATTCCTGCGGGAGCCCCTCCCCACTTCAGGAGGCCAGTCCTCGGCTCCGCTACTGGTGGAAAGACAACTCTTTCCTAATTTTGATTTTTACATATTTTCTCCTGCTCTGCTCCACTCTCTGCATTACCCATAGCTTTAGATGCTGCAGGCATGTTTCACTCATCAGTCTCCGGACCCCAACTCCCAGGGACTCTTGAGCTGCTGAGTCATTTCCTTAAAATTGCCCTCAGTAGGTATGATGTACTTATAAGGTGTAACACCGTTTATGTCTCCCCAAAGAGGCCTTGAAAAAGGTCCCACTGCTGATGATTTAATCCTCCCTACGGGTACGTGGCTACAAGTCCTATTACTGGTTCTGGACGCCTAGTTTGCAAAGAAGGCTTGCAGCAAGGTCATGGCCGGGGCTCTGTTTTAACATCCTGCTAAACAGACGCCCTGGGACCCCTGATTCGGAGAGCCTGGGTCTGCCGCTGCCCTGGATGGGACAGCCTTCTGCACATTGGCTGTGTGCTGGACCCCCACTTGCTCCTATGGGACCTGGCCCCGTCTGTCCTGCGTCCATCCTCAGGGTGTCCTGCCCAGTGTCTCCGCTGCACTGGGCTCCTGATGCTTATGTACCAGCTCTGTCTGGTCCGCTAATAATTCCATTACCACTCTCCCATCTACTTGCCAGCTTCCAAAATTCTGCTGCTGGTGCTGAGTCACTTTTATTTTTATAGGCTATATTTTTCGGAAATCGTGCTTTAATTTTAGAGAGGTTTTGAAGGATACATACGTAACTGCTTCTGTTCAATCTACCGTGTTTAACAGGAAATCTGACCATTCTTCCTCACTGTCTCAACATCTAGCAGTATTAGATGTATATTAGATGTTCAAAATAGGGGTTTTTTTAAATAGTGAAAATACATGCTCTAGTGTTTCCATGTAGTTGTCTTTCTCTTATTTAGTGGTGCCAACTTCTATCTTTACTAACTTTATTTTTCAGTGTAAAATGTTCAGCCTTGAAATTTCATTACTTTGTTTTTTGCTTTAGAAAAATGCCTACTCCTATGACTTCAGCTAAAAATCTTTGGGACTAGAACTTTTCTCTTGTCTCTCTGGTCAACACTTCTTTTTCGACTTTTATTTGCCTCTCAACTGTGTATCTCCACTTAGATATTATTTAAAAGTCCACTTACGGACATTCCCCTGAAAACCCCTTGCTCAGACCTGCCAGCACAGTGCGAACCCTCGCCCACACCGTGGGCTCCCGAGGCTCTGAGCCTTCAGGCATTTGGAAGGCTAACTCTTACCTACAGGTCGAGGTCTCCAAGTGTGTAAGCTGTTGGCCCGTGACAGGTCAGAAGGGTCGCCCCAGTCGCTGTCTGAGTCCAGAACCTCGGCTTGTGTAGATGCTCATTTCCAGCAGGTTCTCAGGCCACCAGTTTAGGAATATATTCTTGCTCCCTGCTCTATCCCT
The DNA here is from genome assembly GCF_011800145.1 of Mirounga leonina. Classification (NCBI taxonomy): domain Eukaryota; kingdom Metazoa; phylum Chordata; class Mammalia; order Carnivora; family Phocidae; genus Mirounga; species Mirounga leonina. The sequence goes on from NW_023270320.1 coordinate 41,327,143, forward strand.
CAGCCCCCAACTCCCACTGACCCGAACACCCCCCTGTGTGCACAGTGCAGAGGGCGTGCGTCGGGGAACAAACTCTCTGCTAGCACACCCACAACAAGATTGACAATAACTTAATTGACAGAAAACATACATATTATAGAAATGTGAGTCAGAAGGTTACACATCAATGAAAGGTACTTTTGTCTACATAACACACAACGGAGAGGAGCCCCGTTGGGTCGCGGGGTGCTCCACATGACACGCAGCGGACAGGAGCCCGGGCGGGGTCGCGGGGCGCCCCACGTGACACACAGGGGACAGGAGCCCCGGCCAGTCGCGGGGTGCTTCTGAAAGCCAGGGTCTGTCTGTCTGCTGCAGGGGCTGTGGAGGCGGGTCTGTGTCTGGAGGCAACTGTGTTCCGAGCTCGTAGATGGGGGTGTTGTGTGGCCCTCCGTGTGCGGTCCGCGGCCGCAGCCCCGACAGCGCTCAGAATGTGGCTGGCCGGACGCAGAAATGCAATCCTAGTCTGTTCACTCTAAGGTGGCTTCTAAGTAGCCCACTGGTGACTTGCTCTGCTAACCAGAGATCCTAGAGGAGAAAAGCTGTTCTTTGTGCATTCTAGAGGTTTCCATCTGCCTCCTTGGATCGCAGTAACACAACTAGAGCTGATTTTGATGGAAAGAGTTCTGGGTTTCTTTAATGGCCTTGGCATTAGGAAATCCTGCTCTTTAGATGGTAGCCTGTTGGTTAGAGCTGCGGCATCGTCCGGCTGTAACCGAGGTCACGGGCATGCGAAGTGCCATCTGGCCTAACTGCTCCCTAGCACTGAGCCCAGACCCTGCGCTCAGCTCTGGTCCCGCTGCCCTCCCCCCTCCTCCCTCCCCGCACCTGACCGCGCGCTGAACCACCTCTGCCTGCTGCTCACCCAATCCCACAGCTTCCGTTCTCCCCAAACCTCTTCCCTGGCATTCAGGGTGGTACAAAATCCAGCTCTAGTTTATCTATCCCATCCTGGGTCCCCCAGCTGCACTCCAAGAAAATGCCATTTTAGTCTGAATTACAGTATTTTGAGAGTCTAGTTGTAGAGAATGGGATCGAACTTCACTTATTTAGGTGGAAAGGCCGCCTAAAAGATTATTAATACGCTAATAAAACTGTGGAAAGGATGAAGATTCAGACTCTAGTGAGCCTCCAGGGGTAATTCCCAAAGCCACAGCACAGGACTGGGGGAGGCTAACGGAGGTGTTGTTCCCAATGCAATGAGGAACCAGCTGCTAGGACTGGAAAGAGACCTCTTCCTCCATCTCCAGAACCACACCGTGGCTTACAAGGTCCACTCCAGCAGTCAGTGCCTCCCTCCCTAGCACTCCACACCTCACTTGGTTCCTAGTGAAGACTCCCGTGAGCCCATCTACTTGGTTGACCCTAAGTCAGCTCAGGGGCTGTGGGAAGGGAGTCCAGGAAATGCAGCATGAAGACTGGACTGGCATGCATGCAGGTATTTGTCAGAGAGAAAGCACAAGCAGGGGGAGCGGGAGAGGGAGAGGGAGACTTCCCGAGGAGCAGGGAGCCCGATGTGGGGCTCAAGCTCAGGACCCTGGGATCACGGCCTGAGCCGAAGGCAGATGCCTAACTGACACCCCATTTTTCTTTCTTTTGATGAATAAGATTGTTTTTGAAGTACTTATTTTCAAATTTTATACTGGTATGGACTAGCACTTTTCCTTAAAATGACTAAGTCACAAACTAAAGACCATTAGCTCTTGTGGTGAATGACCCAGGATGCACCTACGATGGATTGCTACATAATCGTACATCGGATGCGGCGCCTGAGCATGAGAAGTGCTAAAGGGCAGGTGTGGGAGGTAGCCCCTGCTCCTGTCTGGCCTCCCAGCGGCTGAACGCCTTCCTCCAGATACTAACCTCTATTCTGTTTTTCTCATCTGTAACATGCAGGAGGTTGGGATTCAACGCAGATGACCTTTAGGTCCCTCAAATTCTAAAATTAGCAGAATTTTAATTTATGGGGAGGCAATGTGCTGGGACCATGTTTTCCTGGAGACATGCTGTCACAGGCTGGCCACCTTGCCTTCAGCATCAACACTACTCCCCCTCCCCTCTCCTGACCTGTTCCTAACCCTTCAAGCAAGGGAAGTCAAGAGAATTTAGTGGTAAGTGATTAAAAAAAACAATTTAAGACTAAATGAAGTGTGATTTCTTTCCAGCCTGATAAATCCAAGATTAAAGTGACAATAACATATACAATTGTACTTAGAAAGTGGATTCCCAGAAGCAGACATTTGGAATTTAAACTATTATGTGTGTTTAAGAAATAGGTAATTGCAAATAATTATCACCAATTCTGCATTAGAGGTCAAACAGCAAAGAGAAGGCAGGAAGTCAGCAAGACGTAAGCAATGTCGAACGATCCTCCTCAGACTGGAGCAGGTCAAGATGTGGTCTGCTTTTCCCTGAGCACTAAGCACTCAGTGCACATGTGCTTATGGGGGGTTGCTTGGACCAGCAAGCCCAGACACACTCCCACCTGCCCCTAAACCAGAAGACAGCCATTTCCACGACAGCAGCAAACTTCTGCCAGATCGGGAACCCCAAATGGACTCTTACTTTGCTTCGTTTAGAAAATACAGCTTTTTAGAATGAGACTGAGAGATTATAAGTGCTCTGGGGCCAAAACCGGGTCTCGCTGGTATGTCTGATAAACACACAGACTTTATTCAAACTTCAAATAGGCAGCCATAATTATACAAAAACATGCTGTGATGATTTTAACTGTGGTCATCATAAATGCAGGCTGGGATAAAATCACCAGCACACAAAGAACACTCAGCATGAATGCCTAGAATTATGCTGCATGAATAGGCACCAAATCGCCCTTTGTAAGTAGAAAGAAGCTAAACGTTTGCATGCATTATCTGATTATGATTACAGAACTGTATTTCCTGCCGGCTCCCTAAAGAACAAACTTAGGTTTGACACCAAAAGCAAAGGAAACAAAAGCAAAAATAAACTATTGGGACTACACCAAAATAAAAAGCTTTTGCCCAACAAAGGAAACCATCAACAAAATGAAAAGCCAACCTACCCAATGGGAGAAAATATTTGCAAATGATCTATCCAGTGAGGGGCTAATATGCAAAGTACAAACAACTCCTACAACTCAAGAGCTAAAAAAACAATCTGATTTAAACACAGGCAGAGGATCTGAACAGACATTTCTCCAAAGAACACATGGTCAATAGATATGAAAAGATGCTCAACACCCCTTATCATCAGGGAAATACAAATCAAAACCCACGAGATACCACCACACACCTGTCAGACTGGCTAAAATGAACCATTCAGGAAACAAAAGATGTTGGCGAGGATGCGGATAAAGGGGGACCCTCCTGCACTGCTGGTGGGAATGCAAGCTGGTGCAGCCACTCTGGGAAACAGTATGGAGGTTCCTCAAGACGTTAAAAATAGAGCTACCGTTGGACCCAGCAATTCCACCAGTGGGCATCCACCCAAAGAAAACAAAGACATGAATTTGAGGGCTCACTTGGTTGAGCCACTGCCTTTCACTCAGGTCATGCTCCCAGGGTCCTGGGATCCAGGCCACATCAGGCTCCCCCTGCGCTGCAGGGAGCCTGCTTCTCCCTCTCCCTCGGCCTCTCCGCCTGCTTGTGCTCTCCCTCTCTCTGTCAAGTAAAAAAGTAAAATGTTTTAAAAAACCAAAACACGAATTTGAGAAGATATGGGCCCCCTACGTTTGTAGCAGCATTCTCTGCAATGCAAGGTTTGGAAGCAACCCCTTCTGTGGGCAGCCAAAGGGATCAAGGTGTGGTGCACATACAGAAGGGAAGAGCACTCAGCCACGCGGGAGGATGAGATCATGCGAAGCGAGGTCAGTCAGAGAAAGACACTATGATCTCACTTACATGCCGAATCTACACGTAAGCCCCAGCTAGCGGGTAGAGAACAGACTGGCGGCTGCCAGGGGCCACGGGAGGGGCGGGGAGGGGCTCGGTGGCACGGGAGAGGTTCCCCTGGTCCCCGGACGCAGTGGCGCTGCGCTCCGCCCTCCTGCGCCGCGTGGAACGTTTCTAAGAAAGGTCTCTTCCGCTCGCGTCGCTGGAAGGATGTACCGGAGCGGCGGGTTAGCATCTCCCGGCCGGTGCTGCTCCCCCGGGACTGCCGAGGTCGGTAAAAACTGCCGCGGACGGAAGACGCGGCACCCACGCGGCGCAAGCAGCCTGAAAGGCCTGCCCGGTTGCAGGGGGCTGTGCGCGCAGCCCCGCGGGTTTCCCTCCCGTCCGCCCGAGCGGCTCCGGACGCCGCCCCGGAGGATGCCGCACTCGCGCACGCGAGGCGCGAGGCCGTGGGAGGCCGTGGCCCGCGCGACTCGGGCTGCGCGAAGGGCGCGCACCTGCTGGGGCAGCGGCCGGGCGCCCGCGCTCACCGCCCGGCCTGGCGGCTGCTTGGCGCGCCCCGGGCGCCCCGCTGCCCTGCATCGCACTCCCTCGTGTTCCGCGTGTTCCGCGGGCAGGGACGGCTCACCGCGCCCCACCCCACGAGTGGGCGGGCTGCACGCGGGTGTCTCGCTGTGCTGCGTCCCGACAGCTCTCGCTGACCACAACCCCCCGTGCAGACGCCTCGTGCGCCGTGGGGGCCGGAAGCCCGGGAACTGGGCCCGCGATCGGCCGCCACGCGGCGCGCAGGGGACGGACGGAGCTGGGGCCGGGCCTCCTGGGCCTCGGCTTCCCCGGCTGCAAGCGGTGAGCATTGGACGGAAGCTCCCACCTGACACTTGCCTCGCTGCAGGACCCTCCCGCTCCATGAGCCGGGGAGGCCCCTGGATGAGCGGCTACGGAGCTGCGTGCACAGGCGCAGGCAGCCGAGTGTGCAAGTCCCTGCAACTCTCCCTGCAAGGCAGCGTGGACGTCCCGCGCTGGAATCCAGTTGGCCGACCGCATGCCCGCGAACCTGTTGGGACGGCTCAGTAGAGGGACTGGTCACAGGAATGGCGGGAACCGCGAGGGGCCCCCGGGGCTCGACGAGGCCAGCCAGGGAGAGGACGGGGACAGTCCCTTCTCTTTCCGGGGAAGGCTGGCTGGCCTTGGTTACGCACGTGCGTCTGTGTGCACGTGGCGCGTCTCCAGCGGTGCAAGCAGGGGCCGAGGGAGCCTCCGTCCTCACTGTGGGGTGCGGGGGAGGCCGAACCCCGCGTGGGTGGCAGGCCCGGAGGTTCAGGTGAGAGCGGGCCTGCACTGCAGACGGCCGTCCTGAGGGCTCTCCCTTCCAGGCGCAGCCCTTTGATGGCGAAAGGAGAATGGATGATGCAGGCGGCTGCTGAGAAACCCTAACCCGAGGGGCCACTAAAGCCCTAGGGAGAGGTTCAAACCAAGTACGTGTGAAGGTGTTTGTTAAGGGTTTTTCCTGCACGGTCGCTGTGATAGGTCACTTGATCAGTGGCGCCCCAGGGGACTGGAGTGTGTGGAAGCTCGACCCACAGACCCCAGGGATCAGTAACTGTCAGGCGGGAGGCTGAATGCCCCCGAGGAGGGGGCGGCTATCTGGGGTCCCAGAGCCATGGGGCTGTGCGGGGTCCTGCGACCTCTGTCCATGTTTTCAAAGGGTTTCACCTTGAACAATATTCTCGAGGATGTGCTCCTCCTAAATAAGAAGAGATCCCCCCGGGTGGATTTCAGGAGTGAAATGTAACACAAAACTGACACCTCAGTTATGGAGAAAACCACTTGGGGACTGATTTTGCCGTGTTAACAACAGTACCCGTGGAGGGAGGTGAACGGGCGGGGCAGGAAGCCCAGTGCTTCTCCTTTCCCTGCTGACACCTGGGGCCTCCCCCTGCAGCCTCCTCACCCTCCTCCCCGCCGGAGCCCTTAGTCAGTCCCCCTCCCCGAGCGGAGTAAGCTAATGATGACAAAACTCACTGTTTTGTAAGGTTTTCCCCCAGCTTCCTTGAGGTATGATTTTTTTTTTTAAAGATTTTATTTATTTGAGAGAGAGAGAATGAGAGACAGAGAGCGCGAGAGGGAAGAGGGCAGAGGGAGAAGCAGACTCCCTGCTGAGCAGGGAGCCCGATGTGGGACTCGATCCCGGGACTCCAGGATCATGACCTGAGCCGAAGGCAGTCGCTTAACCAACTGAGCCACCCAGGCGCCCCTTGAGGTATGATTTTTTAAAAAAGATTTATATGACACAGAGAGAGCGAGCGAGCACAAGCAGGGGGAGCAGCGGAGGGAGAGGGAGAAGCAGACTCCCCACCGAGCAGGGAGCCGGACACGGGGCTCAATCCCAGGACCCTGGGATCATGACCTGAGCCGAAGGCAGACGTTCAACGACTGAGCCACCCGGGTGCCCCGAAGTATGATCAACGGGCATAGAGTATATTCTGGGCATGTGGTGTGAGGTTTGAGTACGTGCATGCTGCATGCTGAAGTGACCACCTGGCAAGCTCAGGGACACACCGTTACCTTGGTTATGGTTTGGTGGTGAGAACACTGCGGACCCACGCTCAGAGCAAATGCATGAGCAGCCCGGGACTGTTTACTACAACGCCTGCGCGTTGCATCCCAGAGCTGGAAGTGGGGCCAACACAGCCCGTCCCACCCCAGGGCCCCCGCCGTTTACTCTCTGCTCCCAGGAGCTCGTCCCTTCTCACCCACATCCGTGAGCCCGCGCACTCCTACCCACACAAGCGTGTGCCCACCACACACCTGGGACGGGGTATGGAGAGGAACCACTGTACTTTCCTTCCCTGTCTTCTTAATTTTAGCCATTCTGACTGGTGTGAGTTGGTATCTCATTGTGGTTTTGATTTGTATTTCCCTGATGCCAAGTGACATGGAGCAGTTCCTTATGTGTCTGTTGGCCATTTGTATGTCTTCTTCAGAGAAGTGTCTTTTCATATCTTCTGCCCACTTTTTGACTTGATTATTTGTTTTTTGGGTGTTGAGTTTGAGAAGTTCTTTATAGATCTTGGATACCAGCCCTTTATCTGTAGTGTCATTTGCAAATATCTTCTCCCATTCTGTGGGTTGCCTCTTTGTTTTGTTGACTGTTTCCTTTGCTGTGCAGAAGCTTTTTATCTTGATGAAGATAAACCGTGTGCGCGGCTCCGGGAAGCCTGCTTGGAGGGGGCATCCACACGGACGCGGGCCCAGCTGAGTGCTTTCCGCTCATGGCAAATTTTAAAGCTGGGTATTACATATGACTTGTAGGCAATGTATCTGATTCTACTATTCTGATTTATTTAGGGAGATATTATGGGTCAAAATCCAAACAAAGTGAAGCCCTCTCAATACGATTGC
>NW_023270320.1:41334465-41363993 GCF_011800145.1 Mirounga leonina
TGTTGACTGTTTCCTTTGCTGTGCAGAAGCTTTTTATCTTGATGAAGTCCCAGAAGTTCATTTTTGCTTTTGTTTCACTAGCCTTTGGAGATGTATCTTGAAAGAAGTTGCTGTGGGCGATGTCAAAGAGGTTACTGCCTATGTTCTCCTCTAGGATTTTGATGGATTCCTGTCCAAAATTGAGGTCTTTCATCCACTTTGAGTTTATCTTTGTGAATGGTGTTAGAGAATGGTCGAGTTTCATTCTTCTGCATGTGGCTGTCCAATTTTCCCAGCACCATCTATTGAAGAGACTGTCTTTTTTCCATTGCATGTTTTTTCCTGCTTTGTCAAAAATTATTTGACCATAGAGTTGAGGGTCCATATCTGGGTTCTCTATTCTGTTCCATTGGTCTATATCTCTGTTTTTGTGCCAGTACCATGTGTCTTGGTGATCACAGGTTTATAATATAGCTTGAAATTGGGCAATGTGATGCCCCAGCTTTGTTTTCTTTTTCAACATTTCCTTGGTGATTCAGGGTCTTTTCTCATTCCATACAAATTTTAGGATTGTTTGTTCCAGCACTTTGAAAAATGTCATTGGAATTTTGATCGGGATGGCATTGAAGGTATAGATTGCTCTGGGGAGCATAGACATTTTAACAATGTTTATTCTTCCAATCCATGAGCATGGAATGTTTTTCCATCTCTTTGTGTCTTCCTCAATTTCTTTCATGAGTGTTCTGTAGTTTCTAGAGTATGGATCCTTTACCTCTTTGGTTAGGTTTATTCCAAGGTATCTTATGGTTTTTGGTGCAATTGTAAATGGAATCGATTCTCTAATTTCTGTTTTTATAGTTACGTTGTTAGTGTATAAGAAAGCAACTGATTTCTGTGCATTGATTTTGTATCCTGCCACATTACTGAATTGCTGGATGAGTTCTAGTAATTTGGGGGTGGAGTCTTTTGGGTTCTCCACATAAAGTATCATGTCATCTGCAAAGAGGGAGAGTTTGACTTCTTCTTTGCCAATTTGAATGCCTTTTATTTCTTTTTGTTGTCTGATTGCTAAGGCTAGGACTTCTAGTACTTTGTTGAACAATAGTGGTGAGAGTGGGCATCCCTGTCCTCTTCCTGACCTTAGGGGAAAAGCTCTCAGTTTTTCCCACTGAGAATGATATTCGCTGTGGGTTTTTCATAGATGGCTTTTATGTTATTGAGGTATGTTCCCTCTATCCCTACACTCTGAAGAGTTTTAATCAGGAAAGGATACTGTATTTTGTCGAATGCTTTTTCTGCATCAGACAACTTTAAACAATTACCTTTTGGTAGCAATAAAAACTAGCTTAATCCAAAGGGAATTTGTTGGCTCACATCACAAAGATCTGGGGGAGAGGCCAGCTGCAGTCATGGCTGGATATAGGCGTTTAAACAATTTTGTCAAAAATGGTTTGCTTTCTGTCCCCCACCTGTCCTCCCTCCCTCCACCCTCTGTCCCCTGTTCCCTGACCTTCCATCTACCCTCTCCTTCCTCTTCTTGTCTCTGCCTCTCTGTGGATGTCACCCTGCTGTTCTCCGCTGCACACAGCTTCCTGCAAACAGCGTCTGCTCATCCTTTAGAGCAGGATCCCCTGAGGAAGAAGCACCATGACCTCGTGTTCATACGTTTGCAGGGAGAATGTTACTTGACTTGGCTAGGTCACCCGCCAGTGTCCGAACAGTCACATGCCCGAGTGCAGGAATTCTCCCATGACTCTGAGCCACCTGCGCTCACCTGGCCGGGTAGAGCATGCCTCCCCGAGGAAGAGATGCCGAGCAGCAGAGAGCAGTGGCTGCCTGGGTGTGTTGCTGAAGCTAGACCGCACACTTCACAGCCAGGACCCGGCATCAGCTTGTGCCCCATGCAGCTCGATGGGGGTAAAATGGAGGTAAATCAAAGTGTTGTGTTGACACAGAGAAAGGACAAGGACTCCCAGTCCAGTCTGAGAGCATCGGGGCCCCACAAGGGAGGTGGCATCTGCACTGCTCTTGAGGAGCTCCTAAGAATACCTGGGATGGACTTGAGGCTGTCTTCCTCAACCCAAGTCTGAATGTGCAGGAGTGATGTTAGCTGCTCCGTTTGCTCTGAGGGTAAGACGAGAGCCCCTCCACCATCCTTGGACATCTGGCTGCTGAGATACTTCATCTTCCTTCGAGGGAAAATGCATCAGTATATTACACATTTGAAGCCCATTGCTTCCGTCTAATCCATGGTTAAGGTATGAATTAAATACCCGTGGGTATGCTTCACCCCCGTCTCCTGTTTCTGCCCAGCCGGCCATATGTAAGGCTCCGGAAAGGCAGGTTTCCAGCTGTTTGCTCGGTATAGATGCAGACTTTGGGCTCACCTGCCCCATCGGTCCAGGTGAGCGAGGTGGGGGCTCCTCACTGAGTGGACGCCAGGAAAAACGGGTCTGCACCAAGGTATGAAACTGATTTTTAAGCAAATGGGAAATCCTGTAAGTTTAGGATTTTTAAGTGAAATCTAAATAGAATTAATTTATAATGTACTTTTTTTTATATTTCAGATATTTTTTATTTCTTCAAATTTATCAGGAGTGACTGAAATAAAAAATATAATTGAGTCCCGTCATCATGGAAATAGCTTTAAGAGAAAACTGATCAGATGAATATCATTGCTTCCCGTTTTCAACCAGCGGAATAGTTGCCATTGATGAATAGACAGCCACTAGTCTGTCAAGAATGCTCAAGATGCATTATGTAATACAACATGCCTGTTCACGGTGGGGGAAGACTAGGAAATAACTTATGTGAACTTGATTTCATCATACAAGACCAGCACAAAAGCAGCACCCATGCCTCTGAGAACACTGGACCACGGCCACCTCCAAGATGGCGGTAGCACCCATCGAGCGGGTCAAGCTGCTGCTGCAGGTGCAACATGCCAGCAAGCAAATCACCGCAGATGAGCAGCACTAGGGCATCATAGACTGTGTGGTTCGCATCCCCAAGGAGCAGGGAGTCCCGTCCTTCTGGCGCGGTCACCTGGCCCATGTCATCAGACACTTCCCCACCCAGCCTCTCAACTTCGCCTTCAAGGATAAAGACAAGCAGATCTCCTGGGTGGCGTGGACAAGAGAATCCAGTTTGGGCGCTACTTTGCCGGAATCTGGCGCCAGGTGGTGCCGCTGGGGCCACGTACTGGTGTTTTGTGTATCCTCTTGATTTTGCCCATACCCGGCTAGCAGCCGATGTGGGCAAAGCTGGAGCTGAAAGGGAATTCGGAGGCCTCAGTGACTGCCTGGTTAAGGTCTACAAATCTGATGGGATTAAGGGCCTCTACCAAGGCTTTAATGTGTCTGTGCAGGGCATTATCATCTACCGAGCTGCCTGCTTCGGCATCTATGACACCGCAAAGGGGATGCTTCCAGATCCCAAGAATACTCACACCTTCATCAGCTGGCTGATCGCACAATCCGTCACAGCGGTTGCCGGGTTGACTTCCTACTCGTCTGACACTGTTCGCCGCCAAAGGATGATGCAGTCAGGGCGCAAAGGGACTGACATCATGTACGTGGGCACAGTAGGGCACAGTAGACGGCTGGATGAAGATCGCTCGTGATGAAGGAGCCAGAGTGTGTGTCAAGGGGCCGTGGTATAATGTACACATTTTAAAGAGAGGTGGAGACCAGATCTGACGAGCTGGCAGTTTGGGCCTGGGGCGGGGTGGATGTCCGTTTCCTCCTCTGCAGCACAGCCCACGGCCCCCCCGGGGGCCATGCCGCACAAGTGCATTAGCTTCGGCCCCTTTCACTGTAGCTGGATCCGCCATCCTACTGTAAAGAAACCTGGAAAGGGCTCCAGCGCCAGTTTCGAGAGAGGCGTGGGCCAGGTCAGTCATCCACGCCCCTGGTTCTCTGTGTCTGCTGGGTGTCCCGCTCTGCTATGGACCAGGGATGTCCGTGGGAACTCTCCCGGGGGCGGGCATGTGCTGTGTCCGCACAGGGTGCCCGCCACCTGGCTCCTGAGCACCTAAATGCAGCCCAGATGGCCAAGGAACTGAATTTCTGACTTGGTCCCTTTCACGCTCTTGAATTCCACTTTCAGTGGCGGCATGTGCCTGATGGCTCGGCTTTGGACTGCGCCAGTCTGGGCCATGCGGATGCAGTGATGTCGGGACATCCCGGTCCCGTCTCAGGGAGCGCATACTCAAGCCGCGCAGGTGGTCCCCTCGGGAGGCCTGGCAGCGAGGATGAGGTCAGGTCTCGTTCTGAACCCCCGGAGGCCTGTATTCTCAGCGCAGGAACATTCACTGGGCACCCACTACGTTCCAGGCAACGGGAGAGAAATGAACACACACCCTGGCCTTTGGCATGCTGCTCCTGGCCGGAAGCCAGTGGGCGGTGGAAGCTCCCAGAAGGACGTGGCAGGCACACAGGGGCTCTAGGTCGTGTGAGTGCAGGAATCCGCATGTGACGGCCGCCGTGGCAGAACTGTCTCCACGCGCGTTGTGCTGCGAGCAGCAGGGGCGTCCAGAGGGTCCTTGTCAGCCCTCAGAGTCACACGGTGTGTTGGAGGAACGCGCACCTCTACTCAGGGGAGGGGGCGGGCGGGCTCCGAGCTGCGGCAGGGGGGCGCAGGGGGTGTTCAAGGCTCTTACTGCCTCCGCGTTCCCAGGCAGAACGACACCCTTTTCCTGTAAGTGCCCCAGCGTGGTCTCCTCAGATGTTTCACGCTGATGGGCCTGAGGACGGCCCTGCTTTTTCACCCAGGCAGAGAGACGGTCCTCGAGGGGCGCAGCGGCTGTTCCAGGAGAAGCTGCTGCCCAGATCGCACATGCTGTCTTCAGGAGAGCTCCGAATGCCTCTGGCCAGAAGCAGGCTCGGGCTGCGGGTTCAGACCAGCTTCTGGTCTAAACCCAACTTGATCATGGTCTCTGATCTTTTTTTTTTTTTTTAAAGATTTTATTTATTTATTTGAGAGAGAGAGAATGAGAGACAGAGAGCATGAGAGGGAGGAGGGTCAGAGGGAGAAGCAGACCCCCCGCCGAGCAGGGAGCCCGATGCAGGACTCGATCCCGGGACTCCAGGAACATGACCTGAGCTGAAGGCAGTCGCTCAACCAACTGAGCCACCCAGGCGCCCCATGAATTCAATAATCTTAAAAAATAATCATGCTATTTGAATTCTCCATGATAAAGTGTGTTTCCATTTGTCTCTGCAATAAAATCACTTTGATGATTAACAATCAAAAATGTTTTCAAAAAGGCATATGCCTTAAAATAGAAGGAGACATATTTTTTGGTGTTTTAAGCTTAATCTCTGAGCAGCATAAGCTTTCTCTAACAAGGAACTTCTTCTTTTTTTTTTTTTTAAGATTTTATTTATTTATTCAAGAGAGAGAATGAGAGAGAGAGAGCACATGAGAGGGGGGAGGGTCAGAGGGAGAAGCAGACTCCCTGCCGAGCAGGGAGCCCGATGCGGGACTCGATCCCGGGACTCCAGGATCATGACCTGAGCCGAAGGCAGTCGCTTAACCAACTGAGCTACCCAGGTGCCCCACCGACACTGCCTTCTCAGGGCATCCCAGCCACCCTCTGTTGACTGTCACGCTTCCATTCCGCCCGGACCCAGTAGCCTGCAAAGCACAACAGATGTGCACTGCGTTCTTTGACCCAGAAAATTCACTCATCCCCAGTGTGCAATCTTTGGAGAGCTGCTTAAAGAAACAAACCACCCTTCCTCATCCTATGCTCCAAGTACATATGGTGAGATTTCGTGCATTAAAGCAAAATGTTATTTTCCCATTTTCTGTCTCTCCCCCCTCCATAAATTTACCATCTTACAACCCAAGAAAGGCCGTAAGGTAAAGTGTGGCTCTGGGTGAGAGTGGAGTATTCGTGTGGGTTCATGGGTTGTAACAAATGCTCCATCTGTGGGATGTTGACAACGGGGGGAAGATGGGTGAAGGGGGTGGGCAGCGGGTACACAGGGAAGCTCTGCATCCTCCCCTCAATTTTGCTGTGAACCTAAAGCCGCTTTACAAATAGTCTATTGATGGACACTGGGAAGGGTATGTGCTATGGTGAGCGCTGTGAATTGTGTAAGATCTGTGATGAATCACAGATCTATACCTCTGAAACAAATAATACATTATATGTTAATTAAAAAAACAAATAAAAATAATTAAAAATAGCTTATTTTTCTAAATGGGAAGAAATCAGAGAGGGAGACAAGCCATGAGAGACTCTTGACCCTGGGAAACAAATGAGGGTGGCAGAAAGGGAGCTGGGTGGGGGGACGGGGTGACCCAGGTGTTGAGCATGAAGAAGGGCATGTGTTGTGATGAGCACTGGGTGTTATACTGAACTAGTTAATCATTGAACATACATCAAAAACCAAAGATATACTATACCTTGCCTAATTGAATTAAAATTAAAAATAAATAAGTAAAGTTGATTTTATTAAAAAAAATAGAAACCCACAGAGCCAAAGCAAAGTGATACTTACATAAGACCCAGGTATATTTGAGACATGGAAAATGATTGCTCCAGAGAGGTTGAGCTGCCAGAGGGCACTTATTATTGAGCACTTAACTATATGCTTATCTGCTGCTTAATAATAGTATTAGTTATTATTGCTACTAAATAATTTAAGGAGGGCGCCTGGGTGGCTCAGATGGTTAAGCGTCTGCCTTTGGCTCAGGTCATGATCCCAGGGTCCTGGGATCGAGTCCCGCATCGGGCTCCCTACTAGGTGGGGAGCCTGCTTCTCCCTCTGCCTCTGCCTCTCTCTCTCTGACTCTCATGAATAAATAAATAAAACATTAAAATAATAATAATAATAATAATAATTTAAGGACATAGTCACTGCTCTCAAGGTAACATGAGTCTTATTGCAGTAAAGCTAACAAAACAATGTCCGCAGAATGAGGATATAAATAGGAACACCTCCCAGAGCATGCACTGTGGTACACCTCTTCTGTTTGTTATGCACAGCTGTTATTTGCAAAAGGATCTGTGTACGTTCAGGAAATGCTAGCTTGGCAAACATTAACAGGCATCCTTACTGAAAGATTTCTCAGAGTCCATGTGCATTTTAAATGTCCAAGAGGGTGAGATAGTGAGTAATGTTTGGCCCTGTATTTGACCACAGGCACAGTTCCTTGGGAAACATTTTGTAAGATCAGTGCTCCTTGAAGACACTAGGGGAGGTGTGTGTGTCCAGCATTAGCGCTAAATTGGTCATACAGATTAATAACTTGCTTGCATTCTAGCCGGGCTCCAGAGCATCAGAGGCCAGGGAGAAGGACAGTGTTACGGGCTAGAAGACAATGGGGTGAGCAGACAGAAGAACCTGAGAGATTTTTAAAGGAACCAGTGACTCTCACTGATGGATTTCCAGCATCAATGGCGGCGTCTGGCACGAATTAGGAATCTGAGTGAGTATATGGTTGACCGGAGAGCTGCAATAGTGAGGACCCACCTTGTGGACCTGAGGAATATGGCCAGGGTCTCACGGGATCTGAGGGCTGGAAAGAAGGATGACGATCCGGGGGAAGAGGACTTCATGAGTATTTCCATTTCTTCTTTTAAGATTTCTGCATTTATTTGAGAGAGTGCCCGCGGGGTGGGGGAGGGGCAGAGGGAGAGAATCTTCGGGTGGACTCCCTGCTGGGAGAATCTTCAGATGGACTCCCTAACATTTCCCTTCTGTCAATATCCATGATCATCTTACACAGTTAGTTATTTCTGTGTCTCTCTGCCTTGCATAGGGCACCCGTCGTTGCATCCGTACTAGGAGGAGCACTGACAGCCACGTTACACCTGTTCTGTTATAATGCTTGAGACAACATTCTGAGGTTTATGATAGTCTGACAGATCAGGACATCGAGGTTCAGGTGCTGTTAGCTGATCTTCTTGAGGTAGAGCTAGGGTTTGAATTCATACAAATCAGATTCCAAAGCCTCTGGGCTTAATGTGGTGTCATCTTAGACAATAAGCTCTTTGAGGGAAGGTCAAGGTGGGATCTGGAACTCTGTTGGACTTTCCCTGAATTAAGTGGCTGGCATTGTGCTCTGCGAAATCAGAACACAACCAGTGGTTACTGAATAGATTGGGACCCTGAGCACACAGGGAACCGTGTGCTCACAGGGTTTCCTGCACCACTGGGTCCAGAGCTCTGGGTAAGAACTGGGAGCTGCCAGGAAATACTCCCAAATAAGAAAGCCACGTCTCAGAGTTTAGTTTGATTCTGTAGGAAAGAAAGTGAAGAAGGGTGTGTCCAAGGTGGATCTGCTTGGGAAAACTGTGGAATACGGTTGGGATTCAGAAAACACTTCCTGAAAGAAATGGTACATTAAGGAGTAAAGGTAGAACCTTTGGAGAGAAATGAACCTGGATGCAAGAGAAACCATGGGAGGCTTCGTTTCTTAAACTGGGCTCTTCGGAATCCACAAGGTCTCTTGATAGCTTCTCAGGGATCTCTACATGCTTGAGAAGCACATTTCTAGTATCAAAATGACCATGACCCCAAATCTCTTACTCATACTCATAACGAGTTATTTTTAAGTTAAATGTTATGAAGGAAATACTTCTCTTTTGTTGTGTTGGTTCACAATTAAAAAGTACTTTCTTGAACTAGATGTTGGTCCCTTGGGGAAGAAGTGCTCAAGACCCTGGGGTCTTTCAGGAGTGTGACTTCTCAAATTCGGTGGCAATGGTCTATATGGTTATCATCACACTTCAAGCCTGAGGGAGACCTGAGCCTGGAGAAACTATGATCAAAACAGCTCCTAAAGGAAGAAGCGGAAGAACACAGCACTGGGCACAGAGTAACCATGAGCCCAAGTGGAGCCTGTCCAGCCCTCTGCTCTGCTACCTTTAGTCTCCCAGGAGACCATATGGGCAGCCTGTCCCCATTGCCCTGTGGTCTTCTGAACTCACAGCAAAAACAAAACCCTCCAACTGTCCATGACATATACTGTTCAAGAGGGGAAGGCTGAGGTCTGACACCATTCTCCTCCTTTCTAGATTCAATCTATCTCCTGGATTAAAGTTGTTTGCCTTCTTTGATGATAGTAGGTAAAGAGGTGGTGAGATCCTGGGGCCCCTGGGGGGCTCTGCCGATTCTGTCTGATTCTTGGTTTCAGCTCAGGTCATGATCTCATGGGTTGTGACATCGAGTCCCACGGTGGGCTCTGTGCTCAGCAGGGAGTCACCTGAAGATTCTCTCCCTCTGCCCCTCCCCCACCCTGTGGGCACTCTCTCAAATAAATGGAGAAACCTTAAAAAAAAAAAAAAAGATGTGGTGAGATCCTGCTGTAAAGTGAATGTAGTCTCCTTCAAAAGCAAATGTACATGGTGATTTGGGTGGGTTTCACCCAGCATTGCAATTCAGTGGTTGCTCAGCACAAGAGGGATGCAAGGAGGGAAATTACATCTGTAACTCCAGCATTGGGAAGGAAACTTCTGAATAGAACACAGCTTTACAGATGTTGACTATATATTTTTTTTCTTTTTATAAGCAGGTTTTTGGGGCTGTTTTAGAGAGAGAGCATGCACACACACACAAGGTGGGGGCGGAGAGGGGCAGAGGGAGAGAGAATCCCAAGCAGGATGCACACCCATTATGGAGCCGTCCTGGGGCTCGAAGTCACAACCCTGAGATCATGACCTGAGCTGAGACCAAGAGTCGGACGCTTAGCCAACTGCACCACCCAGGTGCCCCTTTTTATAGACAGTTTTAAGAAGAATGCACTGGGGGCACCTGGGTGGCTCAGTCGTTAAGCGTCTGCCTTCAGCTCAGGTCATGGTCCCAGGGTCCTGGGATTGAGCCCCGCATCGGGCTCCCTGCTCAGTGGGGGGCCTGCTTCTCCCTCTCCCACTCCCCCTGCTTGTGTTCCCTCTCTCGCTATATCTCTCTCTGTCAAATAAATAAATAAAATCTTTAAAAAAAAAAAAAGAAGAAGAAGAAGAAGAATGCATTGATTCTGGGACGTGCTACTGTAAAGTCATCCAGGACTATGTATTCCTTCATTTAGGACGGGTATTTTCCCATTTGTGGTGTGACAAAGTGTGGGGCTCGCTCATTGCACTTTCCCTCTGGTCCCTATTGCCCTTGTTTTTAAAGACTCTCAAGGGGCGCCCAGGTGGCTCAGTCGTTAAGTGTCTGCCTTCGGCTCAGGTCATGATCTCAGGGTCCTGGGATCGAGTCCCACATCGGGCTCCGGGTTCAGTGGGAAGTTTGCTTCTCCCTCTCCATCTACCTCTCCCCCAGCTTGTGCTCTCTCACTCACTCTCTCTCTCTCAAATAAATAAATTAAATTAAACAACAACAACAACAACCTCTCCAAAAGATGACACATCCTGATATGGAAAAGGTCTCTCTCCCTGAAAAGACTAGCCCTGAGAAACACATGTGTGTTTCCACCTACTTCATGGCTCATGAAGATGGCATGATGCGTGAGAACAGCATGGAAAAGGGCTGATATAAAGAAGTTTGAGGGTGTCCACTTGGGGTACACATACAGGTTTACTTGGAAATGCCAGGGGCATGCAGGTGTAGGTGGGCTGGTCATTTCGGGGCAACCCCCTTTGTGGTGGCAGTTTATCACGTACACCCAAACCCACCTATCCAGAATCACTGCATCATTGGCCATCCTCCCTGGAAATCGATTATCTGGAGATTTAAAACCCAATTTTATGTGCCAACCAGGCTGAAAAACCTCCAGATTGGGATCCATCCTGACTTGGAGGCTCCTCAGGGACAGCAGTCCTTGCAGTGCTGCCCTCTCCCTGGGGCCAGTGGGCGCTCCTGATCGCGAGAGAGCTGGTGGGCAGACCCATTCGTGTGTGGCGTCTTGAACCCAAGCAACCCCCCTCCCCGTTCCCTAATAGTCTTTCCAAGTATCGGTCAGCAGGTGCCTCTCCTGCGAATAATAGACAGCACGGGTCTAAACATAGAAGGAGTGGGGTTTCTTCTCCATGGAGATTCAGATCTACGCGAGGAGTCCGTGGGGTTTGGTGCCGTTTCTGTCATCTGCTCTGCCGGCTCCTCACGCTCTCCCCACACCAGGGCCAGTGGCATCCCTCTGGCTGCCGACCTCCTCCCACTGCACCGCTAAGATCTTTTACTTAAGTTTTTAAAAAGAAGAAGTTAGGGAGTTCTGGATATAAATGACCATCTGAGAAATTGTGTTTTCTCTCATGTGTGTCCTTCTGCTTTTCCTTTTGGTTCTAGAACATTCAGGCATTCTGGAGGATACAGGAAGGCTCAGAGTCGCAGGCAACAGGGATGCCCTGCTGCTCTCCGTCACCTCGTGAACAACAAATGAGTCAGACCAGGAGCTATTCTGGGTCTGCACATCTTGGATTGTAGGTGGTTCTAAATCTGTCCCAGGTTCTCATCCCAGCCTTCAAAATCCACCCTTCAGGAGGCGAGAGAGGCGGCCGCACCTCTGTGCAAGGAGGCGGTCCCATCCTGGACTCCTAGAGACTGAAATTTTATGAGAGCTGGTGTCTACTATTTTCATTTCACCATTAAAGCTGCTGAGAAGTGCTTTGCTCAGGGACTACACATATGGAAATGAGAAATTACATCCTTTAGCAGGACAAGATTCCTCCAAATCAAACGCCACACCTTCAATGGAGTAAAGACACAGAAATAATATTAGAATAAATAGTTTATCCATTGAGAAATTCCTTGAATGAAACAAAGTAAAGTATCCAACAAGATTATCTACCAAGAGATTTCTTAGAGGGGCTCCTGGTGGCTCAGTGGGTTAAGCATTTGCCTTCAGCTCAGGTCATGATCTCGGGGTCCTGGGATCGAGTCCTGCATGGGGCTCTTACTCAGCAGGGAGTCTGCTTCTCCCTCTGCCCCTCTCCCCACTCGTGCTCACTCTCTCGCTCTCTCTCAAATAAATAATTTTTTTAAAAAGAGATTTCTTAGAAAGAAGCAGTATAATAAAAAACGGGATAACCAAAGATAGTTAGTTGGAGGAGTTTTTAACAGGTAGTCATAGCAATTAGGTCATCTCATTTCTGTTGTCAAGCAGTGGAATATCTTGTCTAATATAATTTTTTCAGTGACAACCAATTTAAAATATTAGTTTTTGTCTTTATTGATCAATCATATATTATCCAATCAATAAATATTTGAACACCATTAAAAGAGACAGAGGCCCCTGTCTGTGCCCTAATGGGGATTTTCACCTAGTTTGGAAATCAAGATGTGTGTATAAGATGGTATATATTAAGAATTAATAACATAACAAAGAACCACAGGAACTGTAAAACGAGGTGGCCAAGAAAAATGGGCATGTAATCTGGAAAATAAATTGTGGATATGTGATAAATGTTTCCATTCATTCACTCATAGCACCTCAGCCTTTGAAATCCCTTACTGTCTTTCATGTTATTCATTGGTTTGGTCCATGTTCCTTTCCTAGCATTCCTGAAAATATTTAATGTGAGGGAGAAGCCATCTTAATCAAAATTACGTTAATTAATGTCAGGAACCGAAGTTTTGTGTAATGCCTACCTGCAACGGTAAGTGGGCAGATGGCATAGAAATACTGAGGATTTCTGGGTCGCCTCTATCTGCAGAACCCAGGGGTGGACGACTTGGTCCCACGGCTCCATGATTCAGACCCTGCAGGCGCCACGTGGTCCTGAAGCTTCCGGCAAAGTGCAGGCTCCCAGCCCACGTGGAGCTGGCAGCCTCGGCCAAAGCCCCTCGACGCTAGGGTCTCGTGGGCATCCGCCTCGGTGCTGTGCTGTCAGGCCCACAGTGGACCGGGCGGTGGCAGCAGGCCAGCAGTGTGGCCGTGGGCGTGGTCACTGAGGCGGAGCCCGGCGAGGGCAGAAACAAGTGCGCGATGTGTGTGAGCATGTTATACATGTGTGTGTGCGTGTGTGCATGCGTGTGCGTGTTATGTTATACTTTCTCCCGCACAACCTGCGACCAGGGCTCTGTCCCCACACGCAGCAGAGCAGGTCCTGCCCCGTCTGCTCCACGCACCCCCCTGTGAGTCTGCAAGGCTTCCGTGCAGAGGACGTGAAGCCGAGGGCATATCCCAATCCATCTGGGGGGACTGAGCTTCTCTGCCAGGGGTGAGAGAGCAGGGCCGGTGGAGGAAGGAGCCCGGGAGAGTCCTGGCACCTCAGCCCCGCTCCACGGTCCCCGACTCCCTCCCTGCAGTGAGGCGATAGGGCGGGCATCTGGGCAGGTCACCCCCACAGTGCCAGGAGAACGAGAGGGGCACACGCTTCTCCAGCTCACCGAACCTGCTCTAATTCACGCCTCAAGCTTTCTATGCGATGCTGTCCCCCCTCCAAACCCACCTCTCTCTGGTGCTCACAAAAACGTTACAGCCTAAGGACGTTTTCCTTCCTCGAGCCTGATTCTGGCTGAACAAGAGCAATTTTTTTTTAACCCACCAAGTCATATTTGCTTGATTCAGGCTCACATATTTCATTTCTACCAATAACACTGAAAATAAAAATATCCCCACCCGTGCATTTCCCACACAGAGTGTCTCCAGTATCCACAGTAACATATCTCACAGGAGATCTACCCAACCCTGAGAGCACCCCAGGCGGACATGGGCCACCGCCGGAGGGGCAGGGGCACCAGGCTCAGAAGGGTGACCCAGACGCCGGGGATGGGACATCGCACACGTCAGGGGCAACGTGAGCACCCGGGAGACCAGAGATCTGCTCGTGGCTTCTCATCATAAAGGAGATGGGGCAAAAGCAGACAAACTGTGGGGAATAGGGAGATAACAAATGGAAAACTCTTGGTGGGCTGATAATCACTAGGGAAAAATCCACGGTGCAAAGATGAATACAGAGCCCACTGATGGTTGGCACGTTTGGGCTCCGAAGGGCAGGCCAGAGAACCTCGGGAATGGAGTCAGGGGTGCAGCCGGGAGCAGACGCTGCCCTCGGGCACCATCCATCCCCTTCCTCCTCCCCCTCAGCAGCACCAACGGCAGCTGCGAGTATCTCTGCCTGCGTGGCTTGTGCCAAACAGCGGATGAAGACGAGCGTTCGTTCTATTTTGAAGCTGTGCCTTCCGAAACGCGATTATCAAGGGGAGGGTCCTCACCTGTGGCCGTGTGGAGCGAGGAGAGCGCCCCCAGCAGCGAAGGCCCTGGTGGACCCCACCTGCGGGGGGCTGCCTTGTGTCACCCGTAACCCCACCAACTAGATTTCTTCTCAGATTTTCTCTTACAAGGCTGTTTTCAGAATTGGGGAATAAGTGGGTAAGATGGGACTTTACAGTAAAGGCTGATTTTCTTAAAAAAATATAGAAATATCTACATCCAAGTGATAACTTTGAAAACAGACCCAGGTACCAGTTCCAATGAGCGCACTACTGTTCTCGAATTTGTAAGGGCCTCTCCAGCTCGCTGCTGCATTCGTTAAGATCTACTTTCTGGGGGGCCTGGGGTCGTTAAGCGTCTGCCTTCAGCTCAGGTCATGACCCCAGGGTCCTGGGATCGAGCCCCGCATCGGGCTCCCTGCTCCACGGGAAGCCTGCTTCTCCCTCTCCCACTCCCCCTGTGTTCCCTCTCTCGCTGTCTCTCTCTGTCAAATAAATGGATAAAATATTTTTTTAAAATGGTCAGTGGATCTAAACAGACATTCTTCTAAAGAAAACACACAGATGATGAGCAGGTACATGAAGAGGTATGTGAAAAAATGCTCCACATCAAAATCATTAGGGAAATGCAAATCAAAACCCCCAACCACCTCACACCTATCAAAATGGCTAGTTTCAAAAATACAAGAAACAACAGATGTTGGCGGGATGCAGAGAAAGGGGAACCCTCCTCTTGCACTGTTGGTGGGAATGCAGGCTGGTACAGCCACTCTGGAGAACAGTGTGGGGGTTCCTCAAACAGCTAAATACAGAACTTCTGTGTGGTCTACCAGTCCGTCTTCTGGCTATTTATCCAGAGGAAATGAGACCCCTACCTGGAGGGATACCTGTATGCCCACGTTCATTGCTGCATTATTCACAATAGCCCTTCCACTTAACATTCCTCCAGGAGACACGACTTTCTTGAAACAATTTTAATGACTACGTAACATTTCATTGCATTTATATACATTTAACTAATTCATCCTTTTGAACTCAGATGTATTCAATAATTTTCCCATTATAGATAACACTGTTACAAATATCTTCGGATGTGAATATTTGTGCTTCTAATTATTCCCTTAGTCTACTTTCCTAAAAACTAAAATTCCTAGGTCAAAAGGTCGACAGTCCACATCTGTCTTGATTGACAAGTTTATTCGAATAAAGCCTGTCACTTAACTCGCTGGGACTTGTGTCCGTGGTTCCCCCCCCCCCCCCACCGCCGCCAAGGCCTCGGCAGCGCGAATCTTCCTGGACGCGGGCAGGCTTTTCCTTGGGGCCTCAGAGAGTTACCGGACATGTGGGGAAGTTGCCTCAGTCCCTCAGGACTGCTGATTTCTAGGATTACATGGCTTCAGAGAGAAAGGCCTTACTGCCCGTGAAGAAGGCTTCGTGGCCCCTTGCCTCTGGGAATCAGAAAGGCAAATGCCATCGACCCTGAGCCCTGTCACCAGAGCTGTCCAGAACGCACTGTTTTTATCATTACAGCGATGGACTCCGCTTCATTTCGGGTGCAGGGTGATGTCCTCTGTGCTGTTTGCTGCAAAGGATTTATCAGGAAAAAACATCCCTGCCAGGTAAAATAGCCCATGCGGCTGGAACCAGAAATCAGAAGGAAACTGGGAAAGATACTGGAAACTTCTCCACTCCTCTTTGCCGGATGCTGAGTATGGGTCCTACTTGTCAGATGACCCTAAGGTACGAATTCCATGCCCACCCCAGCCCGCTCCCCTTCCCTAGTGCAGGTGCACAGAAGGCCTGCCCAGCACAGCTGCTGAGGGGCCTGTCGCCCCCAGCTCTCTCCCCCTGCCCCTCGCTCGGCTCTGCCCACCGGAGGCCCTTCTCCGCTGGACTTCCCACTCCGCGCCCGTCCACGCGACCCCGCTGTGCTCAGTCCGTGGTATCGTCACATGGTACCCTTCCTGGGAGGCACCCAGAGAGCACATCCTACGCACGGGAGCCCCGTCACGCCTGTATGCTCTAGAACATTCTCGAACGTGGGTATGGGAAGGGGGCCCCTTTTTCGCCCATCCCTCTGTAAGAGTTCCTAATCTTTCCACAGCATGCAATGCAAGTTTTTCCACTCAGCCCTGGCAGCTTCAGTTTTTAAGCAGTCTCTCATTTTGCCAAAGAGAATTCATCAGAGCAAACAGCTGTCTCCTGTCTGTCGTGTTACATGGAAGTGTGGGCAGAACCGGGCAGAGGGAGCCGTCCGACCCGTATGAGGCCCATCAGGTAGCCGCAGGCCTTGGGAGGCTCAAACCACCGGCCCGAAGGGGACCTGGGGACAAGAAACTGTCTTTCGGGGGCGCCTGGCCTGCTCAGTGGGTGGATCCTGTACACTTGATGTCAGGGTTGTGAGTTCAAGGCCCACGCTGGGTGTAGAGATGACTTAAAAAAAGAAATTGCCTTTCATAGAGACGGAGACAGGGGTAGAGAGATAAAGACAGGGAGAGACAGAGAGAGACATGGAGACAGAGATAGAGACAGAAACAGAGACACAGAGAGATTTAGAACACACATGCACATGATTACACACACATACGCGTACACACACATATGCACACGTAGGCTGTGCGTGTGAGGTCTGGGTGGCGTCCCAGCGTCGCAGAACGGTACCAGCTGGGGCCGAGGTTCAGCAGTGCACTGAATTTCAGCCAGTCATGGGCAACAGGAGACAAACCAGCTGCTCTTCTGGAAACTGCGCCTTCTGCATGCTCACAGCTGAAACAGGGTCAGTCCGTGGGGTGAAACCAGAAGGGGAACGGAAGCCTCAGGCCCGGAGGTCCCCGAGCCCAGGGGCCCACGCCCACGGCCAGTCCTCTGTCACTCCCCCACCTGGTTCAGGGACTCCACTCTCTCCTCCCTGCGTATCATCTGCCATTAGCACACTCCTGCTGAAGCGATTCTATTCTATCAGGGAATGGTCAGGACACCTTATCTTGCAAGGGGCTGAAACCCAAAAGTCCAGATGTGAACATCAGGCATTGCTGGATCCAGGTGCTCAGTATCATCTAGAAATTTGTCCCTGTCTTTGACTGCTGTCTCTGTGTAGGCCTTATTTCTAAGCTGCTTTTCTTCACTCGGCAGCAACAATGACCCCCCGAAGCTTGGGGCTCTCATGATGCTTTGCATGTAGGACCTCAGAAAAAGAGGAGATTCCCCTCAATAATTTTAGCAAATTTGGATATAACACATACTGGTCTTGCTAGGTTCAGCTGCCCATCTTGAACCACTCTCAGTGGTCAGGAAACGGAGAACCCTCGTAGGGTAGACCTAGTTTCTATGCCTCCCCTAGACACACAGGGTAGGGGAAGCCCCATCCCAATTACATGCTCAGATGTCCCCCAGGTGCATGCTTTGGAGAAGAGCTAGGGGAGATGCATGCTTGGAGAAGAGCAAGCCTGCTGGACAGGCAGAGGAAGCAGGTGTCCCTATGGTTGTCAAGTCTGATTAGAAGTGGCGGGGGGGGGGTATCCACCCACTACTTCAGCAGGACAGTTGTACTTAGCTTTTCCTGACACACGTCACCCATTAGCACCGTGCGTCCCGAACCCTGTCTTCTTGGAAAAAGAACAAGCAAATTTAGCAACCCCACTCTGAGCCAGCGCCAGGGTATGCAACACCCAGACACACGAGGCTCTCCTACTGCGCTGCTCCCTGCAGAAAGGGGAAGGCAAAGGTTTAATCAGACCTCCGAGGAAGTACCCAGGTGGGACCAGTCCTGGAGCAAGAGGCCCCGTTAGCAGCAGCTCTGACTCCGGTCGGAGGTGGGGGTGCTGAGGACATTTGAATTGGCCTGACGTAGGAAAAGCAGCTCAGGGACAGCAAGCAGGTGCTCAGCCTGTAAGCAGGGGGAAGTGAACTCTGAGCCCTCCAGGAATCCGTCACAAAAACGCGACATTCCGTACAGCACTGTAAGCAGAGACCTTGACCACTGGGGGCAATAATCTTTGTGACCGAGTCTGCAACACTCACCTGTTACACAGGACGTGTGTGGTGGGGGAGGGGGTGGAGGAGGGACGCTGGTGTCGAGGGGTCTCCGTGTCCCCCACAGGAGGTGGGGAGCTGTGCCCCGACTCATCCTACACACACGGGGGCCCCTGAAAGCACCCAGATGGCAGCAGGTGCCCCACTTCCAGCAGGTGCGCTGCCAGGTTGGCGGGGAAAGTTTTCAGGAGAAGTGGATGCAGATTCTCCCCAAGGTGAGGGCGGCCATCACAGCTCATGTACACGGGCCTCAGTGTCCTGGCCTATACGATGGGCTGCTGGGCTGGCCCGGGTGTCACATGGAGGGAGAGCGGCCCTCCTTCAGTGCATGCCCGGGACACATGAGGCTCACCAGCGACCAGACCCAAGGACGGGCCTCCCTCAGTGCACAAGCATATTGGACCAAAGAGAAAGGTTTGGGGCTGTGCATGCCTATTTCTTTTAGCTTTCTTTTTTTTTAAGGTTTTATTTATTTTATTTATTTTTATTTATTTGACAGAGAGAGACACAAGAGCAGGAACACAAGCAGGGGGAGTGGGAGAGGGAGAAGCAGGCTCCCCGCGGAGCAGGGAGCCCGATGTGGGGCTCGATCCCAGGACCCTGGGATCATGACCTGAGCTGAAGGCAGACACTTAATCACTGAGCCACCCAGGTGCCCCTATTTCTTTAAGCTTTTAACAAAAGGGGTACGTCGTGGCTGATCGCACTAAAAACAGGCTATTTCTGGCATTCACTCTGAACACCACCTGACATGACCAATTTTTGGATTGTACACAAGCTTCTTCCTGCAGAATGTCATCTCAGTGCCTTCTGCACTCAGCCCTAAAATTACTGTCCCTATTCATGCAGTGTGTTCTCCCTGCACAAAGCATCCATAACTCCCATCAGCACAGATGGGGTTTTGGAGTCAGAAGCAGGGGCGAGGTGAAGAAAGCTTCTAACTGTAGGATAAAGAGCTTCCTTAAAAAAAATCCACAGTAGTAATGAAGGCCTGAAGCTATTCTGTGCCTTTTCACCTAAGATCCCTTCAAGTAACTGATTTGTTCTGTGATGGTGATGGACACCTGCATAATTGCTAAGAAACCTGCTAAAAATGAATATGATTCAACTTCGTGTTTCCTGTGGCTCGGAGCATGGATCCTTCTAGTACTTCTTCCTCTAGCTCTGCTCCCACCACACCCTTGGTCTCCCGTTGGGACTTCCTGACTGACAGCACCGTCATCCTGCCCACCCGCCGGCCCTGGGTTCCTCTCACCGTGCACATTGACCACTCAGGGCCTCCTTCCTCTCCCTGTTGTTTCTACAGAACACGTTCCAACGCCCCAGCACACTCCCGGCCTCTTCCACACAGGCATCTGATGGAGCCGCTCGCCAGTACCTGGTGACAGCATGCATCTCTCTGAGGAAAGAGTAAACACGCGGCCCGTCCACCTTTCACAAGAGGACTCGGCACTGCCTTGCCTGCATGCCTTCTCTGCATGGGCGATGGAGGAAGCATCTAAAAGATAAGGCAGGAAAAGTGAGGACAGAAGGTAAACTAAGGACATTATTACTTTACAGTCTGTATGAGTCAGCTCGGCCTCCGCGACAACGAAGCACAGACAGTGGCCTAAACCACAGACCTGCCCCTCTGACGCCCCGGAGGTGGGAAGCCTGAGCTCGGGGCCTGGGCCGGGTCCTCCTGAGGCCTCTCCCTGCCCTGCAGACACGGCTCTCCCGGGTCCTCCCCTCCTCTTGTTACAAGGACACGGGCCCTGGGGCATTACCGCCCTGCTGGCGGCCTTCATTTACCCTAACCACCCCTTTAAAGGCCCTCTTTCCGTGGGGTGCCTGGGTGGCTCAGTCGTTAAGCGTCTGCCTTCGGCTCAGGTCGTGATCCCGGGGTCCTGGGATCGAACCCCGCATCGGGCTCCCTGCTCAGCGGGGAGTCTGCTTCTCCCTCTCCCTCTGCTGCGTGCTCTCTCTCTCTGACAAATAAATAAGTCAAATACTTTAAAAAATATCAAAATCAAGGCCCTCCTTCCAAACACAGTCACCTTCTGAGGTTTTGAGGGTTAGGGTCTCAGCGTATGAATTCAGTCCATAATACTACCCAAATATCTCAGCCTTTTAGAAACAAGTGTGGCTGTGCGGACCTCTAGCAGCAGACAGGCCGAGATAAAAAGGGTGAACTTTGGTGCCCACAGGTTGATGTACATTTTCGGTGAGGTTTACAACCTGGGGTCCTCAGACTCACAAGGATGTTTACGTGCGGGCTGAGCCATCCCCCTGGGACGGATGGAGTGGCTTGGCACCTGGGCGTCGCCCTGAGTTTCCTGGTGCACCTGTGTCCTGTGTGTGTGTGTGCATTCGTGTCTGTGTGCGCACGTGTGTATGTGCACGTGTGCGTGCATTCGTGTCTGTGTGCTCACGTATGTGCAGTGTGCGTGTGCGTGCATTCGTGTGTGTGTGCACGTGTGTGCATTCGTGTCTGTGCGCACATGTGTATGTGCACATGTGCATTTGTGTGTGTGCGCGTGTGTGCATTCGTGTCTGTGTGTGCACGTGTGTGCATTCGTGTCTGTGTGCACACGTATGTGCACGTGTACGTGTGCGTGCATTCGTGTGTGTGCGCGCGTGTGTGCATGTGTGCATTCATGTCTTGCGTGCGCGCGCGTGTGTGCATTCGTGTCTGTGCGCGCACATATGTGCACGTGTGCGCGTGTGTGCATTCGTGTCTGTGTGTGCACACACGTGTGTGCACATGTGCACGTGTGTGCATTCGTGTCTGTGCGCACGTGTGTGCACGTGTGTGCATTCGTGTCTGTGTGCGCACGTATGTGCACGTGTGCGTGCATTCGTGTGTGTGCACGTGTGTGCATTCGTGTCTTGCGCACGTGTGTGTGCGCGCACGTGTGTGCACATGTGCATTCGTGTCTCTGTGTGTGCATGTGTGCATTCGTGTCTTGGGCACGTGTGTGCGCATGTGCACGTGTGTGCATTCGTGTCTTGCGCACGTGTGTGCGCGCACGTGTGTGCACATGTGCACGCGTGTGCACATGTGCATTAGTGTCTCTGTGTGTGCATGTGTGCATTCGCGTGTGTGCACGTGTGTGCTGGGGCGCAGCAGGTGGTGTCTGGGGACAGGACTACGAAGCAGGAAGGAAGAGGGAAGCAGGACAGATCAGTATCCGAATTCATTCGTCGTTTCCATGGATACACCCTGATTACAGGGACTTCTGGTTGGGGGCTGTGGCCCTTGCAGACCCCTCCACAGAGGAAACGCCGGGGACGCCGGGGACTCACGGGAGGATGGAAACAGCATGCGGTCAGACAAGATGCAAAAGACGCAAACATAATTCATATACGTGCAGATAAACTTGCTTCCGTTTTCAAACCTTAGGTATGTCAAAGGACATTCATTCTGCTTGTCACTTTGTCACTTAAAGTCAATTTGTGCTCACCTTCCTCTGGTTTTTGTTTGTTTCTGACATGCGACTTAAATCCATCCTGAATCAGCTTGCCCTCTAGTTCCTTCTGTTGGAAACCTCTCCCTGCGATGGATCTTGCCTTTGTTTAACAACAGGTAAAAAGGCAAGCTGTTAAAATGTCAGTATGTGTCTTGTTTCCTTAACATTTCTGACTCTAGTATTAGAGCAGCCTTCCTTCAAACCCTCAAAAGCACAGAGAAATGAGCGTCCGGTGTCCCCTCGTGGTTGGACCAGGAACATCGTCTGGGTGGTCGGCTGGCACTGAGGACTGCCTGTCGCACCTCCCCTCTTCATAGTCAGCCTCAGACAGGACACCGTCGAGGCCGTTTGGTCCTCTCAAGACCGTCCACTGGGAAAAACACATCTGCACAGACTGCACGTTCCTTTGAAGTCGAATCTGAATTTCTCTCCAGAGTCTGCTTTTCCGAGCCACCCTCTTGGCATGGAGTGCCAGGACCATGGTTTTCGTGCAGTCTGTGCACCCAGGGAAGCGTCTGGCTAAGGAAACCAGACACCAGCCACCAGGTCTCCAGCAGGGACACCGGCATGCTGCTGGGAAGGCTGCCCTGGGCCCGGCTCCTCCCTCCCCTCGGGCAGAGAATTCAGGATGGAGTTGATCTGCTCACGCCGAGACAGAGCGAGATGTTCCTCCAAATGACTCCGGGGTTGAGGCTCACAGTAACGTCTGGGACGCAGCCCTGCGCTAGCAAGGCGAGGGGCTTGAGGGGTAGGTGTGTCTGAGGCTGGCCCCCACCATCTAGGTTTGTGCCAAGTGCAGAAGACAAACAAGGCCATCTGAGGAAGTAGAAGAGAATGAGGTATAGTGATTCATAATAGCCACAGTGGATGTTTGGCCAGCAGTTCGAACGAGGGGCAAACCAGGGAGCCCCGAGAACCCCGGCACAGGGAGAAATGAGGACAAGAGGCTTCCTGCCCGTTACTAAAGAGAATCTGCATACATCGAGCAGGACTTTCCATAACCCCATGGCTTTATTGTTTTCTTTCTCTTGGATCAACCCATCAATATGCAGACATGCTGGTCTCTGTCCAAAACCAAAGCAGAAATCAAACAAAAACCCGGCATCACTGACGATCACACCTCCCTCCAAATTCCACACACTTTTCTGCTCTCATTTACTGCAAACTCTCCATGAGAACTGCACACTCTCCCCTCCATTCTCTCCGGAACCAAGCAGCTTCCAACCCCAGGGTCTGCGTGAAACCGCTCCTGACAAGGTCTCTGTCAACTTCCCATCGGCAAAACCCAACGGCAATCTCGGTCCATATCCTCCTCCTCTCCACGGTACCGGGACACTTTGGCTAACTTTTCAGAAACCAGTTTTTTAAATGATTTTTACCTGAACATTTTTTGTTTTTCCACTTGGCTTCCAAGATACCACACCTCTCTGGTTTTCCTTCTGTGTCCTTGGCCCTTGGCTGGACCCTTGCTCTCTTCCAGCCCGTAAATACTGGAAAACTCCAGCTCACAATCTTTCTCTGTCCCTCACTACTCAGGTCATTGCGTCCATCCCAACATGACGCTGAGAGTCACAGATCTGAAGGCTCTGCACTGTTCTCTGGGCTCAGGATCCAGCCTCCTACAGGACATCTGTACCTGGCCTTCCTGGCGCTGCTCTGTGCAGCAGAAAGCAGCCCCTGCTGAGGCCCTAGCCTTAGGAACTTTCTGTAAATCCAATTTTTTTCTCTTACCTCCACACAGGGGGCAGGAGGGCGAGTGCAGGACGAGGTATCTGGGAGAGACCGCAGCTGCACGGCCTCATCACAGCATGTTGTTATCACTGTCCTATTTCACGATTAGTTCTGTGCATTACCATCTCATGGATCATCACACTTTGTGTAGAGGGAAAAACAGTCTGTCTGGGGTTGGCTGGGCTCTGTGGTTTCTGGCGTGCACCGGGGCCTGGGGATGCCCCCCGCACATACGAGGGGGCCGGTTCCTCCCATCCACCTGCGCCCTCGCCACCCCCACACCCTTCCTCCTCCTCCTTCAGTCACACCCAGCACACCCAGCTGGTGATGCTCGTGGGAAATGTCATCCTGCGCCCACCCGTCCGTCCTCACGGCCAGATTCTGACTCCACAGGGGAGAGCAGGCTGGTTTCTTTCTGGCTTCTTCCTCTCCGGGGTCCTGGCTTCCGAGGCAGGGCCGGGCACGGAGGACACAGAGGATCTGTGTCCTGAATCAAGTCCACGTCACCGTGGGGTAAATCCAAGTCAGACAAGCGTAACTCAGTGCTCCTTTTCTGTGAGTGGTTTGAGTTTGAAGCTGACAGCCTGCCAGCAAAGCTGCGTGGATACCTGGTCTGGGGCCTGTTTTAATTGTTGGAGAGAAAGAGCTTGGCGGTCACGTTGGCAGGATCCCCATAAGCCAGTGTGCAAGGCAGAAACAGACAACACCGGCTAATGGAATTAAGAAGAGAGGAGCTTCGGGGCATCAGAGAAGGAGGTGAAGCTGTGGGAAGGAAGACCCTGCGTGGAGGGCATCAGAATCCGGGCTGGCATTGGAGGCCAGGAGAGCTGCGGCAGATCTAAGGGGATGCACTTGGGGTCCACTACATACTCAACCTGTGGGCTCAGCAAAGATATCAGCTCAATCAACTCTGTGGATTGGGAAAAAGAAAAAAAACTCACATATTTTATC
This sequence comes from Mirounga leonina, assembly GCF_011800145.1. Taxonomy (NCBI): domain Eukaryota; kingdom Metazoa; phylum Chordata; class Mammalia; order Carnivora; family Phocidae; genus Mirounga; species Mirounga leonina. The sequence continues at coordinate 41,358,716 of NW_023270320.1, forward strand.
GGCAAAAAAATATACTTCATTTCACTTTTGTTTTTGTTGTTTTTAAAGATTTTATTTATTTATTTGACAGAGAGAGACACAGCGAGAGAGGGAACACAAGCAGGGGGAGTGGGAGAGGGAGAAGCAGGCTTCCCGCCGAGCAGGGAGCCTGATGCGGGGCTCGATCCCAGGACTCTGGGACCATGACCTGAGCCGAAGGCAGATGCTTAACGACTGAGCCACCCAGGCACCCCCATTCATTTCACATTTTTAAACTGAAATGTGTGGCATTTCCCCTCTTTCTCTGAAAAAAATTCTGCTTTCAACAAGTAAACATGATAGAAAAAAATAAATTCTTACTCAACGTTCAATCAGCTTAGATCATTAGACTGTAGATTACACATGACACCAAAAATCCTTCCAAACCAGCATTTGACTTGAATTGAAACAGAGGGTTGAACCAGTTTGAACAAATCTGGAGTGGTGTCCTTGCTTACATATACACATACACACACACATTTCTACTTATCAATACAGGATGCTCTGTTAAAGGGAGGGAACAGCATTTTATTCCATACTCCAGTTCTTTATTATGGATAGACTTTGCAGAAAGCTTCCTTTCGCCTGTGGTTAAAACAACAGCACTCGACCTCTCTAACCTAAAGGAGTGTCTCGTGATTAGCTAAAGTCAAAATACTTAGAGCTCAGTATGCTGGGTCTCCTTATGGACACTCCTTCTCCAGATGTTGGTGGAGTCTCACACACCCATGTTCCAGAGACGCACCATCTGCCATGTGAACACAAAATATGTGCTACCTCTTCAATTTGCTAGAAAACTTTAACCAAAAATCATCTTTTTTTTCCTAGGAACGTTGGAAACTAAATTAAAATTCATAAAGATGACAAGTAAGCATAGGAAAAGATGCTCCACATCATAGTTATCAGGGAAATGCACATTAAAACAATGAGGTACCACTGCCCATGAGAACGGCCCAGATCCCCAACACCGACCACACCACATGCTGGCGAGGATGCGGATGCGGAGCTTCGGGGGCCCCCACACATGGCTGGCGGGCGTACAGAGTGGTGTGGCCACTTTGGAGGACAGTTTGGTGTTTTCTGACAAAACTAAACATACTCTTCACCTTACAGTCCAGCAATTATGCTCTCTTGTATTTACCCAAAGGAGTTGAAAACACATCTACACAAAAACCTGCAGTGGATGTTTGCAGCTTTATTCATAACTGCCAAAATTTGAAAGTAGCCGAGGTGTCCTTCCGTAGGTGAACAGATAAGTGAATGGATTCATCCAGACAATGAATATTATTCAGCACCAAAAAGAAATGAGCTCTCAGGCCATGAAAGACACAGAAGAACCTGGAATGCAGATCACCAAGTGAAAGAAGCTAATCTGGCTTCTTTACATATTAAAGCAAGAGATTTTGTGAAACTTTCTGACCTGTGTAAGACAATGTAGCTGAAAAATAATAAACAGCATTAAACAGAAATGACCCCAGGGGCAGATTCCAGTCAGACCTCCACTCAGCAGGACCAGCAGGGCAGGGAACCACCTCCCTGAGGCCCAGGTGCAAACCTGGCCCTTATCCCTGAGCACTCCCCTCCACAGCAGTCCCATGAGAAGGGGCTCAAGGGCAAATCCCTGCAGGACCGGCGCCAGTGCCTGTGGCTCGGTGGGGACCACGTGCCTGCCACGCCCACACCGAGCCCTCTGAGTTCTACTTCCACTGCCAAGCGTGATCCCACGGGCAAGGCCGCAGTGTCCTCAGACGTCCAGGCCCCGAACTCCCTGAAGCTGTGCCTGCCACAGATGCAGGAGTGGGGCTGGGGGAGCTCTGCTCCGACCCCTGTGCCCCCACCGTGGCCAGAGTCCCATGCTTCACCCCTCTGGCCCCAGGTGCTCTCTGAGCATCGCTCGTGCCTGAGGCCACAGTATCTGGCAGGCCCACTGCCACCATGGGGTCCCTGTAAGGGGGAGGCAGGAGGCTCAGGGTGTGAGGGAGCAGAGTCCAGAGAAGGGAGACAATACTGGGCTGCTAGCTCTGAAGAAGGAGGGGCACCAGCCCAGGAGCCCCGCGCCTCCAGAAGCTGGGCAACCGTGAGGACACAGATTCTCCTGTGGAGAACTGGCCTCAGTCGAGGTTTCTGATCCCTGGCCCTATAATAACATCACGTCGTTTAAGCCAGTCGTGGTTGGTAACTTTTTTACAGCAACAATTGAAACCTAATTCATCGCGCATTTCCTTCCAAACTGTTTTCCAGCTTGCCACCCACTTGGTGGATCTCGGAGCCGCAGATCCTACTCTGCAGCGGTGGAGCCACGATGAAGGCCCCATTCGCTCCACGTTCGCTCCTCATTCGCTCAGAGGCCAGGAAAATTATTTCCTAATCCCCAGAGCAGCCTGCAGTCCGGAAACCCTGGAGATCAGACTTGTAGAGAACTCTGGTGCAGGAGAGGAACACTGAATCCGAACGTGAGTGAGTGCTTACTGTACAACAGCGCAATGCACGCTTTTCCACCCAACGTGCGGGAATATCCTCCCCCTTACAGTTTGTGGGGAGAGATGGACCGACACACGTTTCATCTTTTCTATAATCGACCTCGGCCCACGTTTCCTTAGAAGAGGTAAACGTGGGTTCAAGGAAGATTTGGGGAAGACGGTGGCAGAGGGGCGTCCTTGTTTATCTCCCAGAAACAGACACACTGGACTGGACCGCAAAACTGACCACCCACTGAAGATCCCCTCCTCGAACCGGGAGGGCGGAGCACTTGCATGACCCCCATTGACAGGCAGGTCAGCGTCCAGCTCCTGCAGCTGGAAGCATCCGTGAGGGCCGTGGGAAAGGGCACTGAGCCGCAGGCGGCCTCGTGATGGAAGCCTACGGAGACCACCCCCGAGGAGCGCAGGAAGGCGGAGCGGGCCGTGGAAACAGAGCCTTCCATGTACCGCTTCGCACAAGACAGCGGGCAGGCTCCAGGGCTCCACAGCTCGGGAGCACCCAAACCCCACACACCAGCAACCCCAACAAGGCCCCTGCAGCTCTCAAGCTCCCTCACCGAGGAGAAACTCTTGGGGCCCGAACCCACGGCCAAGCAGCGCACCAGGGCACAGCGCCGGCAGAGTGGGGGGGGGCCTTCAGGGGCGTCCGGGGCCAAGGGCGGTCGCTGCAGGACCCACAGTCCAGTGGCTGAGCCCACCCCCCTCCCTCCAGCAGGCTCAGGAAGACCCTTTCCGCTGTCCTGTACTCTTCAAGAAGCCACAGCCAACAGTCCTGGGAAAACCTCCCCGAGCACTGTCCAATCCCTGCCAACCGCCAGAGGACTGAGGTCACGCCAGGACAACGCAGACCCTCACTCGGGCAAACGCTTCCCTCCGCCCCCCACCAACGCCCCCGCAGACCCTCCCCCGCAGCGAGCCCTCCCCCATGCACGGACCCTCCCCTGCTCACGCCCTCCCCACCAGGGAACGTCCCCTCCCAGGACCGTCACTCCCAGGAGGGTATAGTCAGGCTCCACCTCGAGCTAGCCCTCCAGCTTTTGGGCAGGGGGCTGACCCCCTGCCTGACTGGCCTCAGGACCTCTTCTCCCAAAGGACGCCCCCCCAGCGTCACCTCAGCAGGAGTTAGGATTTCAAGAACTTGGGGACACAAGCTCTCAGCCTGTCGAAGGTCCTGGGAACAGGTCAGGGTCCCCAGGGGTCACCACGGCCCTCCGGGCCCCCAGAAGCAGTGGGCCCAGCTGAGCCAGCTCTCCCCTGAGTGCCCAGATGGAAAGAAAGGAGCCTCCAGCCGTCCACATTTGTCTCTCCTCATTTGGCAAGAAATCAAGCAGGAACCTGAGTCCGCTCACGTTTCCAGGTCTACACAGGATGTGGTGAACTCCCGAAATGACCCCACAGGACTGCTGTCAGTGGGAACGTAGGGGCAGGCGCTCGTGAGAGAGCAGGGCTCCCTGCAGGGAGGGTGGAGATGGGCGCAGGGGAGCAGCTTCCAGACTATGAGACTCACCGGACACATCAGCTCATCATAGCTGGGACCCTCCAGTCTGAACAAAAAAAGTCTAATTCTGAGCCATCTGAGGAATTGAGAACAATGGGTTTTTTCCTCTACTAGGGTGCAGCAATGCTACCCCGAACCTACTGGCCTAAAATAACAGCGCTCTCTTTGCCTGCGTTTCAGGGCCAGGCGCAGCAGGCTGGCTGGTTATGAGGCAGCAGCGTCTGCAGGGGCTGAACTGCCCAGATGACCCCTCCAGCCAGGTGTGGGGCCCTCCCACCGTGCCTGGAAACCCAGGGGACACCCCGGGGGACACCCAGGGGGACGCCCAGCAGCGTCTGAGGCCTGCGGGCTGTTCCCTTCTCCGTTCCCAAATCATCCCTCCCTGGCTCTGCCCACTACAGTGGTGTCAGGCCCGACAAGGAGCCAACAGGAGCCTGTGGGTCCTTAAGGCTTATCCCCCAGGGGAGACCCATCACTTCCGCTGCGACCTACGGACTAAACGGGACTCAGCCATGTCTTGATGGCCACAGCTGGATGCTTTATTTTGCTCAGCAATTACTGTTAACTTTCCCTGGAGTGCAGAGCTGCGATTATAGTCACAAAGCCTTCCCATCCTTTAGAGATACTCAGGGTAGATGAAGGGACACTCTGCCAGGAATTGCCCTGATACCCCTGCAGGAGAGGGACGTGGGGTGAGGACAGACCAGATTCACCAAGCTGCGTCACTGTCAAAACTGGCTGATGGGTATATCTTTGTCTACTTTTGCACGTGCTTCTAAATCTCCCTAATACAAAGAAAACCACGAAACAAATAGTGCAATGGTGACCCCAAGCCGGGCAGCCTCCTGCCTCCGCTGTGCCCAAGTCCTCACCAGAGAGAGGCTCCCTGACTCATCACAGCAAACACGTCAGCTTTATCTGCTGAAACTTTGGGCAGCAGGTAGATGGTGGTGAGCAGGAGCAGGAGGTGGGGACGGCGAGGCGCTGGTCCAAGGGGACGAAGTTGCAGTCGTGCGGGATGAGTCAGTCCCCAGACCTGCCGCAGGGCATGGTGACTATGGTTAACAGCACCGTATTGACCATCTGGTGACAGCTCAGGTCTCCCCATGTCTCGGTGGCGGCCGGGACTGCATCTGGCTCCATCCGCGCTCCATCCGCGCTCCTCTGTCCCCTGGAGGTTCCGCAGAAAGACCCAGGATGAGGGTGTGGGAGCTGGAGCACAGGAGTCACCTCCAGGCCTGGGTCAGACTTCCTCCCCTCCTCCTCCTCCTCCCCTCCTCCC
>NW_023270320.1:41364393-41385531 GCF_011800145.1 Mirounga leonina
CCTCCCCCTCCCCCTCCTGCTGACGCCTCTGCCCGCCTCACCTCCAAACGCTCTTTGCGAGCAGACGCCCACGTACCCACATACCCCAAGGAGGGGCTGAGTCCCTGGGGGTCTTCCAGACCAGGCACCCTGTCCTCCTCACAGCGGCGCAGGACGCCCGCCGGCTCCTGGCACGTGCAGTATCTCTGCTCACTCAGCCCAGGTGCCTGGGGGAGCTCTGGCCCGCGGCTGTGCCCCTCCAAAGTTCCTTCTCCTCCCTCCCTCGTCCGAATCTCTAGCCCACGAGCACATCCTGATGAGTGATCTATCCCTGCACCACGGGTCAGTGGAGCCTTGGGACTGGTGTGCCCTCTGCCTCCAGCACCCTCCACGCGGAGGCTGGTGGCCTTGGGGGTGAATTAGGTAGGTCCAGCCCCCCGCTCTGCACCTCCCCAGCTCCGCTTGCTCATGCGGCTCCAGCCTCTGGGCTTCTCTCTGAACTGCAAAGAGGATGAGCGGGACCTTGGGACTGCCCCAGGACCTCCTCGGGACCCTAGCTCTTGCTTTTTCCTCTGCCTGGAAGGTGGTGCTCACAGGCCTTACATTTCTCCATTCCACTGTGTGGGGTCTGCTTATGAGACACAGCCTCTCAGGACTGCTAGACCCATGCTCCGTGTATTCTCTTGCTCATCCGCTAACTGCCCACCGCCCTCCCCCTGGCTCCTAGGCGCTCCCTGGGCACAGATGCACCTTGCCGGGCAGTTCACACTCGCCGTCCGGTTCAAGGACAGTCCCTGGGGTCCATAGCCCGCCCTAGGCCTCTGCTGTTCCCCCAGGGCAACTTTCTACCAACTCCCCTCCTACAGGAGAGTTTTTCCTTTTTTTTTTAAATAGAGAAAATGTGTGCAAAGCCTCCCTAAGCCAAGGACAGATTGCCCTTCAGTGATTTTCACGTGTGGAGGTAGTTAGTAAGTGCATCTGGGGCTCCAGGCAGCCTTCCCTGAGCCTCTGAGTCCATTGGTCAACAACATGAGAAACAGGAGGTGTGGGGCTGTGGACAGAAGCCGACTGAGTCAGACCAGTGCAACGGGGAGCTGAGAGGCAAACACCCCAAATGCCTGTGGATCCTTCACAGATACCCCCGACCCCAGACTCATGATCTGCCTGAGAGCATGCTGTCCCTCTTTCTTCTGACTGTTGCCAGCAGGAGACACACTCTTTCCTGAACCCTTGCAATATTGGACCCCAAGGGAGTCTCATCTGGGAATGTATTTAGTTTTCATGGACAGGTCAGGTATGCGTTTGCGCGCCAGACCCAGCTGCTGGAACAATCAAAACTCCTATGGAAAAGCCAAGCCCCAAACTCCTGCACTTATTTCAAGTTAACTTAAAAAAAAAAATCACTGGTGTAAGTGCATGCTGTTTGCTTTAAATAAACACTTGCTGCCTCTCCTAGAAAAAGGTGGCATAGCAGTGATGCTCAGGGTGGTGACCGCCTGGAGAGAGTGGCGAGCTGACCTCCAGCCGCACCTCCGCTAAGACTGGGATGTGCACAGCTGCAAAGGCGATTCTGTCCTCCTGACCTTGAGTGCAGGACCATCAGGAGTCCCTTCTGACTGAACAACCCCTCAAAGTGCTCACTGGCCTGAAAGAATGATTTGTGCAGGCTTAGTCTGCTGTGATACATTATTCGAAAATGTAATTTGCTGTGTAAACAGCAGACCAGCTTCCCTTGCTGGCCTGACCCCCCTCTGCGCTGACAGTCCTTCCATAACTGTCTTCCTGCCATGACACCTTATTATCCAAGGGCTGGAGAAAGATTTAAATGCTGGGGAAAGCCTGGTGGCTGCGTGAAAAATGAATTCAATCCTTCTTTCGCCGGGGCACTTGCCTCTCAGGAACCCCCAGCTGACACCTGAGAAGCACCTGGCTTTGAAAAGGAACTGAGCGTTGACATTTGCCCACAACTGAATGATTTCAAAGCCTCCACTAGTCTGCACTCTTCCACGTGCTAATCCTGCCTGAGTCTGTCTTGCTTGTTTGGATTACACTGTTTCTGGGGGGGGCTCCCACTGCCCGCCCTCCCCATGCCTTCCTGCCCCCGCACGGGCTCTCTGCCTGCTCTGGCTTATTTCCTCCTTCCTCTCAGCCCGCAGGGAACTGCCCTGATCCTGGCCACAAGCCCGGCCAGTGAGAGGCCGCCCCCTTCTAGTCCTGCAGCAAGGGGGTGGCACAGGGCCCTTCACTGCCATGGGACGCTGTGGCTCGGGGTTGTTTGCCGCCGAGCAGAACGCGGCCCATCCTGAACACAAAGCAGGCCTTCCTAGTTGTGCGAGGAATGAGCAGCACCAGAGCTCCCCATGGCTCAGGCTTTCCGGTTACTGCTCATGGCGAGCAGGAGGAGCTTCGACAGGCCTGAGTCCGGAGGCCGTGGTTGAGGTGGGGTTGTTGGGAGCTTGGAGGACGCTGCAGTCACGGGGGCTGGGCTACCCTGCAGGCAGGGAAGGGAGAGGGAAGGGGCAGGTCACGGGGGCTGCTCACCCCGAGCCGGGCTGGCCCCGCAGAGGCACTGGAAGGTGCACAGTGACTCTGTGTCAGACCCTCCCTGGCAGAGCAGAAGGCTGGCATCGGGGGTCTCTGCCTCGCGGCAGCCCATCAGCCACAAAACACTGGGCCGTCATCCAAAAAACAGGATAAGGCAGTCTGACTTGTAATTAAGATGAGGAAGAAATGGGGCGCCTGGCTGGCTCGGTCAGTAGAGCATGCGACTCTTGATCTCAGGGTCGTGAGCCCAAGCCCCACGCTGGGTGTAGAGTTTACTAAAAAAAATAAAAATTTAATATTAAAAAACCCCATAAGATGAAGGAAGGACGAGTAGGCAAGGATAGGGATAAATCTCATGCAGGGGGCTGCAAATTTGGCTGACGTTTCTGAAAGCATCTGCCAAAATTGAGTTGCCATCCCTCCTTGCATCAGTGTCCAGAGGAGCTGACGTTACTCAGGGAACTTGCTCTTCCTGGCCGGGGAGTCGTCAGAAGGGGGTTTCTTGCGGGAAGTGTATGACGGCCCCCATGCAGAACAGGGTGCTGGGGGCGAGCTCCCCACCCAGCAGTAGAAGCCTGTCCCCCCGCAGCACAGCTGAGCCTGGCCCACCGGGGGCCACATCTGGAAATACAGCCTGGGAGGTGTCAAGATACAGCCTGTGTTCTCTCCTTTACCTAAATCTGCGGCTTTCGCCTGGGTCGAGACTCGTGTGGGCCTCGATTTGCTTTCCCACGTATAGAATCATTACATCAGTGTCGACCATGTGCTGGACAACCAGGAGTGATGAGCGGGGCAGACAGACAGGAGCTCTGAGCTGCACACTCGGTGAACTTTATGATGTGAAGGACACAAACCCCAGCTCTAAGAAGCTCGCCGCCTGGTGGGCGGTGGAAGGAGGTCAAGACGGAGAAAGGGCGGCCGAGCGAGATGGACCCCGCAGCGGATATGTGCCCTCGTGGGATGGGTGCAGAGAAGGGAAGGCACGGTTGTGGTGAGCTGTTTGACCCCTGACTCTACAATCTCATGTGGCTCTGATGTCCAGTGACTATAGTTCCAAGTCCTCGTCCGGGCGTCTATGGGGCCAAGCCAGCCACAGCTTCCCGACAGGGGACCGGCTGTCCTCCCTGTCCACGCACTGGAGGGGCCCTGTGTCCTGGTGCAGGGGACACAGACATGTGGCAAGGGGATGTCCTCTGCCCTCGAGCCGCATGACCTAACTGATGGGGCAGAGGCTGTGATATTTCATGTGTACGCAGGGCATCCACTCACTGTGTGTTCTCGCCGTACTGGTTTCGACCCTGGCATTGTGGCACGCCGTCCCTTCGCCCACGGGCGACACGCCGTCCCTTCGCCCGCGGCGACGGCACGAATATGAAGGATCCCAAGTGCTCCGTTTGAGTTGTGCTGGAGGGAAGTGGAGAGCTGGTGCCACGGTGGGAATGTGGGAAGGTTCTGGAACCTAAGCAAGTGTGCTCAGGGGGTCTGCCCTTCCAGAAGGTGTCCCCACAGGCGGCAGCCGAAAGTGGCTGAGGCAGGATTCTCAAACCAGGAGGCAGTTCTGCCAGTTTGTCTGGGATGAGGAGCAGAGTACACACTTGATCGGATCTTCTTCTAATGCCTGCAAATGAGAGCTTTTGAGGGCCGTTCCCTTCGTGCGGCACGGTCCTTTCCGGCCCTGTACCTCTGTACAACATGGCTTTGATGAAGAGGAAGGAAACAGATGAGCCAGAAAAAGAAGCCAAATCTTAGTAGGAATTCAGCACTTTGGAAGGATTTGCCGGCTTCCCACTCGTTGCCTGCTTGGATTTCATACCAGTTGTTTCAAGAAGAAAAGATAGGGCAAGAAGAAGGGACGATTATGTAGCTTCCATTTCTGGTAATTATTGAATATAAACCTTAGGTATTGCTCTTCTCTCTCTCTCCCTCGTCCATGTGTGTGTCTGTGTTTAGCCCACTGGACCAATTTAGAAAATAGAATACATTTTTGGGCACCCGGGTGGCTCAGTTGGTTGAGTGTCTGCCTTCGGGTCAGGTCATGATCCCAGGGATCAAGTCCCACATCAGGCTTCCTGCTCAGCGGGGAGCCTGCTTCTCCCTCTCCCTCTGCCTCTCCCCCTGCTTGTGCTCACTCACTCTCTTTCTGTCAAATAAATAAATAAAATCTTAAAAAAAGAAAGAAAATAGAATACATTTCTGATATTTTAAAAATTAAACCTTTTAATTTGAAGTTTAATTTGTTCTGAGTGATTTATTAGAGGCTAAATAATATGCTCACGATTATTTTTTTTAAGATTTTATTTATTTGTCAGAGAGACAGAGAGACACAGCGAGAGAGGGAACGCAAGTAGGGTGAGGGGCACAGGGAGAAGCAGGCTCCCCACTGAGCAGGGAACCCAATGCGGGACTCAATCCCAGGACCCTGAGATCATGACCTGAGCTGAAGGCAGATGCTTAACAAACTGAGCCACCCAGGCGCCCCTTAGGCTCACAATTCTTACATAAGATCCACAACTGGTGAATCAGAGCATTTTTATAATGTGCCAGGAAGTTTATAATGTGCAGCCCAGGGTACAGCAGAGCGTCCGACAGGCCCCTGTTCTCGAGGTGCGTATGGTTCCCACAAAGACATGACACTTGTCCAGGCAGTGGACACAGTAAACTATTCACTCCAGAGCCCTGTTTCCATGACAGCACAGGAAGTGTTTCTTGACCCTCGAGCATCTTTATTTTTTCAGTGATACCGTTTAGAAGGTTCTCAAATTCAAGATCCTCATATAAGTCAATATATTTAACTTCTTTTCCTTTCCACAAAGCCAAGAAAATGACCAAAAAATGAGGGAAATCTTTTCTGATGGTAGAAATGTTAAAGGAGAACTGGACACTTGTCAGGAAAGTAGAGGAATTTTTGAGCCATATAGTGAGGACAAGCTGGGCTGCAGGTGCATCGCTGCCCCTGGGATCCTGCCCAGGATGGGTTTGAGGACAAGGGACACAGAGTCTGGAGGGACAGTGGTGATGAGAACAACCCACACTACTGAGAGTTCATATGGAAATAGTTGTTTTCTATACGATTATAAAACCTAATCTAATGTGAATAATACACATTCTTCTGAAAGAAAAATTTCATAATAGGGGCCCCTGGGTGGCTCAGTCGTTTAGAGTCTGCCTTCGGCTCAGGTCATGATCCCAGGGTCCTGGGATCGAGCCCCACACCGGGCTCCCTTCTCAGCGGGAAGCCTGCTTCTCCCTCTCTCACTCCCCCAGCTTGTGTTCCCTCTCTCGCTCTCTCTCTGTCAAATAAATAAATAAAATCTTAAAAAAAAAGAAAATTTTCATAATATTACAAGAATTTGCATACTAATTTGACACAAAAATGCAAGATTATTCCAACAAACCTGGGAGGTAGGGGGAGATCAAGGACACATTAAAAAGTCAAAAACAAAACAAATAAACCCCAGAGAATTCAATGCTGAATATATAACCAAATACATCAAAATGGAAGCAAATGCCCCAAACTCCTGACAGATGCCACAGCTCACTTCCAACATTCTGTGCTTCGGATTCTAAACAGGGCCTGACTCAGACTGGGTGGATTTCTTCAAACAGGACAGACCAAGTCTTCCCGTCCTTCAGCAGGACGGTCACACAAGGTGTCTGTGAGCTCACAGACTCAACGGGCAGCGCACTCGAGGGTCCCAGCATTTCAGCAGATGTTCGGAATGCAGGAGGGTTCCTTCGAGCCCCTGGGAGGACCGCCTGCGGCCCGTGTTTGTGATGGCCTCGTGCGTGAAGACAAAGGCGTGCAGGGGCCCGGAGCAGGGAGCGGGTGTCTGCGTGGCCAGAGTCTCGCCAGATTCCCTCAAGACACTAATGTTTCTTTGGCACCAGCAGTGTTCCCGGCAGGAGTCGGTCGCCTGAGGGAAAAGCACAGATTTTGGAGAGAGGGGGTTCAGTTTTGTTTCCGACACACTGAAGAGCCAAATCATCCTGAGTCGGTCACTCAGCAGGTGTGTGTCGTGTTCTGCAGACTCGGAAAGGACACACTCAGGGCGGGCAGGGGATTAAATCTGTCCCTATGTTTCCGTGACTAGGACAGAATCTGGCATCAGCCAATCACCGGAGGCCCAAGTGGAACAGAAAGGCAGGGCATGGGTGAATTTGTCGCGCGTGAGCTGGACGTCCTCCGTGTGCCCTCAGGCACGGGCTCCCCAGCTGGCGGGTCCCTGGAACTGGGCCCGCGGCCTGCAGATGGCGGAGCCACGCGGGCCGTCCGTCGGGAGGAATCCTCCTGCTTATCCACGGAGGTCCACTTGGCTCTGATTCTCTGCAGGAGCCTGGCCACGAGCCGGCTCCCGCGGGCGTCCCGGGGGTGTCACTGCCCAGCACCCCGGGACGTCCCCCCCCCCCCCCCCCCCTGCGCCCTGGACGTGCAGGCTGAGGACGCGCGCCTCCTTCCCTCCAGTGAGCGGCTTCGGGGAGCCCTTGGTTGCTCCTCAGAAGGTCCCACCGCGGAGCCCAGCTCCGGGCGCCCCCTGCGCGGGCCGCTTTTCTCTCCTGTGTCCCTCGCGCCCCTCACCGTGCGGCGCGGGATCGCGGGGCCCGCATCCTGCGCGCAGCCCCGTGCGCCCCGGCTGAGGTCAGGAGAGGGATCGTGGACGAGGGGTGCAGGGTGTCGGGGCTCTCAGTGCCGAGGAGCCAAGCAAAGCAGCGAGGAGAGTGTCCTGCGTTGGGAAGCGGCAGGTGGCTCCTAGGGGTGCGGGCGCGGCCCGGGAATCGCGGGGAGACGAGTTCTGAGTTCTGCGGCAGAGCGGAGGCGTGCGAAGGTGTGCGGAGCGCACTGTCGGTGCCTGGAGACCGCTGGCGGGGCGGGGCGCGCGCAGGGGAGATCCCACAGGTGGTCGGGGGGCGTCTTGGGGGGCCAGCGTGGCTCCCGGGGCCTGAGGCTTTGACTCTGACACTGCAGCTACTGGAGGGTTTTGAGTCGAGGGTAGACACAAGGGGACCCAGTTTCCAAAGAGCCACTCTCTGCGGGCAGTGCTGGGTCACAGGCTAGATAAGGCCGGAGGCTGAGGTCAGGAACCAGGTGAGAGCAGGTGGTGCCCTGGCTGGGCCTGGGCCTCCGGGGTCTGCGAGAGCCTGCAGGATTTGTTCACAGGTTGAAGATGAGTCTTCGCAGGAAGAAAGAAACCCTGTCACAGCCTGGGGCCCCCATGTACGGGATGGGGAGGCTGTGGGAATCACAGATCCAACCAAGGTCAGGAAGACAAGGGGGCACACCCGAACCCCGAGGAGAGCCAGCTGCTGAAGGACAAAGACAAGGAAGGCAATGTTCCGAAGACCAGGGAAATGAGGGGTTTCACCACACGATGGACAGACGGCCAGGGTCAAATGCTGGCTGTGCCCTGCTGTAAAGGAGGACGACAAGCTGCCCACGGGATTCCTTGCCGTGGGATGTGGAGGTCCCCAGTGGCCGGGACCCTGTCTGTGGGATGGGCAGCTGACTCCAGCAGATTCAGAAGGGACTGAGGGAGATGCCAAGTACAGACAGCCCCTCTGTGGGAACAGTCGCTGGCGGGGTGTGCGGGACCCACGGAGGGCATGTGGTGTTCTCCTGGGTGATGTGACCCACGCATGTGCGGACAGCAATGACCTGATCAAGAGAGAACAGTAAAGCATCTGGTGAACAGCGCTGCTGTGTCTGGAGGCCTCTGGGGTGGTGACAAGGGACGGGATCAGAACCCGACCCCGCAAGAGGAGGGGAGCCGGGCCCACAGGGAGGAGGCTGTGGGTGTCCAGGGAGTCCTGCTCCGATTGCCTCCACCAGGTCAAGATTGTCACCTAGGAGCTGAAGCAAGAGAAAGGACCAGCAGAACGTTGTAGGGTCACCACCAATGGCCGCTGGGAGCAGGGGGGACCTGTCCATGAGGGGACATGGGTTTTCAGGGAGCATGCGGAGGGGGGGACTGAAATCAGGCGGGGGCTTGGCCGGGTGAACCAGGTGGACGGAGATGGGACATTACAGAGAAGGGCAAGCCCGCTTGGAGACCTCAGCTTCTGAGCAGAGCAGGAGAGGAAGAGCCCCTGGAGAGTCGGCGGGGGGAGGTCCCAGGCGCTGGTTAAAGGATGGAGAGGCCAGGCTTTGGCAGGTGGTCTGAAGGAGCCCTGGGGAGGGTGACACCGGAGGGTGATGTGGTCTCTGGGATCAGACAGAGCTCTCACTACTGGTTCTCACTCCCACACCCTGCAGGGCCTCAGGAATGAACACAAACACAAGCACAACCCTTTCCCTCAGAAGTTTGAAAGTGTGTACAATAGTGTCTTTTCTCCTCCCTGAGCAGTGCTGGTAAGAAGTCCTGATGCTCCACAGCGACCAGGGAAGGGAGCCGAGACATCAGTGGGCACGAGGCATACCCCGCCGGAAGGAAGTGGGTTCAGAACCCAAGTCATGATGGGCAAACAGCGGGGTCTGAGTTTCTGTGCCCCAAAACCCCTGGGTTGGCCGCTGGTCATTGAATGATCACATGCACGGCACTCCCTAGGGTCGCTCGCCTCTCGTGCTGCATCCAGCCCTCTGGTCATGGCAAATCTCCATGAGATGCACAGAAAGCAGAATGAGATCCCGTGGAGTCGGGAATACTGCTGAGTTTGAGGAGTGCTGGGGAGGAAGGTCACTAGGCAGCCTTGGAAATCTTGCATGTAAATCATGACAATTAACTGTGCTAAATTCCCTTTGTAACAGATGTAACATATACATAATTCAGTGCAGAGGCCAGACACTTTGTAATTTTTTTTTTTAAGATTTTATTTATTTATTTGGGAACACAAGCAGGGGCAGAGGGAGAGGGAGAAGCAGGCTTCCCACGGAGCAGAGAGCCCGACGTGGGGCTGGATCCCAGGATCCCCAGATCATGACCTGAGCTGAAGGCAGATGCTTAACGACTGAGCCACCCAGGTGCCCCCAGACACTCCATATTTTACAGAACAATAGTGAAGATGAAATGTAAAGCAAAGACTTTAATTCATTTACTCAAGTCTTGGGGCACAGCCATGGTGTGTGTGTGTGTGTGTGTGTGTGTGTGAAAATTCTTTGGGTCCTGTTTGCAGAGCACCAGTTAGCCCTGTGAGGGGTAAATTACCCAAAAAGACTCAAGAGTTCTTCAAGATTCCTAGAGTGCTTGGGGCGCCTGGTGTTCCCTCTCTCGCTGTCAAATAAATAAATAAAATATTAAAAAAAAAAGATTCCTAGAGTGCTTGTTTTCAAGTAACTCTGCATGTGAAAAAAAGAGCTATAGCTTGTCTTTTTCACAATCTGACTTTATTGGACTAGTCTTTCAGAATGCATTAATTGCATTTTTTTTTTTTTAGGGAAGATGCATAAGATGGTCTTTTCCAGTAAGTTCAGCCCAGAGTTGTAAAAAAGGGTGCTTTCTGAGTAATAATTTTGAGTATATCCTCTTTCCAACCTTGTATTTGCTCTGTGGCAGACGCCCTGTGATCATTGACCTTATTAGCTCATACAACTGATACTGCTCAGTGCCTGGTCTCCTTATCTGGTTATGTTTCCAGGTGATATTTTCACGAACACAATCTACCTTCTTCTGTTCGGCACCCACTCCAGGAACTGCTCCCCAGAGCCCTTCTCTGACCCTGACTCACCACGTGCCACTCTTGGTCTCCACACACTGCCTCCAGTCCCCTCGGGCTCCTTTCTGGGGTCCTGTGCCCCACTCCCAGCCCCTCCAGGTGCCCCACCCCTCTTCTGCCCCCCCTTGAGAGAAGGGTGTGGAGATTTCCCATACACACCCTGCCCTGCACATGCATAGCCCCCACCTTTTATCAACCAGATGGTTCCTCTGTGGAATCTACAAACCTACAGGGACACATCATTGTCACCCAGAGTTCACGGTTTAACTTAGGGTTCAGTGTTGCTGGTGTACATGTACAAAATATACATTTTTTAATTTTATTAAAATCCATGTTATCAATTTTTTTTCTTGCATGGATTGGCTTATGCTGTTGTAAATAAAAATGTCACCAAACCCAGGGTCGTGTAGATTTTCTTGAATGGTTTCTTCCAGAATTTTTACGGTTTGCATTGTAAATTTAAGTCTATTAAATTTGAATGCATTTTTTGTGTAGTTTGTAAAGTTGGTGTCCATGGTCATTTTTTCCCACATGGGTCTCACTTCGTTCCAGTTCTCTCTGTGTCTAGTCCTTTGCCAAGATCACTCCCTTCATTGCTGTAATTTACTATATTTCATTTACTGTATTTATGTAAGTGTTGCAGTGTGGGTGTGTGAGTTCTCTAGCTTTATTCCTCAGTCTTATGTTGTGTATTCTAGGTCTAGCAAGTAGCTTTGCTTGCATGTTGGTTGGGATTAAGCTGAATCTGTGCATCAAATTAGGAAGAATTGTCATTTTAAGAATATTGAGTCTGTGGATCATGAAAAACTAACATCTCTGCATTAATTTAGATTTTGTTTGCAATCTTTCAGCAGGCTTATTGTGTTACTGAATGCAGATTTTTACATACGTTGTTAGGTTCATACCTAATTCGGGGGATGTTAAATGGCTATTAAAAATGACATTTTTAAATGTCCAAATTCCAATCGTTTATTATTAGTGCGTAGGAAAGCAGTTGACCTTGGTAAATTGACTGTATACTTTGATTCTTGGTATCTCCTTGCGTTCCAGTCAAAGCACCGGGCGGTGGGTGCATTTGGTCAGCTTCCAAGCTGAGGGCTGAAGTTCCGTCGCACACAGAGACCAGGAGGGGGCGCCAGGCAGCACTACTCGAGGAGCTCGGCGCTCCTGCGCTGCCCCCCGCGGCCAGCAGGCGGCGCGCGAACGCGCACTTTCCGGTCCGCGAGGGGCGCATGCGCCTTCCGCGGCGGCCGCTGGGCCGTGGAGCGCCACCACCCGGATGTGCTGCCGGACGGTTGTGCGCCGGGGAGGGGGCCGTGCCGAGGCTCCTGGAGACGCTTCCCAGGCGGGGAGCGCAGAGCCTCGCTCCGGGGCGTCCCCGCGTGGGGCGTCCCCGCGTGGGTCCCTGCGCTCCCAGGTGCCGCTCTAGGGGTACTCGTTTCTCCCCGCCCACCAATCAGGGGGCTGGACGTGGGACTCCCTGTGCGGGCGGGGTCGAGGCCCCGGGGGGCGCGCCCCGGGTTCGGGGGGCGCGCGCGGGGTTCGAAGCGCGGGCGGGGTCGGGACCGCTGTGTGGGCAGAAAGATCCTTGGGGGGACTGGGAGGAGGGCCTGTGGCCGGAGGGCTGGGGGTCCCGACCGGGGGCGGGGCGCTGGCGGGGGGCGGGGGCGCGGGGGGGGGAGCGCGGATGGGGGGGGATCCGGCGGGGACTGGGAGGAGGGCCTGTGGCCGGAGGGCTGGGGGTCCCGACCGGGGGCGGGGCGCTGGCGGGGGGCGGGGGCGCGGGGGGGGGGCGCGGGGGGGGGGGGATCCGGCGGGGACTGGGAGGAGGGCCTGTGGCCGGGAGGGCTGGGGGTGCGGGACCCCACAGCAGCGGGAGGCCAGGGCCCCTCTGCCCCTGCGGGTGAGGACAGCCGCTGTCGGAGTCGGCTAGAGGTCAGGAATGTAACCTTTATTCAATGAAGGTGGAATTTCCGGGGCAGTCCCAGGAGGTTCGGATGGACCCCAGCCTCCCCTGGACGCAGCTTTGCCTAAACAATGCATTCCTTGCTAATGAATTCCTTTTCTCTTTAATCCCCTGTCCCTGCCTTTAAAAACCTTCCTCTTGTTCCGCTGGGAGGAGCTGCTCGCTCCTTGCGGGGTGGGATGCTGCCCCAATCCACAAACCGTTCAATAAAGCCGGTTAGATCTTCCAATTTACCCGAATTGAAGGCTTGTTTCAACATATGAAAGGGAAATGGGGCTTCTGTGTTTGTGCTTCCACTGGCTTATAATTAATTTCCTTACAACTCTAAAGTAGCTGAAAAAACATGTACTAACATATTTGAAATTCCAAAACTTTATTTGTACCCAAAACAGAAGTATTTCCAAAATCTATTTTTTTTTCAAATTCAGAAAGTGAACTCTGAAGTCTTGTTCAAGTTCTGGGTACCTCTAACCTGCTTTCAAAAGTCACTTCCTCTCATTTGTTTTAAGCAAGGGGACAGACCTAATAGCATAGAACTTCATATATTACCAGAATTTCTCCTTTGGAGAGTGGTAACTATTTCCTCTTTGTTCAAAATAACACACCACACTGGTAATTTGCATTCTAAAAAACCACCAAAATGGTTTTGATTTCAGCAGTGTGTACTTCCCCTTTTGAGATTATGTATATTAGTACTTGGTGAATGTTAATTTGTGTGGAAATTGTTCGGTAGTGATGTGGAGAACATGGCAGGAGGAAACGCGGATAAAATTGCATTTCCTTACAGCCTGCAGCCCACTGAGCAGCCCTGGAGGCAGGCAGCACAGAACCTTGCTCGAGGAAGCTCCCCACTGTCTTAACGTTACTGCCTCGCTGGGGGGAGAAACCTCCCTAGCTTGACAATAGCCAGGCCTCCAGGATCCTGCGAGTGCTCTCTGGCAGACCAAAGGCCTTTTGGAAACCTCCCCGGTCTTTTCCTCCCCCAGCTCCATAACCAGTCGCTCCTCACAAGGCCTGGGGGGGCAGCAGCTCCTCCTGCCCACGGGTCCTGCCCTGTGCTTTCGTGAAACTGATGTGGTTTTGGACTGTTGGGGTCCCAAGCCCACAACCGCCAAGAAAATTCTTGAGACGTCTTTGGTGCAAAGAGGTGGTTTTATTAAAGGACGGGGACAGGACCCCGTGGGCAGAGGGAGCTGCTGCCCCCCCAGGGGTTTGTGAGGAGTGATTGATTACTTAGGAGTTGGGGAGGTAAGGACAGAGGGAGGTTGTCCAAAAGGACTTTGATATGCTAAAGAGGACCTACGAGATCCTGGAGGCCTGGCTATTGTCAAACTGAGGTTGTTTTTCCCTCTAGCAGGACTAACATGTAGACAGTGGGGAGCTTCCTTGGAAGAACGTTACACTCTGCCTATTTCTAAGTATTTGTCAATGGGCTGCGGGTTATAAGGACATTTAAATTTTATTTACAGTCCCTTCTGCCTCTGTTTCCCACATCACTCTGGAGGGGAGGATGATGTTAGGGCTCAGGAAATCGAGCTGTGGGTCTCTGGAAGTTAGGCTCTTGATAAGAACACCCTCTTATAAATCAGTAAGACATTGGTAAACTGATGGAGACTCCAGTCCTGCAGGACTGTGATCTCTGTCCATTAACTGTTTGGGTTTTTTTTTATCCTCTTAGCTTTAAGGCAGGCAGGATCACCTGAGGAATGTCACGCATCCCACCTGTGGGGTGTCAGCTTCTGCTTTGTCCTCAGTTTGTCTTCTTTATCAAAACCACCTTTTTGGCACTGAAAACATCTCAAGAATTCCTTCTTGACCCTTCGCTCCCAGACCCCACATCAAATCACATCAATTACAGTAATGCAGGACATGAAACTCCACCATAGTCCGAAACTGTCTTAACGATTTACAAGAAAAACACAGTAATAGCCAGACCTCCAAGAACCTATAGACTCAATTTCCTGGAGCCCTAACATCACCTTCACCTCCATAGGATAGAAAACCCTATATAATCGGTCACTCCTCCAAAGCCCAAGGCAGTTCTGCCCACGGGTCCTGTCCCCGTGCTTTAATAAAACCACCTTCCTGCACCATAAAACATCTCAAGAATTCTTTCTTGACTGTTGAGCTCGACGATCCCACATCAAACCTCTTTATTAATATGTGCTAATTTACACTTAGAAAAAATAATGGAGTTTGGGTGATAAAATGGAATTGCAGATCATAATTTGGACTACAGACGCGAAGCAGTGATGAGTAACATGATTAACATGCATTATTTGATGCTCTAAAGCACTAGTTTTCATAGACAATGTGACATGACACAAAATTTTAGACTCTTCAAAAATTCTCTCTGACAAATGATTGTGAGAACGGTGTTGAATTACACTGGATCGGATATATGATGTATAAGTGTAAGGCAACACCTAACATCAGGTAGGTAATGCTCAGTAAGTCCCAGCTGCTTTGAACATATTAAGAAAGTAGCTTCTTTTCCTTGAGAAAATGAAAAAGTCAGTATTCCTGGAGTAATCATAAAAATATTAGCTCCTGGGTCCTGGGGGTCGAGTCCCGCATGGGACTCTCTGCTCGGCGGGGAGTCTGCTTCTCCCTCTGACCCCTCCCTCTTCTCATGCTCTCTCTGTCTCATTCTCTCTCAAGTAAATAAATAAAATTTTTAAAAATATATTAGCTCCTGGAAGTTCAGTATTTATGTGCAATCTATTAAGTATATGCTAATGTGCAGGACAATCTGTGCCGGTAACACGTATGAACCATGTTCAGATCCTACAGGTGGGTCACGATGCATTTCCTTCTTGATGTACTTTTTTCTAGCTAAATGTCTCTTTTAATTTTATAAATGTTTTCTCAAGGTGAAAAATACTTTGGCATTAAATTGTAATAAAGATCACAGTTGGGTGCCTGGCTGGCTCCCTCAGTAAAGCATGCAACTTTTTTTTTTTTTAATTTTGTTTTTTAAGTCATCTCTACACCCAGCCTGGGGCTTGAACTCACACTCTACCGACTGAGCCAGCCAGGTGCCCCAAGCATGCAACTCTTTTATCTTGGGGTGTGTGTTTGAGCCCCACGTGGTGTGTAGAGAGTACTTAAAATAAAATTTAAAAAATATAAAGATCTGGGGTGCCTGGGTGGCTCAGTCCATTAAATGTCTGCCTTCGGCTCAGGTCACAATCCCAGGGTCCTGGGATCCAGTGTGATGTGGGGCTCCCTGCTCGGTGGGAAGCCTACTTCTCCCTCTCCCTCTGCTCCTGCCCCCTGGTTGGGCTCGCTCTCTCCCTCTCAAATAAATAAATAATCTTAAAAAAATAAATAATAAAGATCACATTCAAGATTCCTGATGTTTTTACAAGAATGTTCTACCTTAGTCAATGTAAAATGTATGTATATTTAATTCACTTATACTAACCCTGAGATTCGGAAAATAATCAACCCTAATAAATTGCATAAACATTCAAATTCTCATTTATTAAAACACAACATATTATTTCCACTTTATTGTTAGTTCTAATCGACTCAGAGCAACTTGGATGTTTATGCTCAACCCTTCCAGTTCCTGCTGTCCTCTCCAGCAGCTGAAAGAAAATGGACATAACTTTGCAAATAATGTCCGTATTCAAATACATAAGTGCTTCTTGAACTAGCTCCTATACCTGTCTTTTGTTCATTCAACCAAGCAGAAAACACTCACTGAAAATATCTTTTGTACTAGTTGCTGCATTTGTTCCTGGGAATGTGGAATAAGACATTTATAAAACAAAAACAGAAATGCAAAAAACACATATGCCCTCCTTTCAAAGACTTCAAAGATTAGTGGGGACACACAAAAAATTATGGTACCTATCATAATTCCTACAATAAACATATATCTGCAGTTCTATGGGAAAATACAAGAGGCAGTGGGCAACTTTATAACAATAACTGATTGAGGGGCGCGTGGGTGGATCAGTCGGTTAAGCTAAGTGTCTGCCTTCTGCTCAGGTTATGATGCCAGGACCCTGAGACCAAGCCCTTGTCGGGCTCCCTGCTCAGCGGGGAGCCTGCTTCTCCCTCTGCCTCTGCCTGCTACCACCCCCCCCTTCGTGCTCTCCCTCTCCCCTCTCTCAAATAAATAAATAAAATTTTAAAAAAGAAAGAAAATAACTGATTGATAACCCAGGTTATTAATGCCTAGGAAGATGATATGCAATCATGTGCTCTGCACTAAATTGGGACGGTATTGCTGTTATTAAAAGATGATCTTTTGGGGGTGCCTGGGTGGCTCAGATGGTTAAGCGTCTGCCTTCAGCTCAGGTCCTGATCCTGGGATCGAGCCCCGCGTCGGGATCCCTGCTCGGCAGGAAGTCTGCTTCTCCCTCTCCCACTCCCCCTGCTTGTGTTCCTGCTCTCGCTGTCTCTCTCTCTGTCAAATAAATAAATGGAGTCTTTAAAAACAAAACAAAACAAAAGATCTCTTTTCCTTTTCTTAAAAATTGGAGTATAGAGGCACCTGGATGGCTCAGCCATTAAGCGTCTGCCTTCAGCTCAGGTCATGGTCCCAGGGTCCTGGAATCGAGCCCTGCTTCGGGCTCCCTGCTCAGTGGGAAGCCTGCTTCTCCCCCTCTCTCTGCTCCCCCTGCTTGTGCTCTCTCCCTCTCTCTCTCTCTTTTTCTGTGTCAAATAAATAAAATCTTTTTTCAAAAGGGGGGTGAGAATTTGATATGTGCATTATATCTCATTTTAACAAAATAAGAGAAAAGCCAAGTATTTTATCAATGCTGCCCTGCAGAAGGCTCCTCAAACGACCTACGTACACACTGAGGCGCTAGGTCTGCTGCCGTGCTACCCAGCTGGTAGGAGGGCTCCTGAAATACTGGAAGTCCCCGTCCAGAGGCACGCCACCCCCAGTGCTGGGGGGAAGACCCAGGAAGGATGCCTTTGGCTTGCCCATGACTCCAAAAAATTTACCTGTTCCCTTGAGGGCCCAGCACCCTCTTCTGTTGAACTGGAATACCCAGAGACTACCCTTAGCCAAAAAGAGTCACCAAACATGTATCCAAGCCAACTGGGGGGCTCAGAAAGGGCTGGAGAAAACTTTAGTGCCTGCCCGAGTGTCTTTAAAACTTTCTGGTTGTGCTCAGAGCCCAGGAGTCATCACTGCCAAAAGCTGAGGCACAAAACTGAGGGGACCCTGAGCCAGTCTGAGCTTTTGGAAGATCTGAGGCCGCTTGTTGTCCCAGGAAAAGCTGCTGCTGCACCGGAAGACACAAAGTGGCAGCGTGCCGGCCCGGCCACCTCCTAATTTTCTAAGTCCTCCGGGAGATCCAGGAAAAGTGTCTGCTGGTCCTTGTCGCCCCACCCCCTGCTGCATCAGGAGCTGGGGGGTATCTCCTTCCAGCACTCCTGGGCCTTGAGCTCAATACGCAAAGAGAGATGTCTGGGCCCCAGGAGTCTGAGTGGAATAGATGGCGGAAGGGAAGGAAAAATAAGACGAAACAGGGAGGGAGAGAAACCGTAAGAGACTCTTAACTCTAGGAAACTGAGGGCTGCTGGAGGGAGGGGGTGGGGGATGGGGTAACTGGGGGATGGGCATTAAGGAGGGCATGTGATGTGATGAGCACTGGGGGTTAATATGCAACTGATGAATCACTGAACTCTACCTCAGAAACTAATAATACACTCTATGTTAATTAAACTGAATTTAAATTAAAAAAAAAAAAAAAGAAGGGCAGCCAGATGCTGACTCCAGACTTAACCTACGCCCTAAGTGCAGCTTCTGGTACCGTCTGTGGATCTGGCTCCTGCCTTTCTTGCCAGGTGCCACGCCCCTGCATTCAGCTGGCCAAGCCCCTGAAACCTGTTGGTTGTCACCTGATGGGCAGTCTGGGACCAGGGTTGGAGCCTCTACCCATCCTTTAGACCTCTCCTCTAGGGTTTGTGTACTTCCGAGCTCACGCATGCCCTCCTCCTGTTTGGTTTCTCTTCCAACCAGCTGGTCATTTTTGCCTATGGGACAGTTTTCTTGTGTCAACCTAGGAGCCTGAATCGAAAATACCCCATGAGCCCAGACATTAGTAACTTGTCTGGTTCTTCGAGAAGTCTATTCACTGACTCTCCCATCTCCTTAGGTTTATTATTATAATCAGTAGGAGTATTAGTAGTGTGGAAACTGAGTAAAGGCAAAATCTTTGCCCTAAGATACATTTCTTTCAATAATCAGGAAGGAGCTTTGAATGCTTATTCAGAGTTGGCTATTTGCTGAATTCACAATTTCAATAAGCCAGGTCATATGATTTCCCCAGTGAATCAAATACAAAAATCATCAAGCCAGAGGGGCGCCTGGGTGGCTCAGTGGGTTAAGCCTCTGACTCTTGATTTGGGCTCAGGTCATGATCTCAGGGTTGTGAGTTTAAGCGGGGTGGTAGGCGGTGTCAGGCTCCTTAAGATTCTGCCCTTCCCCCCCCCCCCCCCCCCCCCCCCCCGCAAGCACCGAGAGCATGCATACTCTCTCGGAAAAAAAAAAATCTAATACATGCACCTTGTACAACAAACCTGGGCAGAAGCAACAGTCACTCAAATGCTGTACAACTGATGTAAATTAAAGAAGTCTTAGTTGTGAGGGGACACGGGAATTCTTAACCCAATGAAAATCAAATACAGAATACTGCTTGGCTCAACTTTCTAAAACTGCGGAGGTTTTCCTTCTGAATTCAGCTCTGTTCTGAACACAGGACACATGATGTCAAAATGAACACATCAATAAAAGACTTGAAAAACGTGTTGAGTGGGTTGGGGTAGAAGTTGGGTGGAGACGATCTGAAATACTGTTGTTAAGGATGAAAAAGTTGGCTCTGGAAACAATGATGCAAGTCAGGGTCCTAACTGCAGACCGTGTGCTGAATCTTGCCTTCGCATGTTTTTAAGCCTGCGAGTTAAACGGTGTCTTAACATTTTTCAATTTTGAAAAATATCAAAAGAAGCCCCCCCTTCTTTTTTTTAAGATTTTCATTTATTTATTTGAGAGACAGAGACAGAGACACAAGAGAGCACAAGCAGGGGGAGGGGCAGGGCAGAGGGAGAAGCAGGCTCTCTACAGAGCAGGGAGCCCGACCGATGCGGGGCTCGATCCCAGGACCCTGGGATCATGACCTGAACTGAAGGAAGACGCTTAACGACTGAGCCACCCAGGCGCCCCAAAGCCCATTTTTGATGTATAAAAATTATATCTGAAATTCAGATGTTCTTGTGCACTGGAATTTAACCACACTCATTTGTTTGTGTATGGTTGATGACTGTTTTTGTACAATTATGGAAAAAATGAGTATATGTCACAGAGACTCAAGACTTGCAAAGCACAAAATATTTACTATCTGACCACTTACAGAAAAAAATAGACTGTAGAAGAGATCTGAAAGTAAGCTCCAAAAAGGGGGAACTTTGTGTTTTTCACGGTGATGTATTGTAACTGTACAAAGACACCATATTTATGTGGAATTAGTGGATGATTTCCATGCAGTTTTTGGGATGACCATTAGTTGGACTTAGGTTTCAGGCTTCTGGTATCCCAATAGGATATTTGGTGTGATTTGATCTATGGGTCTCAGTAACTTACTAACTAAAAGCAGGTGTCGGGGACAGAAAATACAGATTTCTTCAGGACAAACTGATCCAGGTGAGTGGAGCATACATGACGGTGGTTAAGTGATGGAGAAGGAAGACGTGAAGCCCTTGCTGATGGACAAAGAGCAGCCAGCCCGTGTCCCCCTGCTGGCTTGGGATCACTGAGGTCAGTGCCCTCCGGTGGCTTTGGGTAGGCGTTTGCCAACAGCTATCTGGACCTCTGGGCCTGGGATAAGCAGACTGGGTGGCATGGTGGAGAGGGATGACATAGGGCTGTGGGGTTAATGTTCATGGCAGACAGGACTGCTGCACTGCAGGGACGTGGGCATGGGGTCAGGAGTCCTGTTCGCTTGCCAGGGGGCTGCGCTCCGGAAAGCAGCTGTGTGTGGGGAGCAGAGGGGTCCTACCACAGTCTCACCCAGTGTCCACCCAGGAACCCTCCACGGCATACTTGCTGTACCTCTGTGGTTTGCTTCTCCTCTCTGCTCCTTGTTCTTCACTTTCATGGGCCACGTTTCTTTCTTTCTTTCAAGATTTCATTTATTTATTTGAGAGAGAGAATGAGAGAGCGTGCACAAGTGGGGGAGGGGCAGAGGGAGCAGGGAGCCCGACGCGGGAGTCGATCCTGGGACTCCGGGATCAAGACCCGGGAGCAAGGCAGACACTTCGCCGACCGAGCCACCCAGGCGCCCAGCAGGCGCCGCGTTTCAAGGCCCCAGGGACTCTGCCGTTCAGGACCCAGACGCCGCAACAAAGCCAGTCTGGCAGTAAA
Source organism: Mirounga leonina (assembly GCF_011800145.1). NCBI lineage: Eukaryota > Metazoa > Chordata > Mammalia > Carnivora > Phocidae > Mirounga > Mirounga leonina. The sequence goes on from NW_023270320.1 coordinate 41,384,916, forward strand.
GTGAGTCACGTACACTGTTTGTTCTCCAATGTGTGTTAAAGTCATGCTTCTATGATACTGTAAAACCCCAACGTAACTGCCTTTCATTAAAAAGACTTCGTACGAAAAAACGCTGAGCTTTCAGCGAGTCCTACCCTCTTTGCTGGTGGAAGGTCTCGGGTCAGGGCTGATGGCTGCTGCCTGGGAGGGCGGCTGCTAGACCAGTTTCTTGAAATAAGACAGCAGGGGCGCCTGGGCGGCTCAGGCAGTGGGGCGTCCAGCTGGGCTTCGGCTCAGGTCGCGATCTCAGGGTCATGGGATGGAGCTGCGCCGGGAATCTGCTCAGCGGGGAGCCTGCTTCTCTCCCGATCCCTCCCCCGCTAGCTCTCGCTCTCGCTCTCTTTAAGGTAAATCAGTCAGGGGCGCCTGGGCGGCTCAGGCGTTGGGCGTCTGCCTGCGGCTCAGGCCATGAGCCCGGGGTCCCGGGATCGAGCCCCGCATCGAGCCCGCATCGAGCCCGCATCGGGCTCCCTGCTCAGCAGGAAGCCTGCTTCTCCCTCTGCCCCTGCTTGTGTTCCCTCTCTCGCTGTGTCTCTCTCTGCCAAATAAATAAAATCTTAAAAAGGGGGGGGGGGGG
>NW_023270320.1:41385631-41391832 GCF_011800145.1 Mirounga leonina
CTCAGCGGGAAGCCTGCTTCTCCCTCTCCCGCTCCCCCTGCTTGTGTTCCCTCTCTTGCTGTCTCTCTCTGTCAAATAAATAAATCTTAAAAAAAAAAAAAGATAAATCAATCAATCTTTAAAAAAAAATATTTCTAAGTGCTTAATTTGTAGCTTTATTTTTTAGCATTACAGACTTGGCAACATTTAGAGGCCTGATGGAGATTAATTCACAGAATCTGTGCTCCACTGCTTAGCAAGCCAGTAGATATTCAGTAGTTAAGTGTTTTAGTTTTGCCACATTCACTCACATATCAGACTGTGAAACGTATTCGTTTGTATAACTCACTCCTTTTTGAAACTCCTTATTTTAACTGCAAAAGAGGACACAGAAGAATCATGGCAATAAGATGATTTCAAAAGAAGTACATCCTGACAATTGAACAGCCCAGACCGTAATTTCCCCCTTGTGGAGGCTGCCAGGGCAGCAGCTTGGCTTCTGGTATAAATGTAGGACTCCTAGCAACTGGGATGACAAGGTAAAAAAAAAAAAAAAAGAATGCAGTTTCCTTTCTACTGGTAACTTTAAAAAAAAGATCTGTATTTCTGCTACAGAAAACAACCCAACTAGAGTGTATAAAACTCAACGATACATTTTTGTCCAATCGGCTTACTTATAACTATGATCCTTAATATAGTATTTCAACTACTATATTTCTGTTATTTTTATTATTAACATATAATGTATTATTTGTTTCAGGGGTACGGGTCTGTGATCCATCAGTCTTACACAATTCACAGCGCTCACCACATCACATACCCTCCCCAAAGTCCATCACCCAGCCACCCCATCCCCCTCCCCTCCAGCAACCCTCTGTTTCTGAGATTGAGTCTCTTATGGTTTGTCTCCCTCTCTGGTTTCCTCTTGTTTCATAAATAAATCAATCAATCTTTAAAATAAGACAATAAAGTTTGCCACATCAATTGACTCTTCCTTTTCACGATTTTCTCTGATGCTGTTTGAGAACACTTTACCCACAGTAGAATTTCTTTCAAAATCAGAGTCAGTCCTCTCAAACCCTGGGGCTGATTTATCTACCAAGTTTATGTAATGATCTAAATCCTTTGTCATCATTTCAACAGTCTTCACAGCATCTTCACCAGGAATGGATTCCATCTCAGGAAGCCACTTTCTTTGCTCATGCTCATCATGAGAAGCAACTCCTCATCTGTTCAAGTTTTTTTTTTTTTTTTAGATTTTATTTTTTTTATTTATTTGAGAGAGAGAGAATGAGAGACAGAGAGCATGAGAGGGAGGAGGGTCAGAGGGAGAAGCAGACTCCCTGCCGAGCAGGGAGCCCGATGCGGGACTCAATGCGGGACTCGATCCCGGGACTCCAGGATCATGACCCGAGCTGAAGGCAGTCGCTTAACCAACTGAGCCACCCAGGCGCCCCTCATCTGTTCAAGTTTGATCCTGAAAATGCAGCAATTAGGGCATCTGGGTGGCTCTGTCGGTTGAGTGTCTGGCTTGGGCTCTGGACATGGTCTCGGGGTCCTGGGATCAAGTCCCGTGTCAGGGTCCCTGCTCAGGGGGAGACTGCTTCTTTCCCTCTCACAACTCTCTCCCTCTCTCTCAAATAAATAAATTTAAAACAAACAAACAAACCAAATCAATAATTCAGTCCCATCTTCAGGTTCCACTTCCAAAGAAACAATCTGAAATATTGCAGGAATTTCCAAATGTGACCCAGAGATACAGAGTTAGTAAATGCTGTTGGAAAAATGGTGTCAACAGACTTACTCTCTGCAGGGCTGCCACACACCTCAATTTGTGAGAAACAGGACCTGCGACACACAAGAAAACAAAGCAAGTCTGTCCAGAACTGGGACTCTGACTCATACCATTCCACAAATCCTGATTTGGACACTTTGCCATTCACTCCAGGAGGCCCTGTCTTCTATTCTCCCAGTTTCTGAGGATTCTTCTGATGGTTTTTATTATTGTCATCATCATAAAGAGCATCGTCATTATAATTATTGATGTTCATCAGCATTATTATAATTATTGCTGCAATGATTAATCACTGCTGTTGTTATAAAACATAAATAATGTTTCTCCATGCAATCAGGGTAGGATTTACTGGATAGGATGACTAGATATTCCCAACATATGCAAACATACAGGCGCTCCCTCACTCGATGGCATTTCCCCTGATAAGTGCCTGGAAATTTTCAAGTTCCTTTCCAGATGCCCAGAATCACTATTTCTACAGGGGAGACTTAAGGAGGGGATCTTGTCCTGCCTGAGCCCCTGGAAAATATTCTAAGGTACCTAGAGTCCAGTAAGGGCTCATGGCTGCTTAAAGGTACTGGGAGGGCATCCTTAGACCACCAGAGTCGCTTCAAATTTCCTAAGACCCCCAGGGCTCAAACACCACTGGGCAAGTTGACAAGTCTTGAGAGAAGTCCCCACCTACTGGCGCCTGTGCAGAATTTTCTTTCTTTTTTAAATTAAATTAAATTAAATTAAATTAAATTAAATTAAATTAAATTAAATTTATTTATTTGTCAGAGAGAGAGAGGAAGGGAGCACAATCAGGGGGATTGGCAAAGGAAGAGGGAGAAGCAGGCTCCTTGCTGAGCAGGGAGCCCGATGCAGGACTCGATCCCAGGACTCTGGGATCGTGACCCGAGCCAAAGGCAGACGCTTAACCAACTGAGCCATCCAGGCATCCCCAGAATTTTCTAAGAATATCCCAGAACCTGGGAGCCAGTGAGCCCACCCCAAGGCATCCCCTAGTGGCTGGGGAACACTGAGGAGGATGCCCAGGGACTGATCTCATGGTCCATCAACAGCCCCAGACAAAGAGCCCACATCCAGGAGTCCAGACATGAGTGTAGCTAGCAGAAAGTGCAGCAAGGCAGTCAGTACTGAGACAGGGCTGTAGCCTAATGTTTGCTGTAGGCAGGGCTTTGGACGGAGGCAAAAATGGATCTTAACTAAGTCCAGCTTCCCTGGAAAACATACACACAAACACATTTATAGGAATCAAAAGAAGAGCTGCCTCTGAATGACAATTTGTTTTCCAGATGAATTTTCATGTCCTGTCATATTTTGCTAATTTCTATTTTCAGCATTTTGGAACCATAAGCACATGTAAGTAATAATCTAATATTGCTCCTAGGACATGAATTGGATTACATAAGAAATACATATGACCATCTATTCTAGATGTCCTTCTTGATATAAACAAAACTTATACTAAACATATAATGTGTCATTTGGAAACCATATCTCAAGAAAACAAAATCCATGCAAGTAGTTTTTTACATTAAAAATTTTTTAAAGATTTTATTTATTTATTTGACAGAGAGAGAACACAAGCAGGGAGAGAGGCAGGCAGAGGGAGAAACAGGCTCCCCGCTGAGCAGGGAGCCCGATGCAGGACTCGATCCCAGGACCCTGGGATCATGACCTGATCCAAAGGCAGATGCTTCACCGACTGAGCCACCTGGGCGCCCCTCACTTGACCTAGCTGACAAAAATCATAAGCCCTATGACAGTGAGTTCCTAGTGCCCCTAAATACACATTTCTAATGCATGATGGGAAATAAGATATGAATAGACTTTCCATGACTCATCACACATTATGAACCTGAAAACTTTGTCCTGTTGGTCTTTCATATCTCAACCATATTGCACACTTCATAGGTATCATTTCTTGAAAAGAAGCCTTATCAATTTCATATTTTTAGAATTTTTTTTTTTTAAGATTTTATTTATTTGAGAGAGAGAGAATGAGAGAGAGCACATGAGAGGGGGGAGGGTCAGAGACAGAAGCAGGCTCCCTGCCCAGCAGGGAGCCCGATGCGGGACTCGATCCAGGGACTCCAGGATCATGACCTGAGCTGAAGGCAGTCGCTTAACCAACTGAGCCACCCAGGCGCCCCAATTTCATATTTTTATTTCCATTCTAAAAATACCAAAACAAGCTCATTGAAGTACCATATGAAAAAACATTTGAAGAGGAAAAATGGATATTGTATTGTAAGTATTGTAGTAAAACTTGAATACCAAAATATGATATTCACCCACTCCCTTTCACTCTTATTGTGTCATTCCAAGTCCGTTAGATCATCTGCATCCTCTATTTTAGCTTCCTTTTCTAGTAGAGCCAGGGCATTTTGGCCCACTGGAGCCACCAAAAAAAAAAAAAAGTTCAAATCAAGCCAGGAACCCCCTTTGTCACCATGCTCGGCCTGACTCTTGAAATTTTCCAAGCGGCCACGAGGACCCAAGAGCCATAGCGTCTGCAGAATTTCCTAGGTCAGTTCAGGAGCCTGGGAAGTGCCACTGCCCCAAACGGGACTCTCACGGAAGGCTCTCTAGGCCCACCTTGGATGCCGAGGAGGGGAGGCTGGGACCGGTCGGCGCCGCACTCACCGAGACGCAAGAGGCTGTCTCAGTCCCCAGCGGAACCAGGGAACGGCCCGTCCATGTCCCCCCAGAGGGCCGGCTAGGAACAAGAATGGCTGGACAATCCAGCCCATCCCTCAACGTTTGTTGAGGACAAAGGAGACTTGAAGAGCACTCACACTTAGTTGGAGACCTTAGCGCACAGCCAGCTGAGTCAAAAGAGACATAAGCGAAGAAGGGACGCTGTTAGCGATTGGACCGATTGCGCTGGGTCTGGCTGTTAATGTTAAAAAGGATCAGGATCTTCACTGAGTGCACCTTAAGTTGGTGTAAAGTGACTGAGTACCAAGCAATATTTTCAATGCGTAGTAGGGACTGGGACAGCATTGAGCCTCTAATGGGAACCTCACACAATAAATTCAAAGGGAAAGCGGTGGGGAAGCTGACACTGGCGTGAATCGGCATTTGCCCTGCCGCCGGTCTGGGCCCCCTCCTCCATCTCTCCGCCGACCCCACTGCTCCTCGCCCAGGTTCCTCTCGTCCTGTGACTGTTTTTCCGACTGCAAAGGCCCTCCCCCTTCTCATCCTCTGTCTTGCTCTTACTCACTCTCCCTTACACGCTGTCTCCCGGGTTCTCCCTCTTGGGCTCTTTTTTCCCTCCTCTCCCCGCCCACTCCACACTCGAGCTGGAACGAAGATGCCGGCCGCCTAGCGAGCGCGACTTTGCAGCGGGACACCGGGAAAGTCAACAAGCCCTGGTAGGCACGGCCAGGGGATCGGGCCTCGGCACAGAACAGCACGCGGCGTCCCAGAGCGCGGTCGTCCCCTCCGCCACCCGAGGCTGCGGAGGGGGCCGGGGGCCGCGGGGCCCGGCTGCCGGAGGGCGGGAGGGGGAGGCGGGTGTCCCGCGAGGACTGGGGTGAGCTGAACGCCGGGGCGGGCGGCGTCGGGCGGCCCGGCGCCAGCGGGCTGTGGGGTACGGGCAGAGCCAGGACCCACGTCCCGCGTGAGGACGCGGCGCGGTGCGGGGACACAGAGAAGACACGCACAGCTGGAGGCCGAGCGTGCAGGCCTCGGAGCCACTCCAGCCGGACAGACGCTGGCCCGGCCCCAGCGCCCGGCCCCGGGGCGTTTAAGGGCGACGCGGAGCTCCGCGCGGGCGGGGCGGGCGGGGCCGGGGCCTGTGCCGCCCGGGAGGACCGGGCGGGGACGCGGCCGCGGAGCGCCGCTTTGAACCACAAACACCAACGCCCACCCACCACCGCAGGGGCTCCTTCGCGCCAAGAAAAGTTCTGGCGCCAGGAAATTACGAATTGGGGCGGAGCCTTCTGGGGGCGGGGCCTGTAGAGGCGGGGTCAGATGGACCGGGACCGAGCCAGAGAGTGGCGGCGCTGCCAGCGTGGGGTGGGGCCAGTGCGCGGGCGCGGCCGGCGTGGGGCGGGGCCTGGGGAGGGTGAGCGAAAAGCGGGGCCGGGACGTCAGCGGAGAGGCGGGGCTGGGGCCGGGGTGCGGTCGGCGTGGGGAGGATTCTGGGGAGGGCGAGCGCGGAGCCGGGACGGGACGTCAGCGGAGGGGCGGGGCCTGGGGAGGGCGAGCACGAAGCCGGGACGGGACGTCAGCGGAGGGGCGGGGCCGGGGCCGGGGCGCGGCCAGCGCGGGGCGGGGCCTGGGGAGGGTGAGCAGGAAGCGGGGACGGGACGTCTGCGGAGGGGCGGGGCCTGGGGAGGGCGAGCACGAAGCCGGGACGGGACGTCAGCGGAGGGGCGGGGCCTGGGGAGGGCGAGCACGAAGCCGGGACGGGA